>NC_045747.1:3045547-3052654 GCF_008692095.1 Etheostoma spectabile
CCCCCACCACACCACCCCTCAGCTCTCTTGACCATTAATGATTTGGGGGGGGTTAAACCCACAGACAGGCCATAGAATCACAATTTAGAGCTGTTGCTTGGTTTCTGGTGTGGTGGTGAGGCTGGTGTTATTTTATCCTTTTATTATACACACACACACAAAAAAAAAAAAACTGAAATGATTTTTCCTACTATCAAGTATTTCCTGTGGAGCCACAACCTGATATTGTTTATAGCCCCCACGCTATGAAACGCCATTGTCTTCCAAAAACTAAACAAAAAACACAAAAGCCAGACCCTGGCATGGAGTGTTACATTCCTTCATTGTTATAAGCAGAACAAGTCAGTGTAGATGGTGTTTAAAGGCCTGAACAGTAACAGTTAACGGAATTTGAATTTGAGTTTGAGTAAGAGCTGCCTTTTTTTGTCACTTTTTTTATATTCAGCGTAAACTGAAGTATTTACAGCCGTCACTGATGTAAATAAAACCTCTCACAGCCCCAGAGAGCATCACAAACTTTAAGGTAAACATGTTAGTCTTTGTTTTAAAGACTGACGGCAGATTCATGTTTCCAATCTCGGGGGTTGGTTTTTGACAAGAGATACCATGTGGATTATATTTTGATCACCCTTTTTTGTGCCTAACTTTGTGCCCCAGTCTTATTCCATTTCCTCAGATGAGTGGTTTGGAAATCCTCAAAAAGCTATTCTTCCAGCCTTTTACACCGCTGGGTGGGGATGGCGCAGTGGATATGACACATGCCTTTGGTGTGGGAGACCTGGGTTCAATTTCCACTTTGATACATCAACCAATGTGTCCCTGAGCAAGACACTGTGGGTCTGACATATACATTTGCTTTGGATAAAAGCAAAAATTTAAATGACATATAAAGTAAAAAAAAGTCTAATTGATTATGTGCCTTTAACTTTGTTCTCCCATAATCGTGTTCTAAGGCGGTCCAGAGTAACAAATGTTATTTCTTTGCTCTGTTATATTAATTCCCATACACTTGTGTGTTTCAGGGGGAGCCTCTGCCTGCGGCCCTGGTGGAGCTGGTTAGAAACAGCCCCATCTCTTCCATAGAGGACCTTCAGCTGCTGCTGCTCACTGACTCCGTAGGTAAAGACCAGCGCATTCTCATATTACTGTTGATACATATGCTGACACCGGACTCCGTTTTGGGGTGGTATCATGGATCCTAACACAGTTACTTTCTGTCCAAATCTTTATTTTAATCTTTTTCAACTTCATAACCACATGGAGCTAACTGAATCTTTCCTAAACCATTTTTAATGTATTGTATTAACAGTATTTCTTACCATGACACTGGTGGGTTTCCTAATCTTTTGTATGCCTTTACCACAAATTCATAAAGATTATAGTTTGGCAACATTGATATTAAACATTGTGTAATCAATAGTTCACTAAATAATACATAAGTGGGAAATGCTATGAGAAACTGGAAACTATCAATAAGTGACTACTTTTATACCAGAACTTGTAAACATCAACAACTGAGACAAACAAATGCAGAAACAAGGAGCAGGGAGAATGCATGATCTTAGAAACACACACACACCTTCATGAAAAATACACCAGAGCTCCTGTTTTATCTCTATACATGCAGAGGGCGCTAGAAGGCCTTAGAATAAAATACACGCCATATGCCGAAAACAGACAAATTTTCAGTTGTGTTTATAAAAATCAAATGTTTGTTTGTTGTTTTTTCAGATGAGGAGGACGGGATTTCTGCAGCAAATGGAGGCCATAGACTACCAAGGAGCCTCGGTGAGCCAAGCCCCACTTCTTCCTTTTTAAAAATTCCCCTACAGTGTAGAGGTTGAAGGGTTTCTTGTTGCGCTCAACATGTACATTTATTGTATGTCACGAAATACAGAGACATCACTACTATTACTCTTGTGGCTTTTTTAGATCTTAAAGAGGATTGTTATGGTATGGCTGACAGTTTGTGTGGATGGATGTCTGTGTATTCATACTCATAAACATGTTAATAGAAGGTTGGAGTGCTGACATGGAGAATTCCTGATTTTCCTCATGAATGTAAAAGCACTCCATCCTCATTAGTGGAGGACTGTGGTTGTGTTCAGTCTGCCTTCCTGGGAGTTGATTGATGTGACAAGTATGGCTCTAGTGACACGGTAAAATTCTTCCCATTAACCTGTTTTTCGCAATCACGATAAAACAGATGTCTGAATTACTGGACACTAATCTACAACAGTCTGGGAGACTTTCCTGGATTTCCTCTAGCATGAAGAGATGCTAATGGCTACATTAATCACCACAAGCTATGCCCAATATTTTATTTGTCCTTGTATGTTCAAACAGAATTGAACCGTGAACCTTTTTGACACAGTGCAATGAAATCCCCTCATGTTTCTGTGTAACATACCAATACAATGCATAAATCAAAACAAGTCTGATTTGAAGAAGTTGTAGCATACTCATTTGAAATGCATGAGTTTCACATTATAATCCGCGGCAGATAGAAACAGGCGGTAGAGGATTCTGCGGTGATAATGCGGGATAGTTGTACGTGCGCTGCATAAGTCATAAGCAACTACTTTATAAAATTGTAAATTGTGCTTCAAAGATGAGAGCTTCTTATCGTACAAAATACGCATCCAAACACTCTAGATGAGTCACTGTGGATGATTGAGTAAGCTTAGTGGAATTGGAAGTAAGTAATTAGGCCTCTTAGCAACTTGGGATGGTTTAGATTTCAGTGGCAAATGAGGAGCCATGTGCATTTAGATTTTTGTCTTTTACTTATTGCTTCAACAAACACAAATTGAAGAGGTTGTCTAAAGTCAGTGGCTTGTTAAATATTAAAATAGAGCTAAAGATCATTTTTATAATGCATGCATGTTCTGAATTCTAATGCCATTACGAACACAAATACAACCAGTCATACTCAAACTCATGGATGGACTAATGACCGCATAGAGACACAAAGGGACAACAAAGAGACAGAGCAACGACAAGGAGACACAGAGTGACAACAAAGAGACACGAGCGACAACAAAGAGACACAAAGCAACTACAAAGAGATGCAAAATGACTAGAAACGCAGAAACAACTGCAAATTGACACAAAAAAAACTATGAAGCGACTTAAAGCGATGACAAAGAGATGCGAAAAAACATGCAAATTGTCTAAAAAATGATGCAAAATGACTTTTTTCTTACGTAGGAGAAATGCTCAGGGTCAGTGTCCAGGGGTCTACTGTTTCATAATCTGTGTATGCTCACACTCACACACAGTCGTATTTCATCCCTCAGATGCCCAGCCAGCTCAGCAGGCTCTGTGTAAAGTTCGTACAGAGGTGGTTGAGGTCACCAGGGCGATGTTGGACCGTAGCAACGCTAACTTCCTGTTATGGCCGCCCTGCGTCGAGGTGCAGCGCTGCTCTGGCTGCTGCAACACCAAGAGCCTGCAGTGCGTCCCTGTCCTCACGCACACCAGATACTTGCAGGTAAGCATTACCACACACACATAAACATACAGTACACAAATGTCCAAACACATACATCTACAAGGCTAGAGGCTGCGCTGTCTTTGTGTTATACGCAGAGCTCTGATCTGACTTTGATATTCTTCTCAACCTCTCCAGGTCATGAAGATCGAATACATCAACAAGAGACCCACTTACGCCAAAGCTGTGGTGTCAGTGGTTGATCATGTGGAGTGCCGATGTCAGCCCGCTCCACGTCCCTCTGCGCCCAAGAAAAAATCATCTCGCAGACAGCATAACCACCAGCACCGAAACCAGACACTCAGCCAAGGACACGGACAGGTACAATATAAAATGCCATACTTACTTGGTGTTGGTGGAATGCTTTTACTGCACTACGTGGCTTTTGTGCATATGTGTGTAAATGCATATATAGATCCACTCTAAACTTGGTTAAAACCCGACTACTCTAGGCTAGGCCACTGTTACGATACCTCAACACTTCTGGCACCTTCTTCACAATAAAAGGCCTAATCAACTTTCCTTTGTGGATAACCTTTTCTGTCAAACACCTACCAGAAGAGTTGAGTTTATATGGTTCTCATGCCTATATTGTTGTTTCATGTAGTAAAAATGTAGAGGTTCGTACTATATTTAAATAGCTTCAGGCTGATATATTTTTTTATATTAGATAATAAATACATTCTTACTTTTATGTAGTCAGCATTTATTATTTATAATATTTGTATTTATAATATTATCTACTCACTAAAGCTACAATGCAGAACTATTATATAGTAATGAATGTCTGTTACATTCAAGCTATTGCCAAATGAGTTGCTACAAAGCTTATTAAGACAGTCAGCTCCACAAAAAATCTCTCTGCATTTCTCAGCATGGCGATGTGATGCGTATTTACGTCACCGCTGATGAAGGACAACAACAGCGTTCAGCTTTGGAAATGAAGAGGACATAAAAATGACAAGATAACTACCTATTCTGAAGAGTCCATCATGTTTTTTTAATCCTCCGTGTTAGTAACTGCATTGAGAAGGCGGGTTGCGCAATCTTCAAGGGCTTGCATCATGTGGGCGCTCCTACAGTGCTCTTGTCATTAATTTGAATTCTTCATGGGGGCTACAGAAAGAACACACTATAGCTGTGACAAAACCTTATTTTGTGACTGATAATTTTAATGTATTTAAAGCTAGATGTGCATAGTTTCTGTTGCCCCCATGAGGAATTCTATGTAATGACAACAAAACTCTAGGTGCGTCCACATGATACAGCCTTCCTTGATTGCGCACCGCCCCCACCCCCTGCTCCATGCAGTTGCTAGTATCAAAGAAAGACGCAGGATTAAAACAACAAGATGGACTCTTCAGAAGAGGTAATTATCTTTACTTAAGTTTCTGTGTGCAAAAGCCGCCGGACAACCCGATCTTCTGAACATACTGACAAATACAGTTTTGTGGAGCTGATGGTTTTAATTAGCTTTGTAGCAACTTGCCAAACTTTTGGCAATGGCTTGAATGTAATGAACGTTCATTAATATCAAAAGGGCACTAAAGCTTTAAATGTGTAGAACTAACACTTTGGTTGAGCACTAATGGACAAAGCTGAGATCTAGCTGAATTAAATTCTTTTACTTTTTTTGTGAAAGGTCAAGGTGCACTCCAAGGATGAACTCCATCAGTGGGATGAGCTGAAGCAGAACCAGGGGGCCCACCTAGAGGACCTCCTGGAGCATCACTGGAGCCCCAGAGGAGACAGCTTCACCCAGCCTGGAGAAGGGTACAGCCTGGTTAGGGAAGACACATCTCGCACTGGAGAGGCTATTCCATTTTCCCCACACTGGGCACATAACTCCACCAGGCTCCTTGGGACTAAAGACCAAACTGAGAACCAGGAGAACATTTCCTCAGTAGACAATGTTGGTGCTGAAGGAAAGAACCAGTTGGTAGAAGGTGGGGAGCTGTTGCTGCTCAACAACACTGAAGGGAAAGTTGATGAGGGAAATGAGAACAGGGACGGAGGCACTCAAACGCACAGTCCATTATGGCAAGAAGACAGATCCAAACTTTCAAAGAGCCACACAAGTGGTTCCTCACACCCTGTTACTCCGCATCTTCTAGCCAAGCTCAGTCCCACTGAGGCGCCTGGTGAGAGAGTTGGGAGCAGGTTCCGACCGACCAAAGAGCCAAATCCAGAACCTCGAGAACAGGCGAGACGAAGAGACAATGAGACTCCCGAGGTGGTGAGGATATTACAGATCGAGGAGGAAAAACTGGAGCAGGAGAGGAAAGAGCTTCTACTTCTCCACAAGAGGCTTGACCAAGAGAAGGAGATCCTGAGACAGCAGCAGATGAAACGTGAAGCGGAGGAAAGGGAGAAAGAAAAGGAAACGGATAGACAACATCACCTGCATGATAAACATTATCATCATCTGCAAACAACTACAACACAGAAACCAGGTATAAGACATTATTGAAAACCATGGGTTACTAAAAACACAAATAAAAATACTAGGGTTGAACAATGAATCGCTTTCAAATGGAAATTGCGATTTGAAAGAATGCAATTAGCTAATCATGAACACAAAGTTAAATGTTTGGTGTAACATTTTTATCCGTTTTCATTATTATATGAACTGTTTTTTGAAGATACATGCTGGAAAAATGTTACGTATCACAGATTGTCTACAGAAACAGTGGATTTTCATTTATTTTGTATTTATTTATTTAACAGGGTCGTAGAAGGTGCAATATGTAGCTAAAAAAATAATCGCAAATCAAATTGTAATCGCAACATCTGAAAAATCACAATACATTTTTTCCCTCAAATCGTTCAGCTCTAAAAAACACTAACATTAAGTAACCTGTCATAATAAAACCTTGTGCACAAAGGTTTTTATTTTTCTTGTTTCGTTAACTATTGTGCATTTTTAACTCACAACAACCAGAGCCGCAGTAGAAAAAGTTACAGACTTTTGGTCATCTTAATACTATGTAAATCCTATTCCGACAGCGACAACATCTACAACAACCACACAGCAGCCATCAGCTCCAGCAGGCCCCAGACCTCCAGCCCGTCCAAAGAAAAGGATGAGGAAGAATCGCAAAAGAATCAGCAAGGCAGCCATGAGAGCAATGCTAATGTAGAGCTGAATAAAGCCAGGTGGGTTCCCCCCGAATATTTACATAATAAATGTGAATGTAATATTTGTATTTACTGATTATAAAGGTACTTTAAATTCAATTCACTCTGCCAGTATGTACGCAGTTCAAAATATGTCTTCCTATGTTTCCCCCTTCAGGGACACAAAGTGAACTTGGTGTATTTCTTGGATCCAGAGATGAAGCAGAATGACTCCCTTCGTATAAGTATTTATTCACGTGTCAGTAACCTGCTCGTCCTGTGAGATCTCCTCCGTAACACTACTAATGACTGTCTGGTGAACCTGTAACTACACATGTGTGGAGTAAGAGGAGGGCGAGACGAAAATGGGATATAAATAAAAAAGGTGGACCTGGTCAAGAAAATGCCTTGCTCTGCAACAACAGTTGCTGATATGAAGTCACAAGTTTCACCCGAGACTGACAAATTGGGTGCAAGCACAGAACCTGTGGGGAGGG
>NC_045747.1:3052664-3057303 GCF_008692095.1 Etheostoma spectabile
GGGGGGGGGGCGTGAAACTGCATCGCTGTAAAACTGTGGACGATGGTGCAATTTCGAAACTCTTTTGGAAACCTTGCTTTGATATCAACAGAGAGAAACTGCACTTATACTTATGTTGACAGAACCGAGTCTACGTGGGGTTTAAATGACGTTTGTCGCTGAAAGACTTTTTTGATAACGATGAGACGGACGATTTGGTGGAAAAATGGACATTACAATTTTGTGTCATTGAAGAATCTCTTGTATTGTAATTGGATAATTTTAGAGACAATCATTGATAGACTTCAAAAACAAAGGATGTCGACTAACATGAGCAGTATATTTCCATGTGGACAAAATTCTTACTGAGGGCTTAGTGTTGGGAAGATAAAGCTGTGTTGATTTACCCTACTAAGGCCTGATATCATTTATTAGCTCCGTAAAAACAGTGATGGTCTCTCTTTAACCATATTTAATTACATTTAACTCATTGCAAACACTGGAATTACACAGATGTGATTGGAGGGCAAAACAAATGTTGCATTTCAAAATTTCATCGTAGGTGTGAAGAAAAAGGTGTGCGAGGCAATAGCATTACACCTGCGACCTGATGTTGTGCTATGTTCCCTATTTATTTATCTCTGCCACTACTGTGGATTAACTTTTTATATGAATACTGCATAAAAGATGTGGTTGAGATATGTAACAGTGCTTTGTGATGACTGGGTGGTTCAAACGGAAAGAAACTCAGAGCAAGTTTCGTTTGGAAAAAAAAAATGAAAAGACAAAAAGATGGAAACCTTCTGCATCCTCCCAGGACCATGAGGTGTTTGACTTCTGTGTAAAAAAACAACAACTGTGTGTTTGTTTTGTATGCCTAAGTGTGTGGTGTAGTGTGTGTAAGAGCTTGTGCCTACACCTGCTGTACACTTCTGTCATGCATCTCAATACTCAGGTAGAAGCATGTCCAGTATCTGTTTCTCTCATTGATAAAGACATGTCTCTAAACCACTGAGACAATCAAATTCCTTTTGAACTCTGGGAGGAGGGGAAAGAAACACCTAGCCTACAACACATTTTTCTTTAAGTGCCCGTACTGTATTTCTTTGTTAAGGCTTTAGTGCGTAACTGTTTGATATTAATGAACGTCCGTTACATTCAAGCCATTGGCAAAGTAGTTGCTACAAAGCTAAGTGAGACTATGAGCTCCACACAACTCTCTGTATTTCTCAGTATGGCTATGTTCAGAAGATTGTGGTGTCTGGTGACTTACCCATGCATAAACTCGAGTGAAGATAATTGCCTCTTCTGAAAAGGCCATGTTTTTTTTTTTAAATCCTACACGTCCTCGTTGGCTACTAGCAACTGTGTGGAGGCGGGGTGGGGTCGCGTGCAAAATTATAGAAGACTTGTATCATGTGGACGCGCCAACAGTTTGGTTGTCAGTACTTAGAATTCCTGATGGGGGAAACAGAAACTACGCCTTATTATAGCTTTGATCTACCACACATCGTTTTTGATATTGGAATCACAGAAAACTAAAAGGGTCAAAACAAGTACATGAAAAAGCCAAACATTTCAAATGTAGATGTTGTTTTTGTGTCCTTTATATTTCCATAAGTAACAAGACGTAGCAACACACTGGTGATGCTGTTTGTGACCAATAATCCATAATCAATCAAACATCTTAAGTTATTGAAAAACATGGCTTGTACTTTCTTCATGCCAACTTACAACTGTTACTGATTTTGTCTGTTTTATTATAAGATATGATGAAAAAAACAGAATGTTTGTGATAACTTTGTCACTTAATGCTATTTTCAAATGGGTATAATAAGCTAATGTGCTTAAATCTTAAATCTTTTGTTTTGTGTTTTTATTCCTTTTTCACAGTTACTCTTCTATTATCTCAAATTAGCTTCCAAAAGGCAAAAACTTTATTATGACATACAATACATTCAAAGAAACTCTCATCTGCGCCAATAATGAATGTCAAAGGGATTTTCAGTGTCTACTTTCATTCTAGCTGTTCTGTGAGGTTGTTAGGGTTAGGCTAGTCTCATATTGTCAGACCTTCCTCCACAGCACTGCACAGCAAGGTCTGGCGAGTCTACACAGCATTCCAGGATGAGAGAAAAACGTGCTCTGGTTTATTGGCATGTCTTTAAACCAATCACAATCATCTTAGGCGGTGCTAAGCGCCGGACAGAGCCACGGTGCCGCTGCAAAATAGCCCCGGGAAGAAACTTTTTTTGGTGGAAGATGTGCTCGTTCAAAGGTTGTTTTAGTCGTGTAACAGTAAACTGAGATTGGACAGACTGTGTAGCTAGCTGTCTGGATTTACCCTGCAGGGATCTGAGGAGCAGTTAACCATAGATAAATTGACTGGAGTTTAAAATTCCAACACATAGAAATAGTAAGCTAACGGACATCTGGACAAAAAGAACATAAGGTGGAATTTCCGGCAGTAACGGAGCAGAACATCGTGGATATAGACTATGGTTAGGGTTAGATGAGAAGATAAGGGTTACATCTTGTTACTAATAAAGTGAGTCACATGTAAAATTATTAAGGAGATTATTGCTGCGTTTGGCATCATATTTATTCACTGCAATGTCGCGTTGTTGCAGGGTTAGGGTTAAATTGTCGGTGTGGATGCCTACGCAGTATGCTTGTGTTGTCGTTCGCTGGGTACGATCTAGCCTCTACCCAAAAGAGTTCAACAAATTTAAATACTGACTTGATGACCATGCGAGAGGAAGTGAAGGGATCACCTAAATGTTTACAATGCATGTTGTGGGGCATATAAATGTGTGTAGCAAATTTCATGGAAACCCATCAGATAGTTTTCCAGGCATTTAATGAAAATCCAAAAGTAAAGTCAGGGGATCACCAAAGTCATTAGGGGTCATCCTCTAAACATCATGGATGTCTGTGCCACATTTCATGGCATTTCTTCCAATAGCTGAGATATTTCAGTCTGAAACAAAGCAGAAAACAGTTCTTTTGTAACTCCAAACTCTTAAAGGAAGGATGAAACCTGACTTTTGTATGACATCATGAACTCTCTGACTTTATACCACCTTGTGTGGATTTATTTACTAAGCCTGTTTGGCATGTTGTGTCTACACAGAGCATCTGCAGCCCCTAGAGACATCATATTGACTCCTGAAATTCATTTTGAGGTTCAGCACTGTCTTGTATTGAACGGTAGTCCCAGGGATGCACAATGCGGTTTGTCAATCTGACAAAGGGAGGAGAGAAAAGAAAGAGTGGGGGTTGATGTACTGTAGGTGAACTCTGGCACACACCCTCTTTGTGGTTTGTTTTTCACATTTACTAACTTGACTCTTGGCTGCAAAAACTCCCCAACTCAGCAGCCAGCTGCACAGCTATGTTTGCTAATTATCTAGTCAAGAAGTCATTTACTCTGCTGTCTAAATGGAATCATACGAGGATGGTTTTGACACACACAATACATGTCCACAGATTTAAACCATATTTAATTGATTGTTTTGCATCTGCCTCTCACCCTAAATCCCCCTGTACGTGACTTCTGAAATTCAATGTGTATTCTGGAACTCATGCATTACTTCCAGTTGCCCTACTGTCAATCTCACACAGACGTACTACTTCTAAACAGCAGGCCATCTCCAAATTCAGCATCGAGGTGAGATGCCTGTTTTTCCGCGGGTGTCCAAACAGCTCCCCAAGCAGCTCCCCAACCCCCGCGTGCGTCAAACAGGAGGGGGAAAGATAAGTGCGTGTTGGCTTGTTGACTGTGACTAACATACACAGGGGTCAACCACCATGACAGTGTGGGGT
This sequence comes from Etheostoma spectabile, assembly GCF_008692095.1. Classification (NCBI taxonomy): domain Eukaryota; kingdom Metazoa; phylum Chordata; class Actinopteri; order Perciformes; family Percidae; genus Etheostoma; species Etheostoma spectabile. The sequence goes on from NC_045747.1 coordinate 3,056,469, forward strand.
AGGGTCTCTGAGGAACCAGAGACTGTGACTAAAGACACAAGATGGTCCATAGGTCACTGATTGACCTTAAAAGACGATATGGCTTGTTGGGTCTCAACAACACTTTTACCTAACCAGCAAACAACCACTGGAACAATATGATTACCCCATCGAGACCAGAACCGGGCGATCAATTTAACAAAGACCAAACTGATTACGAACCGTGACCTAACCATTATCATTAGTTAGTTTCAATCAAAACCTGTTGTGTCAACTGTGTTGGGTTTCATTGGTGGGGCATACTGATGCCTTTAGCAGGGTTTCCGCTGGGTCTTAAAAAGTCTAAAATTTCAAAATCAATATTTTAGGCCCTAAAAGTCTTATAGTATTGTGTTCTAGGTCTTAAATCATTTTAAACAGGTCTTCATTTTCCTACGTCCGTGTAAAGCTACCTCTAATGCTCATTCAAATGCTCCTGCAGCACTTTCGTGTTGATTTGTTTTTTAATTCTGTTGTGTTTCCAAATATAATTTGCTGTATTATGACTACAAATGAGACCAACGTGCAACTTATATTGAAGCTAATCAGCTTTTGCGTGATTGGTCTCTTTCGGATTGTACCACAGACATAAAGCGGATTTTATTTGTTTAAATTTGATTGATAATGGTCTTAAAAAGATCTTAAAAAGTCTAAAATTTGACATGGTGAAACCTGCTTTACAGTACTCATTGTGGGGACATAAGTCACACAGTCACATTGTGAGGACTCATCTCAGGTCCAATCTTATTTTAATTTTCAGGGTATGAGTATGGTGAATGTCAGTCTCTGGAAACAATGTGTGTGTGTGTGTGTGTGT
>NC_045747.1:3057313-3082716 GCF_008692095.1 Etheostoma spectabile
GTGTGTGTGTGTGTGTGTGTGAAGTCAGCCATTGAAACATGTGGTGGGGGCCTCTGGGAATGTGCATCCATGCAGAACAGGAGCAGCTTCAACGTTACTTAACTGAAACCCTATTGAAGTTCTATTCTTCTTTTCTCTTATCTTGTTTATCGACGGGCATTTTTTTTAAAATGTCAAACCGTACATTTTAAACATCGATGTGAAAGCAATGCTGTGCTTGTTATAGATCTTCTCCATCATCGAGAGTGATTTAGTCACAGTAAATAGTGAAAAGGTCATGAAGCATAACTCCTTTAAACTTCCATGCTGTGAATGGTGGTAGTTTTTAATGAGTTGGTGTTACAGAGCATGTGGTTTTATATGATTACTCATCTGTGGTATCAAAAGGATGCTTTGGTTAATGAGGAACTATATTTCAGATGTTTAGAGGAGAAAAAAATCCACTGTAAAATGTATGTAAAAAAACAATGACTATACTACACTATACTGCACTGACCAACAAACGAAGACATAACTGTCTTCATAACTGTGTTTTGGTACAACCCGGATTCCCTGATGTACAGTAGCAAGGAAACCGGAGGCCTTTGAACAGGAGGTTACACAAGCATCCGTGTGGCGCCACACACACACACACATACTACACCTTCCAGCGCTTTTATTTTCCTGTTTTTATGTACTACAAACAACAGTCACATGCTGTACACAGATGGCCACACAACTACCTCTGTCATCAAGCACACGAACACTTACTCTTTCCATCAACATACACCTTTGTCCTTTTCTTTAATCATTTATGAATCTGTCACTCACTCACTCACTCACTCACAGCATCCTCGCCTCCCAGGGAACAATAGCCGACAGACGGAGACCGGGAGGAATGTGACTGTTTTTTGGGGCCGAGCATCTTAAAAAAAGCCAGGAATGCTGGGAAAACACATCAAGTCACCTTACCCTGTCTTTCCACTGTTAAGGTCTCGGCCAAATACAGGAGTGTGTTAGCGCCACAGGGGCATCATGACTCAGTCGGTGTGTGTCAGGCTGCTCCTCAGCCTCATCAGACAGGAAGTTGTACCTAGCGATGTGCTGAAAACACAGGAAGTCGATATCAACATGCCTGGAATTCCAGCATTGTGCTCTTTCTACAGAGACAAGAAAGACTCGTGCATCGCTAATGCACAATATGTTCATGATATAAATGTGTTACAGTAATACCGCATTGCAACCTGCAAACATGCATGTACACCACACACTCCCACTGTCACAAGCCTGAATACTCTGCACAGCCCTGTCAGGCTAGACAGATGTGCAGCTAAACAGCAATACATTAGATTAGGTACAGTGGGAATGTTTACGTGTGTGTGTGTGTGTGTGTGCATGTGAGCTATGCACAGTTCTAGATTTGCAGTGATAACCACCTTCTGATCTGGAAGTCAGCTGCCAAATTACTACACCCAACCTGAAAATGTTACACCGGTTAACTAATTAAGACACACGGGTCGTATGTTGTATGTTTTCATGTATAATATACAACGAGTCAGGAATACATCTACACACCAATTCATGTGTTTTCAATTTTGCATATTTAAATGTCGAAATATGTAGATTCAAGTCAGTATTATTTGGTCTTCGTGGGAATTTTCCCTTAAGAGTTAGGAGAGATGTTTGTGTATATTATTCTGCATGTCAGTTGCTACAGGCTTTAATATATCATGTTTTGTTTTAAATAATAAATTAAAAAAAATGGACAGTCTCAATAAAAACAGAACATTAGAAACTTCATGAAGGTAGAATGTATTGTATGGTATCAGACTGCCTTAGCCTTCGCTAGGTGTAGCTAATAAACTGCCAACCGAGTGAATGGTGCACAGTTTGCCAGCCAGCCTTAAAACTTTAAAATGTTTGTGGGGATGAGTATGTAAACCATTAAAAAAAAAAAAAAAAAAAAAAAAAAAAAAAAAAAAAAAAAAAACATACTGAAGACACATATTTCACAAGTTTCAATTTTACAAATACAAAAGTGCAGCAAATTTTGCAAACCCTTTCAAACTTTATTTATTCTACAACTGCAAGAAGGTAAAAGGTAGCTTCAACAATACAGTATTTTCACTAGTTTATTTCATTGTAAATGTCTCTGTAGTACCTAAGGAAAAACTTCCAAACAATCATAGTGCCAAACATAGGAGTATCAGCACGTACTACTACATCTACAGCATGTAGATAGCATACTGTATATACTTTACATACATTCAGCAACACATTGACAACAAGGTCCTAACTCACACCTTTATGCAAACATGCATACATGAGCACAGCGAACATGCCAGTCAACACAAACTACACATTTTTCCCATGAGTGCAGTCTGCATAGTTCTACCTTTTATCTCTTTTGTGAGAGAGACAGAGCCTTAAGGAAGTAATACAAACTATATTTCAACACACCTCTTGAGAATCTGTGCTTAGAGATGTACATTATGTGTGTTAACGCCTTACATGCTTGAAAATATATACATGGAAGTAAATAATTACTTTTCTGAGAATCTCTCTAGCCATGGAATACAACAATCAAGCAGGGCTGTTGATTTTTATAATATAATATTTCAAGGTGCTCTTGTTATTTCATTCTGCCCTGGAATGTGTGAGGAAGTTTCCAAAAAGACAGAATCATTTTGTTTGCCATACTGAAGTCCATCTCTTCGATTTCCTGTCCTTGCATTGCTCTCACAGGCTCAGCTCACTACTGCCCCCCATTGGTCAGACATCCAATCCGATGTTGGTCTGATAAAGACACTCAACCAAGCAAATTGGGTCCTTTCACATGTGTAAAAACCTATTTACTATTGCACATGATTGCATATTTTCCACATGGAAGCAGCAGCAGGAAGTAGCTTAACATAAAGTGGAAAGTGTATTAAAAAACAGAAATGACTGATTGCTTAATTGTTATAGCTGCTGAGAAAGCCTCGTAAGGTGCTACTGGATGTGCTCTTCCCTCGCATGCTGCAGGTCACTGTGACGCGCTCATGAAAGCTGCGGGGAGGTGGCAGTACCCAGAGGGCTGTGCGATGCTCCCTTGAGGCCAGGGAGTGAAAGGTCCTGAGATGTACGCTGGAGGTGGGTGGCTGCTGGCGGGCTCGCTGAGGCCCGGCGGGCCGTCTTTCTTATCGTGACACTGTTGGTCTCGCTCAGCGCTGTCGTGCCTGTGTGTGTTTGTGTTGCCGTCGCTGTGAGATATGAGATCCTGTGTGGACCTGGAGACACTGCGGCTGGGCAGACACACATAACCTTCCCCATAAAGGCTGAAATTCACCGGGGAAGGAGACGCTGAGTCATCCGATGGCGATTCTTGTTCTTTCTTCTTGTCTTCACATCTGACATCCGCGGACTTGCAGCTCGGGCCCGATGACTGTCAATAAGGAACAATGGTGTTCAGTGGGACACTGCATTGCTGCAAACTAATGAATTCTATTTCTTTGACAATCTTAGCTTGCTGATTGTCATTTGCTAATCTATAAACTGATATACAGTAGATTTAGGATTCTTCCCCCCCCCCACAAATGCATACCATTTATCCCATGATACTTTTTATTTATTTCTTTAGACCAGTATGTGCTCTTCTGAATTGTTTTTGTTCTCACCATGTTTCCCTAGCACTCAAGTCAAAATGTAGCATTTTATTTGACATCATGTCAATTAAAGAAATAGTTCATCATTTTCGCTTTCTTGCCAACAGTTAGATGACAGGATTGATACCACAGCCAGCAGCTGGTTAGCTTAGGTCAGCTTAGCATAAAGACTGGAAATAGTTAAAAGTTAACAGCCCCTCTAAACATCACTAATTAGGGTTGTCGTAAGGTCATTTCAAAGGTCATAATCAAAAGTTCATTTTGATCGATTTAGAAACAAAATCGTGACACCCCTATCTTGTCCTGGAACATAGAGTTTGTACGTCTGCACCTGTTGTGCTTCATATATATATATATATATATATATATATATATATATATATATAAAAAAGTGTTTTGTTACACTTTTTATAGTGAGAGTAAGGTCTTCTTAGCTGGGTAATATATAAGTTATCTACCTGCTACCTCACAGATAAAAGCTCAATACCCACACACTTAGAATAAATAAGTATTCTGTTTTTTCACAAAATATCAAACTATCCCTTTTTTTAAAAGATAATTTCCGGGCTTTTTTTTGGCAGAATTTCTTTTTTTCTTTTCCATTTACACAGAGTGCTTGAGAAATCTTGATACCTGACAATTGAAACTGGTTGGGAGTAACTGACCTGACAGAAGATGTATGGCCCGCTGAAGCTCATGGAGGACGTGTCAGAGGCTCTAACCTTCTCAGCGAGGCAGAGCAGGCTATCGCACTTCCAGCAGCCCTCGTCCTGCTCCAGACAATTAGTTTCAGTGTCCTTGGTTGGCCACAGCCAAGCATCCGAAGTGCTGCAGCAGAGAGACAGCGAGAGAGACAGTGAGAGAGAGAGAGAGAGACCAGAGAATTGCTGGTAATTCATGCTTTCATGTCTTTCCTGAATGATTACATTTGTATTCCACACATTTTCCCTCTTTTCTTCCATGATAGAACAATTTGTTGTTATCATCATCTGTCTGGTAATGTTAAGTGTGAAACGCATTACCATGTTGACACTTTGTCCAAATGCAGAACTCTGCAGATGGTCGTGCTCTCATTCTGCATGGGGGTCCCTTTGGTGCCAGACTGGATCACAAAAACGTACATCAGGGCTTACACATTCAAAACTACAATCACACACATGTGCAGGATGCTTTGTTGACACACTAGAAATGGAAATAATTCAATCAAATTCTGGAAATATTCATTCTCACCTTGACTTCAGACATAATTTTGCTTTTGCCAGGAGACGGAACTGAGTCTACCCACAGAACTGCCCTCCTGTTTATTCAAAATATTAAAAAAGAGAGTTTTGTTAAAGATGTAATGTCCTGTAATTCTGTGATTTATGTTTTACAAAGCAATATATTTCTATAATGGCAACATCTGTATGTAACGGGGCGAAGTAATGTGGTATTAGTATTTAAATTTTATATTTAATTGTTTTCAGATTTACTTGGATTGCATTTTAAATTGGCTTTTCTTATGTGTATGTGCTCTAACCCACTTATCTGACAGCTGTAGTTACACTTTGTTTAACAGGAAGTGTTAAGGAGGAAGCACAAATGCAGTGTTACATGAATGAAGTACCTTTGACAAGCTGGAATGGTGCGGTAGAGTGTGAGGAAGACTGTGGCCACAAACATACCGATGATGAAATAGATCAGGGTTGTTACGGACCAGGTGGCTGTCAGGGGACAGAAAACAGAATTAATGATGATAATGATGATGATCATTCTTGATATGTATTGCAATGATTGTCTTTGGCCCATGTGCTTTACATGGGAATGACCCAGACACCCCAGAAAAAAAAACAAAAAAAACACAATTAAACGGATAGAAAGTAATTCCCATAAGAATAGGCGGCATATTTTTCTGTATCATAGGAATAAAGTTTAAGGATAAAGAAGGGGTTATTAATTGAGATTTATTTATGTGTAAACAACCTCTTGTACGAACTACTCTCAAAAGCATGTGTAGTTCAGTTTGTAGGGGTGACGTTGTGGAATGGACGATGAAAATCAAACCGAGCCATAATATTACTCAGATTCAAGAAAACACTCCAGGAAGTGGACCTGGATATATTAAAAGAAAATGTACACACAGTGTAAAGACATATGTTGTTGTATTATTGTAAGTCAATGTATGACTTACACTTTTTGTATGCTGTATATGCCAATTTTCATTTCCTGTAATAATATAATATTGTAAAGTAGGGGCAGGACTTAATACGCATTATGCCTGTGCCTGCACCTTCTCGAACGTATCCTTTTTTTGTTCTGTGACGGAATCGGATTGATTGGTATGTTATGTATATGATGATGATGCATATGGTGTTTTATCTTTGTTTTGTTCGATTTTTTTTGTTTTCTGTCTCTTAAAGCGCATTGATTGTTTGAGATAAAAAAACAAAACTAAACTAAACTATGTAGGTTTGGCACTATGTGGAATGTGACATCATATGTTTGTGTGCATGCTGCTACTGTATATACCCTCATGTGAGGTCCACTCCACAGGATCGGTCCATTTAGAGGGAATTCCCTTATAGTGGGTAGGGACGATCAGCGACCTGACCCTGACCTGGTAGCGCTGGGACGGGACAAGAGAGGAATCCAGGATGCTTAGGGACATGGACCCCTCCGAAATGTTCAGCAGGACAGTAGATCCCTGGATAAGAAATGCATATAGAATCCATTAAATGGGTTTTAGTATAAAGGGATTGTAATGTAGGCGTGTAGCTGGACAGGAGGAAAACACTATAACAATAAAAGCTCACCTGATCCTGTGTCCTGTAATAGCAGACCTGATAATACAGTCTGATTTCTGAAGCTCTGTTTGGATTAGTCCATTCCACCAGCCAGTTGCTGTCTTTCTTCCTCACCTTTACCTGGTGCGGGGGCTTGGGACAAACTGTGCAACAAGAGAGTTTTTAACATAAATGAGTCATGATGGAAAGATTTGATTTTTTTTGGGTTTGTTTTCAAAAAGGTTTTCCTATTTCTGCAACAACATCATTTCCACAATAAAATCCTGTCCTATTTAGGATATGAGTCTATCTAGCAACTCTGTGGTTCCAAAAATGTCTCGAAATCGAATCTCTAATTACATAGAAAAGAATGTTTCCAAATGTTAGTTACAAGAAAATGTTTTTGATACAATTATGAAAGTCATTATACTTTAAATGGTCTTCCATTGAAACGCAACAACTTAAAGATTGTATAAAATAAAACATGTAACACTTCTTATTCCAATAAAACAACCTGGCATTTTAAATACTTAAAATTGCTGAGAGAATCCAGCAAGTGTATAAATGTAAAAATTGTCAGACACTAGTGTATTCAGTTTGAGCGTACTATAGACCAGCATGGGGTATAATGTATGGGTATAATACTGGGTACAGGTGCATATTTTAACACAACACATGGATGTGGATGTGGATTGTTTCAGTGTGGGGAGGCTCATTTGGAACAATTTACCAGATGACACTTTGAATCTACAAGAGTTTTTAAAAACAGGCATGAAATCTTTTTCTTTCTTTTTTTAGTAAATGGAAAGAGTCTTCATCTATTTTTTGGGTGAATATTTCGACAAGTGTGTTTTAGTTGTTTTATGACAACTAAACTTAACCAAACCCATGTTATCTGATCGTATCTTTTTGCCTGGTAATAATCAGAAGGGGATGCAGTAGTGTCCTTCAAACGCTAGGTGGGGACATGGGACACACATTCACATCACAGATCATCACACCGACACTCCCAATGTCTCCTACAATCATGTGCCCTCTGTCTCTCGTGTCCACTCACTGTGTTGGTCGGCATTAAAACTCTTGGCATTGCGTGCTGGTAGGAGCTCCAGCAGCAGATGTGAATGCTCTGCGGCAGTCAGCGAGCAGCTGTACCTCATCACCGCCCTGCTGAGGTCAGGGCTGACTTTTGGGTTCCCACAGCATATCTTAGACCTGAAGGCAGGCATTATAAGGAGAAGTTTGAAAGAGATTATACCTGGATGTTTTTTTTCTCAGTCTCATCCAGGTAGTATTGTGGACTTACGGTGCAGTCTGGTTGGGTCGACATGCCAGCTGATAGATTACGAAGAGATCCACCTCTGTGCTCACCTCCCAGCTACACATAACCACCTCCTCTTCCTCTAGCACACAGTGCAAACTGGGAAACTTCCCAGTGTCTAGAGCCAGAGAGACAAAGAGCTAATAAAAACAGCTGCACAATTTCACTTTTCCCATGAAAATTGATAGAGGGAGAAGATTAGAAATGAGGAGCATGGACTGTATTAGAAGAAAATTCCCATGTGGGGTAATGTGATACATGAAACATCTGAGCCAAATTTTACTTAGAAATGTCAGCGTTGAAGGTAATTTGTACACATAAAGACACATAGTTACAATTTTGTCAATGGATTGCATTTCCTTTTTTAACAATGCTGAATACTTTGACTTGCCTTCTTCAGTGTGCCAGGTCACCACGGGACTCCAATCGCTCCACTGACCCACACTGGCCCGGGCCCTCACCCTGGCTTCATATCTGCGACCCGGAAGCAACAATGGCTTCTCCAGTGTCATACTGGTGTTTCTGACGTCCTCTGACTGTGGACATTACAAAAAGACATGTGTGAGTTTCATTCAATGTTTAAAGTACAGTAGACTAGCTTCTTTTTTTCTAGCTTAAAGTCGACAATACCGTAAGTTTTAGCCAAACATGTTAGCATGCTAACATGCCATGCATGTAAACTGACATGGTGAACATGCTATATATTATACCTGCTAAACATCAATATGTTAGCTACCATTGTCATTGTGAGAGTGTTAGCACGCTGACGTTAGCATTTAGCTAAAGCTTTGTGTCGAACTACAGCTCCACGGAGCTGCTAGCTGTAGACCACTTAAATGTATGCTATTATACTCGTTTCTTCTTTCTTTGTTATCAATAATAAATATAAAGCAGAATATTGCAGACATACATAGGCATACAAGACTTATGCCATTCTAAAAAACGTTTTGAAACCCACTCTGTGAGTCAAAAGCTGTTGGCTGAGTAAAGTTAGCCATTATACAGTATGCTTGATGCTAACCGTCCAGGTGTCCTCTCTGTCTGTCTTAAAGCTGAGCTGATATGTGAGGTTTTTGTTAAGGGAGGAGGAGGAGGCATAGGGGCTGGACCAACCGAGCTGTCTGCCTCCATCACCTCCATCATATGTGGACAGATTCACTGGTGGCCGTGCTGTCACTGTACAACAAAAAAACAGAGGCAACAGTTCAAGTTATACAAATTATTAAAATTTAAGTATTAAATTGTACTTATTAGGAACAATTTATTTCCAGTATTATCTTCACAGTGAAAGTTATGGTTGACCGATAAACTCACAGTGCTGAGAAAGATCCAGAGGTTTGTGTGGGACAGACGAGCAGAGGCTGTGTGTCTTGTTCTTGAGGAAGAAGACAGTGTGTTTGATGCCAATGGAAAATGCACGGGTTTTATATCTACACTGGACAATCCTGTGCTCACTTGCATCTTGTACTTCAGCACCATGAGGCATACACTGCTCCCTGCAATGACAAGGACACACAGCCACGGGACAGAAATTTACATATTCTCTATAATCCTACATCATATTCTATGTCTCTTCTCTAAAACCAGCCACACCCTAACTCGTAGCGGAACATCCTTTGTTCCTCCTGCTCTTGTCCTTACCTGTTGTTTTCTGTCTTGAACCAGAGCTGCAGTCGAATGTTTCCGTGTTCCCTCCACTTGCAGTAGACATAGGACTCGTAATCATTATGGCACTGTAAGGAGTTCAGCAGTGGAGACACTGTAGGGAGAAGGATGTGATGTTTTCAGGTAATTGGACAATTACGTGGGATTTATACTGTAACCAGCGGCTGACAAATGTGAGACATTGTAAAACATTGTAAAAAAAGGAAAAAATACTCAACGACAAGTAAAAGTTCTGCAATCAAAATGTTACTCAAGTAAAAGTATAGAAGCATTTGTGTATTATATAATTAATGTGTGATGCACAAACTGATCTGCAATGAAAACAGGTTTAAAAATTGCTTCAACACACTTTTTCAATTTTAATAAGAAAAGACTTTTTTCACTGAACAATTGATCACATTTTAGAGCCTGATAACATGTTTGGAGAATCATTATTTACATATCTACAATTTAACTGTTGGATTTAACATCTATTGGATGATGGTAGTGTAGTAAAAAGTACTACATTTCCCTCTGAAATGTGGTGGAGTGGAAGTACTTAGTTACAATCAGCCACTGCTTGTAACCATCCCTTATAGTTGTATATCTTTATTGTTTTATATATAAAGAGAGAGAATCACAAAAACAGAACATACAGAATTAGCTGAGCAGTTATCAAATTGATAATCAGAAATATTCAAGCTGAGACATTTTCAACAATTAATTCCTGAACAGTCCTGATTGTGCCAGGTGACTACTGTGGAGACTTACCGTTCTGTAAGCTGCTGCTCTCGTGGACGGTACAACAGTCTGGACCACAGGAGAGAGCCAGAGGAGGGAGCGTTGACCAAAGCACAACCCAGAAGAGAGGCATCATTCCTGGGGACAGGCAAGGTCAAATTGACTGTGTGTTTTCATATCCCAAAGTGCGAAGATAAGATAAGATGTCGGGCATATACAGATAAAATGAAAGAGAGAGAGAGAGAGAGAGAGTGTTCATTTACTAGAAGTAATGAAGCAATGACTCATGACCATACTACCAGTACTCACTTCCGCTTTAGGAGTCTGCTTGTTGTGGGATGTCACCACACATCCGCCTGCCTCTTATCTCTCTTTCTCACATGTGATAGGCCCTATTAGAAAAAATATGCCTTTTTTAATTTTTGGGGGACAGAGTGATCCTCAAACTGATCAGAGTCAGTTACAAAAGGCAGTTAACGGAGACTTGTAAATCTTGGCAGTGCTGATACAACGTAGCAGACACTACTACCGAATTTTGTGGACTACTACACATTAGAATTAAATGTTTTGTTATAGACTAATAGTCTATTTGAAATAAAAAAAATTTAATAGTATGATACAAATTATGTTTCCATTTAGTTGTTAGTGTCCAATTTATTCATATTTTAGATTATTATTTTATTTTTTATTTTTCATTAACATTTGATTATCGGTACCCAAAAGCACCTGTAAGTGGCCCATTTATTTAAAGTAACAGTGTGGTTTCAAAATGTAGATCCATCCTACACCCTAAAATAAAAAAATCCATTTAAAATTATTTATTGGGTTCTAATAATCATAAAATTTAGTTTATTCTAGGATCCCCATTCGCTGTGCCCCCAAGCACAGCTCCTCCTCCAGGGAAGATAACACACTTATAACAAACAACAACATTTCTACAATTCTGAATGGTTATTGATTATAACTATAAACTGAATACAAAAACTATTTGAAGAAATGTTGAATACCCATTAAGTGACATGTTTAGTTTCCTTAGAATATCTTCAAATAAAGCAAGAAATATGTAATTTAAAGAAAGGGGAAATAACAGGAAAAGACAACACAGTTAAGAAAATGGAGAAAAGTGAAAGAGGGATGTGATCATTTCAGCCATGTGATAAAACATAGAGGGGGGATTTGTAAAAGGCACTCAGGCATAACAGACTCCCTCACTTCTGCCTTTCTAGCTGCTGTTTACAGTAGCAGCTTTGGGGGAAAGCCCCTCCAGGAGAATGTGGAAATCCAACGCTGACTTTGAAACCAAAAAATGTGGTGCAGTAGGTCGCCCAGCAGCAGGTCTGACAGCGATGCCGACGCGAAAAATGATCAGCCTGTTGAAATCATAGGTAACCTGAGGTTAACCCCAATGCAAGCCAGTGGAAAACCTGCTGACGTAGGCAAACGACAATATGCAGAAACCATCTGGGTAGACATGATGAAATATGCTATAACAAAATTGTACGCTGACTTTGGTCTTTGAATTAACCCTTTTATGTGCAAAATAGCTACATTTCTTCCAGCGTCACTGTGTTACAAAATTTGTAGGAAAATTCACTGTAATTCAAGTCTTGTCTGACTCACAGGATGTCGACATGGTGTCACTCATCCACTCAACACATCTTTTCATCAGCTGTAAGGAAGAGCTTTGACTTCCTCGCCTAACCTTAACTTTTTTAGATTAATTATCGTGTCCCAAAACCATGATGGCAAATTAGAGCTGAATATTAATCCAATTTTATACAGTGATATTTACAGAATACAGAGACTTTCCAGCGGTGAAATGAAACAATAATTTAAAGTATAAATGTGAGCAATATAACAACATTTTCAAGACTTCATTTATGTCCAGTAAATGATCTTACTTCACATGATGAAGAATGGATATGTCCGTCTGTCACTGTTGCTGCCGTCTTACCAGCCGGCTCCTCTTGAACACTGAACTCGAGAACTCTGTGGGAGTTTCCTCTGTGAAGAGTTCAGTTTCCCCTTTCTGTCCACTGTGACACCTTGCAATTTGTACTTCTTTCTTGATCAGCTGCTGTAATGTGCTCTTGTAATTGATTGCAAAAACTTAAATTATTTTGGACATACAGCTGCTATAGTTAAAGATGGATGCAAGCCTACAAAGTGCCAACATGCATGTATATGATAAGAATACTGTGGCAATATTTAGCAGGAGAAAGAACTGCAATTCCAAAGACTTAAAGGTTTTTTTTTTCTCATACTGCCCCATGCTGCTGAAAAAGCCCAGTCTGCTTTGATTGGTCAGCGCTTCTGCGTTTTCGCATCTGTGCTCTTGGCGCATTTGAACCGGGCGTTGAGGTTTCAACCTATAAAATCCAAAAGTTCTGCACTAAAGCTTTAAAGTGACTATGTAACATTTTAATGTTTCTAAGGCTCTGTCATTTTTAATAAAATGGTCTTCAATGAGACTAACAGTGCAAAGAATGCTATTTATATATTGTTTTTAGTCAGGCATCTTGCTGGGTCAGATTTTTCCATAGACAGTAAAATTAATGGACACAGTAACAGAGACAGGTGAAGTCAATTAGAAGCACACAGTGATGGCTGAGCGTACTGAGCAGCCTCAAACTGAGCTTGACACCGTAGATGCGACGTGACTAGCCTGTCTTAAAGTTGTAAGTCTTCTGGACAAATCTACTACTGTGCAACAGAAAGTCGTGGGGTTATGACACAATTGTTAGCCTATTTTTACAAAAGCGCCTGCTACAGGGCTATAACGTGAGATATAAGGTAATGGAGCCTTTTATACATTGTTTTGTTTCTTTAGAAATAAACAATGGACAAATAGTCTTTCAACACTTCAGATGTAAAGTTATTCGCTGTCAAAGTGACGCCAAAATGAATGGCAGGTGATGGCTTGTTAACCGTAGAAACTCCACAGGAGGTATGCTTTCTGGATGCTCTCTTATCCCCTTGGATGTTTCCTGAATGCTGGGTCACAGATTTCTTTGTTACACCAAAAAAAGGCCTGTGTTAGCGTATGCCAGGTAAAAGGAAGCAGGAGGTTTCTTTATATAGGCCTAATTGTATTTTTATGTTATTTTAGAAGTTATCTGTTGTAGTTCACAGGATTGTAAATTATTTAAAACCCACCCCAAATGGGTCCTCACGTATGTAATATGTCTATTTCATTTATAAAATAACGCAATGTAGTTCCACGTGTAAACATGTGTAAGCACGTGTAAACGTGCCTTAAGCAGATGACTATAAATAGACATCCGGCCAAGACTGGCGTTGACTTAAGCTGAGAGAAGAAAGAAACTGTAAATAAAATTGGCTGAATCAAGAAACCTGCTAAATTTCAACAGTTTTACCTTACTCAGGCCAGTCACATGTTGTCTTACGTTGCTTTTACATTCCCTGTTTAAATGCAATAAATCAAAAGCAATTTTGTTTTCTGGTTACACAGAAGCTACATGGCTACATCTTTTGGTTTCATTAAACAGCCCACTGAAGATTTGCCAGCTAAATAGAAGTATCAGTGGTTAATCAACCACATGCTTTGAGATAACTTCACATTTCCTTTTCTTTTTTTTTCTTTTTTTTTTTTTTAGCTCTGCCACATCTGACCGAAACCTCTGTCTCTAAGATATCTTGCTGAGGATGTTTGTTTAAATTTTGAAACACTTCACTTCAACCAAAGCATGAGTTCTATTAAATTACAAATTTAGATTGATGGACAAGAGAGTGAAATAGTTCAGTAGACAGGATAAAATATCTATTAATGATCTGCATGATGGAGATAAAAGTCTGATCTATTGCATCTATATTATTTGATTATCAATGAATTACGCAAATTTGCAGGGGCGGAAAGTACATTTGAATGTACTCTGTAGAACTGTACTATGTCCAATAATGAGGTAGTACTTGATTATCTCTTTATTTTACGCTACTGTAAGTCTCTACTCCACTACAGTTCAGAGAGAAATATTGTACTTTTTACTTCACTACATTTATCTGGTTATTATTTTACAAACAAAACATATGATCAGCTTCTAAAATATGGTTTATTAATACAGAGCAAACTACAGACATAGGATATAATTGGTTAAAATCAGATCCACCTTAAGCCGCTACAACATTATTAGCTCTTTCGTGTGAAAGCATCAATAATAACATCATGTATAATAATATTTTGCTAATAGTGTGTGTGTTTTTACTAAAGTAAGGTTTTGATTACAGGACTTTTAGTGTACATTTACACTGTTCTATTGCTACTTTTACTGAATAATCTGAATTCCTAAACCCCTGCACACACACATGGAGAAACATTATGAACGACTTCTCAAAACAGATTGGGATTTGATATATTTAATATATATAATGATCAGGCATTTACCCCAGTTCATGGTAAGAGCTGAAGATACATGTAAACATGTTAAGATGCACGTATGTAATAGCTGTAGGTAAATGTTGAGTATGTTGTTGAAAGTATGAGTTACATTTCAATGATAATAGCTAATAAGACTTTTTATGTAAGTTATTGGTAGGCGGGTGAGAGCTGATTCCTGTTTCTCTTTCTGTTGTGATACTGGTTGGATGCGTCGTAGTCCACTAAAGAATAGTGAGTCAGAACATGCTCCACCTCCAACCCTTGGTTGGTTACACAATCACTGAATCAGACCTTTACTCACCATTACAGTCCGAATACTCTCATTTATCACACACTGCACATCTTTAGACTAATTGAACAAACAAATTTAAATACTGTTTTTTCTTTTCAGCTGTTTCAGCATTTAATACTGATTCAAATCATTACAAAAATATATATAGGTCACACAATATTCATTTAAACACCTGTCCAACCGGTGCAATTTGCACAGCTTGTCATGTAAAAATGCCTTGAATGTATATATTTATGAATTTATATATTTCATATGTCCTTTTACATCTACTATGGACTGTTTCTTCAATGAAGCCTCCCAGCAAAGGTATTTCACGTGATTGTGCTTGAGTGACATAAAATAAACATCTGGAATCTTGGGGTGACTGCATCTAATAGGATAATAAACCGACATTTCACAAATAAAAATGCGCTTTTACTCAGTTTGCATTATCGCATGCAGCCACTTTCACTTTCACCCGTTCCACCCAATATAATCCTTCAAACCAAAATAAGAAACAACTCTGACTCATACATGCCTTTTAGATATTCTTTCTCTGAAGCATTAACAGTCTTATACAAAAAGAGCTCTTTGAATGCTCACTGTCTTGTCCCCACTCTGCCCTGCTGCCAATTAGATTGTCCGACACATCCAGCGGTTTACTTGTCTCGAGTCGTCTTGCAGTCTTGGCTTGATGCCTTTGAGTCATAAGGAAGAAAAAACAAATGGCAATATGAATGTGACAAAGATGAAAATGTAAAGGACATTTTAAGGCCAGAAAAGCCAGAAACGTGCAAGCACTGCATCACATGTTTATGACTGGATCTAAACAAACTAAAGGCTGGTGAACAAATTGTTTATTGTTTTCGATACAAAAGCCAGTTCATGTCAAATCAACTTTATTATTCGCACTACTGTCTCTCTCTCACTAGACCTCTTACTTCCTGCTAACAAACATTTTTAACACCTCAACTTGAGAAAAGTTGATGATGAGTGAAGATATGACAAGACCAATTCCTCATTTCAACCGTAATTCACATTTGCAATACTTTACACTTTAAATCTAATGGCCATTGCCGTACAGCATTTACTGTACAGGGGAGTCACAATCTGCAAGAAGCAAAACATGTCTGGAATCAAAATAGATGTAAAATCTATTAAATGTCATGGGCACAAAATGAAATGCCCTATATTTCTTGCCCATATGCACAGGTTGCCATTTTGCATTGCAATACAAACATATATTCAACCGCGAGCAACTGTTGCTAGAGCTGTCAGTGTTGGCACTTCACAGTTGGTTTGGCATGGCTCCAGACAAGTTGGGAGGACTAGAATAGCTCCTTTCTCTAGAGACCTTTAAACAAAAACAACCTTCCTTTTGGTTCTTAGAAATTAAGAGGAACTTGCCAATCAACTTGCTGATCTGTACATATCAGCTATTTAGGAAGAAAAAGAAGAAGAAGCCTTTATTGTCATGGTATTACTGAGTGCAACAAAATGATACTCACCTCTCCCAGCGGTGCTTAAAAGAAACTATACTGCACACATCTGTATATAATATAAAAAAGTCATCAACAACAAACATTCATTATAAAACAAGGGCAGGTAGTTAACAAAAAAAGTTAATGATAAATATATTGCACAGATCAGTAATATGAATGTAAAAATAATAATAAAGGGCAATAGTAATAGTAATAATAGTAATAATACTTTATTGATCCCATCAGGAGAATTATGGAGTTGCAATTGCTCATAGTCAAATCCAAGGTAAAGTAAGAGTAAGAAAAGAGCAAGTCAATAAGTGTATGAAGTAACAGCTACAGTAAGAAAAAAATAAAAATGTTGAGTAGAAGTAAGTGAGATTAGGTTACAAGTAAGATTAGGTTAACAAGATTGTTTCAAATGGATTGTATGAATTTAGCAGGCTCACAGGTCAATAGCTAGAGCAATCTGTAGGATCCTTATCTTTTTTAAGTTATACGACTTACAGTTCAAAAGGATGCACACACGCCTCAACTAACTAGTTATCCTCCAGTGGTGCGCGTGTGTGAAGGGCGTGTCCAAGCCCTATTTGTGATACCGGGCTAAGAATATGTATTTTGCATGATATTGCCTGAACAAAACATTGAACTGCATAAAGGATGATGTCTACCCCTTTGTGTTGATGGTCAACGATTACATTATAAATGGTCCGTTTAAAATTCCCGGGCTTGAACACACACACAGACACGTTTTAGTTTGAAAATGGTCTTTTTCTTTTCTTTTCACCAGCAGCAAAAGTGCACATTTTGTCTTACACAGTTAAAACAGCTATGACGCAGTCTCTTGTTTTTAGAGTGACTGCAGGTTGGTAGGGGGAGAGGAGGACAGTGAGGTATGACGGGGCAAGGTGGTGTTGGCTTTTGTAGGTAAGGACCAGGATTTTGTACGTGATCCGGTGAGAAATGAAGCCAGTGTAGCTGTTTAGGACCGGAGTGATGTGGTGCCAGGATGTGGGACAGGTGATGATCGTGCGCGGAGTTCTGAACCAGTTGGAGCCTTTTAATGGAGGTTGAGCTGATGCCGAGGAGAGTGAGTTGCAATAGTCAAGTCGTGAGGAGATGAAGGCATAATAAGTCTTTCGGCAGCAGAGGGAGTGAGTGAGGGTCTGATTTTGCAATATTTCGAAGGTGAAAGAAGGAGGTTTTAATGACTTGACGGATGTGAGGCTCAAGGAGAGGGTTGAATGAAAAATCACACCAAGGTTGCAGGCCTGGGAGATCGGGAACAATGGTGCCGTCAATGTGTGAGTGATTTAAAGCCTATGAGAGGAATTCTGTTTCATTGCTGTTTAGTTTGAAGTGTTGGTGCATCCAGGTTTTATTGCTGACAACAGGAGTTGATGTGGGAGAGGGGGGATTGTGGGGGGAGTTGGTGCTGAGGTAGATCTGGGTGTCATCGGCATAACAGTGAAAGTTCAGGTTGAATGGCAGAGTATTGACCAGGGAGGATGTACATGTGTGAAAAAGTGTTTGCCCCCTTCCTCATTTCCTGTCCTTTGCATGTTTGTCACACTTAAGTGTTTCGGAACATCAAACCATTTAAACAATAGTCAAGGACACACAGTAAACACAAAATGCAATTTGTAAATGAAGGTGTTTATATTAAAGTGAAAAAAATCCAAACCATCATGGCCCTGTGTGAAAAGTGGTTCCCC
The DNA here is from genome assembly GCF_008692095.1 of Etheostoma spectabile. Lineage (NCBI taxonomy): Eukaryota > Metazoa > Chordata > Actinopteri > Perciformes > Percidae > Etheostoma > Etheostoma spectabile. Next base: position 3,075,265 of record NC_045747.1, read on the forward strand.
CCGTTAAAACATACTATAACTGTGGTTGTCCACCTGAGTTCAATTTCTCTAGCCCAACCCAGGCCTGATTATTGCCACACCTGTTCACAATCAAGGCATCACTTAAATAGGAGCTGCTTGGCACAGTAAGGTCCCCCAGAAGATCCTTAAAAGCTACACATCATGCCGAACCCAAAGAAATTCAGGAACAATTGAGAAAGAAAGTAATTGAATCATCAGTCTGGAAAGGGTTATAAAGCCATTTCCAAAGCTTTGGGAATCCAGCAAACACAGTGAGAGCCATTATCCCACATGGAGAAGACATGGAACGTGGTGAACCTTCCCAGGATGGGCCGGCCGCCCAAATTACCCAAGAGCCAGCGACGACTCATCCAAGAGGTCACAAAAGACCCCACAACAACGTCCAAAGACCTGCAGGCCTCACTTGCCTCAGTTAGGTCAGCGTTCATGCCTCCACCATCAGGAAAAGACTGGGCAAAAAGGGCCGCATGGCAGAGTTCCCAGGAGAAAACCACTGCGAGCGAAAAAGAACATCAAAGCTCGCTCAATTTCTCCACAACACATCGGATGATCCCCAAGACTTTTGGGACACATTCTGTGGACCGATGAGACAAAAGTGGAACTCTTTGGAAGGTGTGTGTCCAATATATATCTGGCGTAGAAGGAACACTGCATTTCATAAAAAGAACATTACCAACAGTAAATGTGGTGGTGGTATGGTATGGCTGGGGCTTTTTTTGCTGCTTCAGGACCTGGAAGCACTGCCGTGATAAAAAACTATGAATTCTGCTGTCTACCAAGAGATCCTGAAGGAGATGTCCACCATCTGTTCGTGTACTCAGCGAAACGAACTTGGGTTCTGCAGCAGACAATGACCTAAACACACCAGCAAGTCCACCACCGAATGGCGTGAAAAACAAAATGAAGACTTTGGAGTGCCTAGCCAAAGTCCTGACCTGAATCCTGTTGAGATGTTGTGGTATGACCTTAAAAGGCAGTTCATGCTCGAAAACCCCTAATGTAACTGAATTAGGACAATTCTGCAACGATGAGTGGGCCAAACTTCCTCCAAGACGCTGTAAAGCCTCATTGCACGTTTCGCAAACCTTGGTTGCAGTGTTGCTGCTAAGGGGGCCCAACCAGTTATTAGGTTTGGGGGCAATCACTTTTCACACAGGGCCATGAGTTTGGATTTTTTTTCACCTTTAATAATAAAACACCTTCATTTACAAATTGCATTTTGTGTTTACTGTGGTTGTCCTTGACTATTGTTTAAATTGGTTTGATGTTCCGAAACACTTATGTGACAAACATGCAAAGGCAGGAAATGAGGAAGGAGGCAAACACTTTTTCACACCACTGAGATATGAAAAGAAGGGGGCCGAGTACGAGCCCCGCCCGCCCCCCGCACCACCTCAGGTCTCCTCTCCAACCCCTCCTCTCAGCCCCACACCTATGTAGCTCCTATCTCACCTAATTAGGAGATGCGCTACCGGTGTGTTTGGAGTCTTCAGTGTCGGCCAAAAAAAGTAAATAACATAAAACCTCCTATTACTTTGGCATACTTCATAATACTTTTTTTTGTCTTGGAATTATGCCACGTTTCATGCATGTTTTTTCACATTATTTACTCGAGATAAAACTAAAATTCTCAAAACACAAAATAGATATGTGTTTGACATCCTCATAGTCAAAAACATAGGATTCAAAGGTAAAAACACTGAAATGTATTCCATGAGTAAAAATATGTGGCAAGATATGTGTTTTCCAATGCCGCAAAGGGCAGCCATCTTGGAAAATTTAGTGGCTAATGTTATTTTTCAAATGATTGACCCCAGAGGGATAACCACGCCAAATGTGGTGCTTGTATCCACTTGTGAATGATATCCCGCCTTATCTGCCCCACTAGAGGTGAATTGAGCCAGTAGAGTGATCAGACTGTAACTTCAGTGTCGCACAATACATAAAAGTATGTTACTTCTCAGGGAAAGTCATATGAAAATGCGACACATGTCATTGTATTTTAAGATACTGCAAATAGGTCGCTCCTCTACTTACTGTGCATTCATGTTGCTTATTTTCATATGATTCAGCCGTACACTCTTGTGAATGCCTTAGTTAATCATACACTAACGCAACAGTAAAAAAAACTGAATATTCCAGGCAGCGCAGCAGTGCCGTTTCAACCTCAATCATGCCACCTAGTGATCGTAAACCACAACTTCTGTTTAGCAGGACGTCTCTGCTGGAGACGGACGGATGGCTTGACAATAATTGATCGTAGAAAATGTAAATGAATGTAGAGGGTATATTTCAGTCTTTGTGCAAAAGATTTTGTTCTCATTTTGAGTGAACAAATTCTTACATTCCAAAAAAATTGACTAAATTGGACAGATTCACAGGACAGTAAAAAGAATTCCATCCAGCAATGCTGAGTGCCAGAGGTCTGGGTTATCTAATTAAGCAACTACCTCGGGGGATTCAAATCGCTTTCTGTTTGAATGAATTCATCTGTTAGTAAATAACATCAGTCCCAGAGACCATCATCACCAAATGAACTGTCAGCAGCCACAGTGTGTTTTTACACACACACGCACACACACACACATTCCATTCGATGGAGAGGGGAGTTATGTGGGGTAGGCCTTTAGGAAGAGGTGAGTTTTGAGGGAGGTTTTAAATGTGGGGAGAGAGCAAGCAATAATACTGTATGGTAAAAGTCAACCTGTACACTGACTGAGCATGAACCAATAGGAAACTTGTATTTCCTCTCCACCACTAACAGCTTCACCACTATACATCCTGTTTCCAGCCTATGTAGGCAAATGTACAGAAAACAAGAAATAATAATAAAGTAATATTGTTGTTAATTGTATTTCCTCCCTCTCTCTTTTCACAGCTTCAGCTGTACTGCAAAGAAAGGCCCAACAATAATCTAATTGTTTTTAATTGTTTGTTTAGGTTACTTTTTTGGTTGGTGAGGGTTTTTCTTTTCACGTCACAGCTTTTTACTTAAGGCTATACCAGCGTGCTCTGCTGGGTTTGTACACTGTGGATGTGGTGCTCCTCTACTGCTCTCCCACTTGGTGTGCCGTTACAAATCCTGCCTTGTTGCTCTTACATAGCTGAACATGGGTTTGTGATCTTAATTATAGATCTTTGTTTGATTTTATGAAGACATTTTCACCCTTTTGGCATTTTTGCACAAAAGTTAAGTAAACGTAATTCACATGCTAAAGATTTTTTGATGGATTGACACTTTCAGGGGTCACAGCATCATCTGCAAAATCCTGTTTTAGAGTGGCTCCGAGAGAGGAATCTCATTTATGAAGAACAACTCTCACAGCATTAACAAGCAATGCATGTATTGTATTCGACATCTGGAATCATTGTCTTGGCGGATTTAGTTTTACAGGTTAAACAAAAAAATTAAATTGATCAGTAACAACAATATGATTTTAATTCATCAAATTTAGTCCTTATGGTATTTATACACCGCATAATCCAAATGATTGGACCCATCTGTCGGTGTTGAGAAATAGCGCTGCTTTTGCCATTGCACAGCCATCATCCTGCTGGTGTAAAACTAAATAGTCTTTGAGGGTAATGAGAATGTAATGTAAATTAATGAGATCAATAGTGAGTGTTTCAGAGGGAGAGGGGGAACTAGAGCGGGAGAGGGAAGGGAGAAAGTCAATTATTGGACTCCTTTTTAAAAAAATAAATAAAAAAAAAACTTTACTTGTCGAGTAAGAATGCATTATAGTCATTATAAAGTAGTCGTAGTTTAATCTGAGCAGAGTGCTCTAGGCTGATAAACAGCTGGAAGAGACGCGTCTTGCTCTCTTCCTCTTGTCTCATTAATTATGAGCCTTCTCTTTTTATCCCAGAACACACACACACACACACACACACACACACACGCACACGCACACACAGTCACAGCAGCCTTCTAGAGCGAGACAAGAAATCACATTGAAATGTATGCACGTGTCAGCACTGGTGCGTGCAGCCATTGAAATGACAAGAGCACTCAAAAGCATACACTCAACATTGCATGTAATAGCCTGGGAGCAATGATAGTACAACTACTTCTCTTACCTTTTTCAGTTTCTGCTCCAGATACCATTGAGAAAAGTCTGGAATCCAACAAAGATTTTTTTTTATCTGGATAAATAATTTGTGTTTTACTTCGGAGAGTGTGCACTCACTTGCTCTTGTATTGCCAGTGGGGCTTGAGCAGGACGGACAGCCAGTGTCGGATCTGTAGCTCCGGAGTCGACTAAAATGCAGGAACTTGAAATCCCTCAAAGCTGGAATGGCGCCCATACAGTATGTTTATCTATTTTACAAACGTAAAATATGCAAGTGGGCTTTTGCTCGCAGTAAAAACCTATGTACACACATTCTGGAGGATGGTTCACCTGAGAATACCATGGTGCAGTAGTGTGTGGAAAACAACATCTTACAGGGAAGCCTTTGGCCATTTTAGTTTTTTTTTTTGAAAGCTTGATTTTAGTAGGCTTCTGTGGAAATGGACTGCCACTGAACAGCTGACTAAAGCTATTTTTGAAAGAGAAACAGGATTCCCAAGATTAAGCTCTGTGTAGGCCATCAAGTGTCCTTGAGCGAATTAATCCTCACCTTGAGAAAATGAATCTTCGTCTCGTCAGCTCCGGAGTACTGGAGACCCGGACCTCTGACACTCAATGCAAAAAGAGATTTTCAAATGCATCACATCTCTATTATCAGGGGTCCTTTTATGCCCCTGAGGTCCAACTAAGATGAATAATACTCGACCCATAAATCACTACCTTTTCACAAAACCATGTCCAGAAGGTCTTTTTATCAGGCTACTTATTCTGTGAATTGAGCGAGGGATTCACTCGGCTTAAACGACCACAAAGAAATGCAAAATGACTACAAAAACAAAACAAGTACAAAGAGACAGAAAACAACCACAAAGAGTCACAAATCATCCACAAGGAGATACAAACCACTCCAGAGACATGCAAAACAACTTCAAAAACAAAACAAAAAAGACTATAAAGAAACACAAAACCCCAGAGTGATGCAAAAGGACTATAAAGAGATGTGCATGTACAAAAAGGTGCAAAGTGACTACAAATGATGCAACCAGGGCTAAGTTAAGTTAACCTTTTTACTCGCCACGTTTTGTTTTTTCATTACTAACTTTACTACTTAATTTCAGATCTTCTGGTCTTGTCAGTTCCAGCGTAGCTCTTAATCGATACCATGCACGCTAGGCACGTAGCCAGCAATTGTCTTACGTGTCAAGACTTAGTGTTCATGGGAATAGTAGGATTAGTTCTACATGCAGTGTTGTCAGATAAAGATTAAAATTCCAAGCCAAAGACACAGAACCACCAAAGTTTATTGGCAGAAAACAGACCAATCTGGAAACACTGACCATTTTGCATCATTTCTGCAGCCGTTCAATTCAAACTGACGCCTCGCTACACTCATCACCGGCCAAATTAGCTAGTAACTTTAAAATGTTACATGCCAAAGTTAATTTTCACCTGCATTTGGTTGGTTGGCGAGTGTCATTTTAAAGCCCTGGATGCAGCCATTATCTTGCATGACTTTTAGTCAGAGTGTCTTGCTTCTTTACATGTAGAAGGGGTGGGGGGGCCTTTTACATGTCTGTGCCCAGTGGCTTGTTGTTTCATAATGGTTGCATGCAGTCAGTGACATTACGGTACAATTTACATCATCCTTCCTTAACTTTCTGAAAGGCACCTGACAGATCAGTGGGTTTTCACAATATCATCATCCTCTATTCAGACCTTTTTTTCTTTCCTATCTTTCTCTCTTCTTTAGCCATCCTTTCATCCAAGTACATTTAGCCAGAGGCCAATCCCCCCCCTCCTTTTCTCCACATGTCCTGTAAGGCCCTCAGGTCTTACCACTCCATCCTTTTCTTAGCATACCATGTTCCCCAATTCCATTTTTCTGATACCAGCTCTTACAAAACTATGTCAGCTCTTCTTACTTCACCTTCTCTTGCGTCTCTTTCTCTGTTTTTTCTCTCCTGGCCCTTTGTCCACCGGCTCTGGCAAGTCCAAAGTTAATTGCGCTAAACACACCAACACAGAATAGGGTTATGATGTGATTCAATGGACGGAAGGACACTTTCCTTACTCTGAATTTGATTGTCTCCAGGGAGGGTGGCATGTAACGTCTTGGCATGGGTTGTTCTTGTATTTCTTGGTGGCTGTGAAAGGTTACAGTTATAACGGAGTAGAGAGAGAGAGTTGTGTGAAGTCTGATGGTTTCACGTATTTCCAACAAATCAAAGCCCCTCTGTTCATAGCGTGAACATACACATTTTCTATGCTCTCTACCTCGTTGCCTTTTTTTACTATTCCTGCTGCTCCTTCCTGCTCTCTCCCCTCTAACCATCTTTTCTTCTCTTTCTTCTGTCCCTGCATCCTTAGTCTTCCTTCCTCCCTCCTCTCTCCAACTTTCCTCTCCCTCCATTCTCTGCAATCCCTCCTCCTCCTTTCAAACATCACCCAATCCCCTCCTATCCCAATCCAGTGCACCCTCGCTTTTTCCCTCCCTCTTCCTTTATCTCTCCCTCCCTCTCTCTTTCTCCCCTTCATCTCACCTCCAGCCAGCCGGAGCAGCCTCCTCTTCTTGGATCGCACAGCCCGCCTGCTCTTGTCCACTTTCTCTTTCTCTTCATACCTCTCATTCTATCAGCTGTCTCCAGTCTTTTATCTCTTTTCTGTCTCTTTCTCTCTTTCTGTCCTTCACTTCTCTCCAGCCGGCAGAAGCTTGCACGCTCGCCGCTCTTCCTTCAACTACTGAGGATTCAGAGGCACTTGGGACGAAGACCCTGTCACCGGAGGTAAGTGTCTACAGTATGTCTGTCTGTGTGTGTTGTGGTCATTACCTTACATTCATCCGTAGGTGGATGACTGGTGAAAAAAAGAGACTAAGGATAGTGGAGAAAGCCCTCTGTTCTGCAGCATGTGGCAGAGTGACATGAGAAGAGATTGAAAAAAATGTAGAAAAAGGCAACCAGTGCTAGATGATAGATGATAGAAGATAATTGTGTGTCAGGAAAAAAGTGAATAAAAAGAATGGAAAAAAGGCTATTTTTATGTAGCAGTCACAATTGACTGCTGCATGGAAAAAGACCAAAAAGAGTCAGAGTTCACAAAGATGGAAAGAAAAGCACAAATGTAAACAAAAGAAAAACATTAATTAATTAAAGAGCAGCCAACAGAGAGTGAGAGAAATAATAAAAAAATGTGAATGGGATGCTGATGTTTCCCCGCCGTAGCAGCTGCATGCCTCCTCCTCTCCCGTAAGAAATCCCATTCACAAACAGGACCTGAAAACAGGCGATGGTGATTGGTTCCCCGCGTTCTGTGTGCGTGTGATTCATTGTGTGCGTATGTGTGAGAAAGACAAAGAGGA
>NC_045747.1:3082726-3092704 GCF_008692095.1 Etheostoma spectabile
GGGGACCCATTGCATTCCTGTGCGGGTGATGCTGAGGCTTCGGAGCAGATGCTTGAATGAAACTGCAGTGTATGCGTTTATACATTAAAATTACCTATAGTCCATAATACACAGGAATGTAAAGAAGGTTGTGATGTATAGTGACACTGCATTTTAATTTGTTGATCCATTTTCTTTTTTTATTGACACAACATAACGTCACAAAAACAGATGTGTGAACAGACAGAGGCGCGAGCGGTGATTTTGCACCAGACTCAAACTTCTTTTTTCCCCTCCTAAGTCTTTCTCCCTCATTACATCACTCTCAGTGCTGTTCCAGATTGTCGTCCCTCTCCCCGCCATTGCCACAATCTCTCTGCCACCGCCAACCCTCTTAGATCAACAGCTGTCCAAACAGCGTTGCCCTCCTGCCTTGCCAATGCAGGCCAATTAGATAGTGACAATTGTGTAGGTGGGGGGTGGGCTGTGGGGGGTGGTGCGTAAGACTAGATAAGCAGGGAGAAGATGAAGAAGGGAAAAAATGGAGGTGAGGAGGAGAGGAGGAGAGATGGTTGAGATACCTTCTTAGGTCACCATAAAGAGAGGTGAGAAACATGGCAGGAATTAGACAAGAATTTTAGGAAGCAGAGCTTGAGATTTTTCACAAAGTAAGGGAAAACTTTGATCTGCTGTTGACACCAGAGGAAATGTCAGTTGACTGTATCCTCTAGGTATCTTGAATATGTGTAGCAAAGCTCATGGCAAGAAGAGCTTTACAAATGGGCATAGTAGGTCAGAGGTATAGCTTGGATCCAATCCATGTAATGCCTTATGAAGTGAATAATATCCTTTTTAATTGTGTGCCAATTCCAATGGGATAAATACCTTTGAAAATATTGTTAAGTTAAACTCAAGTCCTCATTAATAGAGAAAGTTACATATTATCCATCAGTTGTTTAGGGCAGCCAAACTTCAAGAATCAGCAGGGTTGAGAAGAAGAAACAGTTGTGTGTCATTTGTACACAAAACTATATATTGAACATTGGGAAGCATGTGAATAGAAAAATGAATATGGCCCAGAATCAATCCTTGAGGTACACCACAAGTATGTTTTGTAGAATTGGATATAGAGAAATAGTCATATATATAGGATTTGAACCACTCAATAGATAATTTGATAAAGAGAGACTGATACATGAGATTAAAGACGAAAGTAGTCATTATTGTTATAATTTTCCCCACTACAGCATACTATAGATTACATGTAGTCTACGCCCCTTTGGACCTTTCTCCACTCTCAAGTCCCCATAAACTTTATTACCACTTCTCCATTAGATATAAAAGTCAGGCAGGATGCATGGTAGCATATCCTTTCCTGATTTCATAGGAAATCAGTGATTTAACGAGCGTGGAGTTTCCTGGAGTGTGAAATACCCAGGTGTGATATAATGCTTCTGGGGGATGAGACCCAACAGTGTGGGTATGGGATGTTTTTGCATGTGTGTGTGGGAGAGGGAGAGAGAGAAGAGGGACAGACAGGTGGAAAGTAGGTTTAAATGAGTGTGTGGGAAGGACAATGAAGAAAAAGAATGTGTGTGTGTGTGCAATTGTGTATAGAACTGTGAAGTACTGATGCTGGGGTGTTTAGGGACGCATGGAGAACCAGTGAAGGAGAAATTTAAGACTGTGTCAGTGGGATTGGGACAAGTGGACTGGGAAAGATATTTAAGCACCATAACTGGGGTTCGCTCACCTGTGTATTTGTGTTTATATATGTGTGTGTGTATTGACAATATGTGGTCTAGTTGGTCCTATTAAGCGCTCTGATTAACTGCTAAATGCTGGTTTGAGGTAGCTCTTGTGGCATGTCAGTGGGGAGGAAAAATAGCGTGTGTGTGTGTGTGTGTGTGTGTGTGTGTGTGTTTGCGCTTCACCTATTCGGTCACTGCACAAGGATCCAGACACAGTCCTTCAAACTGACACAGTATCCATTCTTGTATGTCTATGTTGTGATTGGTTCAAGGGCAGACCACCAGCAACGGGCATCTTCATGTGTATAGTCATGCCTACAAAAGGAGGTGCAAAAACAATTTAAACTAAATTCAAACCTTCATTTTTCTACTGCGTAGGTAGGTAGGTAGGTAGATAGATAGATAGATAGATAGATAGATAGGATATTGATCCCAATAAAATGGGAAATTAAGCCACTCCTGGAATGTGTCCTCCGTAGGGGGTTCTCTTGTCTTTACCACGGCTCATTATTTAGTATGTTATGAGGTGAATGATCCAAACAGGGCTTGCTTCAATGGTTTCTTTTGAATGATAGTGCTAAAAGGTGTGACTTATACTTAATGATTATCATTAATGGGGCACGCAGATATCTGCCCTGGTGTTTTTAATAATTATACATCAATCTAAAAGTGTGAAATCATTTAAAATATAATTAGGTTCAATGACGGGCCATTTTAGATATAAAAATCCCAACTGGTTTAATTTACGCCTCATCCAAATGGAACTAATGTAAAACAAGCCTAAGAATCTGCTCTGTCAGGCTGTAACAGTGCTTTGAGCCAAATGCTAACCTCAGCACACTAACATGCTCACAGTTACAAGGCTAGCATGTTGATATTTAGCAGGGAGAAGGTTCACCATCTTACTTTAGCATGTTAACTCACATTTGCGAGTAAGCACTTAACACAAATTCCAGTTTAGGTTGATGGGAATGACATTGGTACAATAGAGCCAGAGTTCTAGCTTAACTAGAAATGGACAAAGGAACAGAAGCACACACAAACAGCTAAATGTATTTTGAAATGTATTCATTATCTGTTACTACCTTGGCTTCATTGTGCAGACCTGCATTCAGACTTGATGTGAAACCACACACATTGCGAGCAGTTGGGGGATGATTGTGTGCATGCATGTGTGCGTGTGTACCTTATGCTTGTGTGTATTTCTGTGTACTGTCGGGGATCCTATCTTTTGTTCTACACTGCCAATTGTCATCTGATTGTCTATTTTCTTTCTTCTGCTGTTCTCTGTTGTGCGGACACATACAGCAACGGTGAATGTGATTTTTGGAAGCCTGCCAGTGGGCAAACTGGATAGGGAAATGTCATTTTACCGGGTTGTTTTTTGTGTGATTATCAACGTTGGTGAGAGACTGAACGGGTCAGTTAATTGTGAGTAGTCAGAAGAGAGCACTGCGTATGAGGGCAAACATCCATGAAAAAATGGAAAATACTTTCTCTGGTGCATTTCTTTTGAACTTGGTTTTTTATCCTGCTTTTTTATTTTTATTTTTTTCTTTCCTCCCTACTTTCCATTCACTATTTTTCCTCATTTCACTGTTGTTTAAATTGGTTGTGATCTTTTTCTACACATCCTACACACTGTCCACAGCAATGGCACAGAAGTCGCTCAGAGACAATTTGCATTTGGGCTGATTTTGTCATGAAAAGCACAGTTAACCCACTGTTCTGGGCCCTTGTTAAAAGGCATTAATTAAAACCGATTTTAATAAAAGAATATGAAGAAGAGAACAATCTTTTGCTGAGGTGACAAGTTTCTGAAAAGAAGCAAAACTGGGACGGTTAGCAATCAGAAGCACTCAGTGTCATCTTGTGAAGCGTCCATACAGTATGCTTTATGCTGCATTTGCTTATCAGGCTACATGCAAAGTCATCTAGGTTGGAATACTGTTGCAGCAGAGATCCCTGATCCTTTTTCCCGCAGATGCAAACTGATAAAATATACAGGTGCACATATAGACACACTGCAGATTAGGTCACAGATAACATTCATTTCTCCCACCAATGGCCCAATCACATCTACATAACACACACCTGTTAAAAAAGATGACATCATAATAGGCCAAGGCAGAAGACTGTGAGGCAGACAGGTTTGTCGCCGGTGAGTCCTCATTGCCAAGGACAAGGGCAGATGTTGTGAGAGGTGGCTGGCATCTGGAGAGCGCTTCATAGTCCCTATTAATATGCAAGATGATCAGTGAAAAGTGTGCCTGACACCGCCGGTTTGGGGCTTATTTGTGTGTGTGTGTGTGTGTGTGTGTGTGTGTGTGTGTGTGTGTGTGTGTGTGTGCCTGCAGACACTGGTGTAATGTAATGTGTGCGTGTCATTGTTAGTGTGGGTTGCTCTGCTGTTGGAACCGAGCCACCTGCTAATAAGGAATTGAGCGAGAAGTGAACGGCATCTATTGAAACATCCAGTGGTGTAATGTAACTAAGTACAGTTACTCAAATAATGTACTTAAGTATACATTTGAAGTACCTTTACCTTACTTGAGTCTTTTCTTTTCATGCAACTTTCTTTTTTGCACACAAAACACACGTAGCTAATAAAATACGATGTTTAATTATAAATTGAACAATATACTACAATACTAGCCGATTAAACACTTAGTTAGTTGATTGACAGAACTGTTTGGATTGTTTCAAGTTTCTAAAATGTGAAGGATACTTTTATTTTTGAATACTTTAAGTACAGTTTACTGATGATACTTACATAGTTTTACATAAGTAACATTTCCAGTGCAGGACTTGTACTTGTAACAGAGTAGTTTTCACAGTGTGGTATTTAGTACTTTTTTCTGAATGCTTCCTCTACCATTGAAAACGTCAGATGTCATGGTTTTGCAAATATTTAAAGAAGTGATGGTATTGAAGCGGTGCTCAGTGCTCAACTGGACTGCTGGGGAAGGTGTTGTACACAATCCCAACAAATGGCTTAATTGCAGTACCTGCATTACTCGTAATGCCTGTGGTTTAAGTGTATTCTGTGCTGCAGCTCATTTGTGCTCTTCCACTAAAGAGTAACTCCCCTTTAGTCAAATGTTCTTCAAGCAAAGCACTTCTGTTTCTTAAGGGAAAACTCAGGTCCAAAAGGTTGTTGAGTTATTTGAAGGGTTGGGAGTGTTTCTATGTGCTGCAGTGACAGAAGCGAGATTATTTTTAGTGAGGTCAAAAAGTCGATACTAACTTTAAACTGTCACAGAAGTCATCCCGGTGCAACAGGAGTCAGCCCACTTCCAATTAGAAAACCTTTGGCCTCTTAAATGAGCTCATTAACGAACCCATGGTCAGATGGGAGCGAGAGCGAGCAAAAATGGATTGAGACTTTTCTTATTATAGAGCTTGAACGTTTTTCTTTTCTGTTTTTTTTTTAGCAAAGAAAAATTAAATAGGATGACGATGTGACCCATTTCATCAAAGCCACTTAAAGCCTCCATCTTTGGGGAACAAAGTCATGGTATATATAGAGTGTTACACCGTTTCTTTACGGAGTGAACAGCATCCAAGAATAAATGTTTCCTTGGTCAGCAAATTTGTTCTGTGTTTTTATATATTATGAATTATACAAATGCAGTTATTTCATTGGTTCTTATTTAAGGCCACTTTCAACTGGTTTTATAATTTTAAGGGTAAATTCTCATACTCCTGTGGATCTAATATGGACACGCTTCGTAGAATACAATCTTCATTGAAAAGAAAACAGTCGATTTATCATTCATAGAAACATTACTGTATATTAACGAACACATGTGTACCTTATTAGATTTACTGCTAAGTTTCATGATTACACTTCCATTCTAAAAGGAACAAGATGGGTTTAGTATTCTTGATGAAATTGTTTAATATTTTTTGAAATATTCACTTTCTTGCTGAGAGTTAGATGAGAATATTGAAACCCCTCTCGTTTCTAAGAGTGGTACCATTCTTCTCATTTACCTCTTGGAAAGTCAATGGGCTTATTTCACAAAATGTACAAAACTATTACTTTTAAAGGTCAATGATCCTTAAATACATTTCAGAATACATAGACCTAGTGTATGTTATTTTACTTCCCATTTTAGAAAAATGTCCAAATAAAAACGCAGTGCATCCCTTTGTGTTTTACAAAACTTAAATCCAAAACAGAACTTTCCAAAAATGGAGCACCACTTCAAATTCTTAACCTTCTTTACACATCTAATGTTTTCAAAGTAGGATTATTCAAAGTGAGTGAAAAGTTCTCACTGTAGCTCCCAGAAGCAACACAAGAGAACAAGTGGGAAAAGGAAGAAGTGCCGTTCAGGCCCAGTGCCCTATATGCAAAGCAGAGTTATCTTTAACAGCTCAAGCTAATGTGGAGCTCAATGGTCAGATGGAATTGGATGGAATTGCATTATCTACCCATGAACTGAATGACAGCTCAACTCAATAGCAGAGATTAGGCGAGATAAGCCGTAGCTGTGGCCTTCCAAAGCAGCATTCGTTGTGAACAATATCCGTCAACCCCCCTTTTAGTGTCATATCCAAGACCGCATCCCGCCCCTCAGGACCAAAGGCCAGGGGAAGTTTTCCTTCCATTTATCGCTTTCTCCTCTTCCTGTACTCCCCTTTCGTCTGACCTTTATTTCCAATTCCCTGACTCTACGTTTAATTTAATCCGCAATCCTTATCCCATCACCCATACCCTCTCCTCCCTGGTGCAATCTCTGCATTATCGCCTACATTGCTGCTCAGCTCTATGCTGAAACATTCCCAACAGAACGCAGGCCTAAAAAGTTCTGACGCTAGCTCGATTTGTTCAGGTCAATGCCAGGGCTGAGCTTTAACCCCACATCTGACGTGATGCTCCAAAGAAAATGTTTTTACATCATAACTTCCCGCCTCTTTCCATATCTCACTCATTCTCTCTTTTGTACACACATTTACTGAGGGAGGGAGAGGTTTAAAGGTGCGACCACACAAAGGGTGCAAGGAACATGTTTTGATTTGAGTAAAATATGTGTGTATGTGTGCTGCATGACTATACTTCACCAGAGAAGGACCAGAGGAAAAAGAAGAGATTTGGAGAAAAAATACCAGAATCAACTAATACTTAACAGATTTAGCGTCACCTTTTTACAATATTGTCGGAACTCCGGATAGACATTCATTAATGGAGTATTCAGCTAAAGTGATGCAGCAGAACCCGATATATCATAATTTTTTATCGACACCTAGATCGGCGCCTAGATTTTGCACAACGCAACTGAACTGCCAACAGTTCGATCAGAAATTTGGATGTTGTTAGTAGCGGCGAATGTAGCTTTGAGGCGCTACCCTCAACACGGATGTGTGGTAAAGTCACATTTTCTTACTCCACACCCCCACATTGTTTTCATTTAAAAAAAAAAATTCTGACCATCATACTATTATGAACTATTTATGATTTTTTCCGCAATAGCCATTTACTGTAGTTACATTCGCATAGTAATGGAGTCTGCCATTCTGGATTAGATTTGATGTCTTTGGATACCTGGCCAAAATTTCAATAATGTTAGTTCACAGGGAACCTTATTCTGACAGAGTGCTGTAGAATACTAAGGCTCCATACCTCTGTGAAATACAGCTAAGAAAATGATTAAACTTGTAAGCACTAAAATCCATCTCAAGGGTTTAAATACTGTGATGTTTTCATTCAGAATTCATATCAGTGATCTGATCCAGCAGGATAAACAAAAGCCTGCAACAGAAGCAACACTCAATTACAATGTTTATCCCATATTGCGCTCCTTCATGACGCGTTTACTTCAGTGTCATATTCAATCGGGTGACTCCCGACGGAGGCCTGCGTTATCATCAGTGTGAGGCGTTAGGTGGGAGACGGGCGATGCTTTCGTGAGGCTTTCCTGTTTCTATGGAGAAAAGACTTTTGACCCTGACTTTTGTCAGAGGGGTTGAGGTGTGTGTGCTTTTCTGTGGAAGTGAGAAACAACATGTGAAAATGTATTTCACATTACCTAACTTATTTTATCATGTACAGAAGCTGTATGCTCATGGAGATGGGGCATTTTGACCGAGTTGTATACCGTCATAGTAGGCTGCGTCTGTATTCAGATCCTCCCCTGGAGATATACCTCAATTACACTGTCTCTGTCTTTTTGTGGCCTTATGAATAACTGCACATTTCTTTCCTTTATGAGAATTTGCATATTCCATCCTCACCCACTTGCCTCTCCACCCATTTTCCATCGTGCTTTCTTTCTCTTGTTTTGTAAGAACATTGGCCTCGGCAAACAGGCCTGAGGCAAGTCAGTGTGTGGAACGAGTGTCAGAATGAACACGAGACGCTAAGACGGATTTTGTGTGTGTGTGTGTGTGTGTGTGTGTGTGTGTGTGTGTGTGTGTGTGTGTTGATGTGGAAGCCCCTTTTGGACCTAGCGTCTTTTATATATGAGCAGTCAGGAGTGTGCTACTACTGCTTTAACTGTCGGGGTTTTCTGCTGCAAGGTCAATGGAGCCCCCACCCCCCTCCATCTCTCTGTTACTGCAGGAGTTGCCGTAAGTGACAATAGGCTGTCAGCTGCTGCTGCTGCTGCTGCTGCTGCTGCTGCTGCTGCTGCTGACCAGGCATGACTGCCGGGGTTAGGAATACAGGGCAACACACACATACTGGCACAAATTGGCCTTCATGGGCACACTCATGCGTGCAGGCCAGCGTTGCTCACTCGTTCGGATGACAATTCAAATGCATGTACACACACACCATGCAACCATACCACCAGCGTTGAAAAAAGTCTATTGATGAGCGCTCGAGTTGACGTGTGGATTGCTATCCTACTTATTCTTGTACTCCACCAAACGCATCATTATCCAGATGTGAGGATACACAGTCTATTTTTTGACGTGCCAAAATAACCACCAAGCGCACTGCAGTCGCGTCATGTATCAATACACAAACCACTTGTGTAATGATGCATAAAATTAGTTGGATGAATACTAGTCGGCACGATGAATGCTAATTGCAAGTAGCAGCAGAAGTAAGAATCCTATTATTGATATAAAGTGGATAATAGTGTAGTCATTCACAAGGGCAAACTTCTCTCCTCAAGAAGAAACAAATCTGCTAACAACCATGTAGGCGAACGCCCCCAAACATCCCAACCTCATGTACGATGAAGTAAACCAACTTCAAACTGTGGCTTTAACAATCCCTCCTCTCCTTGCTGCCCCCCACCCCCGACACACACACACACACACTCACTCTCTCTGCTCTCTTCTCACATCACAGACATGGTCCAGAATACAAATTGTGTTTTCCTTTCTTTTTTTGGGTAGCCTATAATGCTGTATGCCAGATGAGAATGGGAGACGGGAGTGAATGCGTCCCACCAAAAGAAAAGGGGGGCGACAATGAGGTGGCAAAGCTGCTCGACAGACAAAAAAGACAAGATGACAAAGAGAGGTAGAAATAAAGAGACACCAAGAGGGAGACACTATTGTAGAGATGAATGGAAGATACAGGAACAGGGAGACAAGAAACAAAGACAAAAGGTAAAAAGATGACAAAGGAGGATGTACTTAAGATGTGTTCCATAAAGGACAGGCTGTTGAATAGTCTTTAAAGATGTGGTTCATTTTTTGTTCCAAGCAACAAAGATAAAAAAATAAAAATCTCCTCAATAGTGGCCGAAACCTGCATGATGCTGTGGGGGGGGGGCATTGATTTTCAATGGGATTGACTGAGCAAATGACCGCTTCACATTACAGCGAGTCCTTTGATTCCATGTTTGGATCAAAAATATCAATCACTGGAGCTTTGACCTTTCCTTTCCAATAGCAACTCTTTCGTTAGACCCTCTCTAGTCTCTCATTGCCAGTCCTTCCTCCACAGCGCTGTGGAGGAAGGTCTGGCAAGTCCACACAGCATTCCTGGATGGAAGAAAAACCTGCTGGTTCATTGGCATTTCCTTAAAGTAATCACAATCGTCATGGGCGCCGCACAAAGCCCCGGTGCTGCTGCAAAATAGCCTCAGGAAGAAACTTGTTTTGGTGGAACATGAGTGCGTTCAAAAGTTGTTTTAGTCGTGCAAGAGAAAACTCAGATTATTATAATTATATAGTTATATAGTTATTCTAGCTATCTGTCTGGATTCACCCATGAATCCACCAAAGTTTAAAATTTCAACTCAAAGAAAACGCAAGGTGACCGACATCCGGCTGAAAAGAAGGA
>NC_045747.1:3092714-3095609 GCF_008692095.1 Etheostoma spectabile
GGAATGTCAAGTTGGGTATGGCTGCAGCCTGGAGACCTTCTGTCTCATGTCCTCCCGACTGGTGCTGTCCCCGAGCTGCGACTTTTCAAATTAAAAGCTTGCGTCTGGTCCGCTATGCTTTCGTACTTTGGTGTTTTGGGTGTTTTTTAACTAAACAGTAGGCTACCCAAATCATGCTCATGAATACAATTATTGTTTCAGCAGATGTCTTAGTTACAACACGATGGCGCTAGCAAAGCAGTTTTGTGTTGTGCAGGCGGGACTTGTTCAGTCAGGGAAGTCCCACGGTCTCTAAAAAGCTAAAGCTGTTTTCTGTTTTGCTCTCCAGTATGAATACAGATTGATTATCACTTATTTTGTCGGTAATCGTTGTATAATCACAATATTACACTTGAGGATGCCTACACCTTTCGAACCGCGAAATTAAACTGTCTGCGCTCACACAGGACAAGGGGACAGACTGTAGCAGCAGACTGTTTTCTTTGTTTTTTCTTTTCTTTGTTGAAGTGATGTGGGTAGCCAGAACGTAAGGTAAAACTATTCTGTAGCTTGCTAAAATGTCTCGCTATCTTTAATAAGTGTTCTGCTACAGTGTGGAAGTTCATGCCGTGTTACATTTATTTTGATAAGGAGAGAGATGTATATTATCACCTTGGTAATATTGCTGTTGTTGTGTTTGTTATTGCATTATGTGCAGTTTAATATTACTTGTGCAGCCACGTGTTGATGTTCAGGTTGTGTTTGCTAGCAACGTGCAATCAACAGTAAACAGACCAGCGCTGTGGAGCCACGTGCTTAGCTATTAAAGGGGTATTACAGTGTTTGCTCCGTTATGGATATGTGTTCTTATTAATGTGCATTATTATTTACTTCTATTTCAGAACCACATCCAACTTCACATGTAACGTCACATACAACGTCATAGTTAACGTCATGTTCCGAGTTGCAAATAAATCTTCCTTGATCTCAAAGTCAGACGTCTCTGGTTCAAGTTGTACTACTACAGCGGGCCAGTGTTTTCAGTATTCAGTCAGTTTTCAATCGTTTTACAAGCCTATTGACTATATTTTTGTAATATAATAAACACTTACAATACACTTTTTGAAACTTATTTCACCTTGTGTAGGCTTATCAGTGTTTTCTAAACACATTGAACACACTTTTTAAAAACACTGTGAAAATAACAAAAACCATGGTAATTTTGGTCACTAACCGTGAGGCAAAATTTTCATATCGTTACATCCCTATTTTATATTAATCCTAAATTTTCTTGTCTAATTTCATATCCATAAATGCAGCTTCAAAATTTTAGATTTAAAAGATTTAGCCTATAATAAAATATTGGTTAATCTCTTTCTATGTACATTTTAGATATCAGATCCCCTTCTAACGTGAGGCATGCAGCCCTTATTATTGTAACATACTCGTCTGTGGTCTGAGATATCTTATAATTGTAAAAGAGTATTCATTTTAGAATTATGTGGTTGGCTTTATTGTTGAGCTATATTTTTTGCATTAGACATACGTTTTTGTGTTATGCTTGTCCTTTTTTTTAACTTTATTAATTTGCAAATAAAGCAGTAATAAAAAAATATAACTTCATCGCAGGTTTCATCAAATAAACAACAACCGTTAACATCAGGGAGACTACATTAACATCCACAAATCTGCCAACCAGAGGCTATGTATGGCTATCGTTAATTTAAGAGTTTAAACGGCGTTCAATTAATTGCATCATGCTCACTAACTTAACCGGGACTTAATTTAGAAAATAATTCACGATTTCGTATTATGAACATCTGAATTTAACGTTGGACACGCCCAGGCATGAGACGAGAGGTCTCCAATCCCGGAAGTGGAAGGTCGTGAATTTTGACTAGACCTTCCTGCCTTGTAATAGAGTACTTCTGCAGTACTCCTGGTGATTAGTAAACTGATCTTGATGTGTATAATGAGTGCCCTATTAACAATTTCTGAATGGAAGGTTACTGATCTCCAGAAAATCCAGAGCATGAAATTAAGAGGAGAAGTCAACCTTTAGTTAGCAAATTAGTCTTTCAGTAACTAGAGCAAAGACAAAACTTGACCTAAATGGAAAAGGAAAGTGGGAGTACGTACATTGTGTGTAAACTTCACCGCTGTGTAGTTCAACGGGGCGTACAGGCATTAGTATGACATAATGAATGGAAAGTGTCTTTGAGCAAGACACCAAAAGCGGGTGTTGGGTTCTGACAAGGACGAGACCTGTGATACACCCATCGTAAGTCACTACTTTTAACCAGGCAAGGTTTGTCCTGTGCCCCAGACGCACACAGTGAGTAATAGAGTCCATCAGCCCTTATTAAAATCAACAGAAAACGGGCCTGTCTGCCACTCACCTCATACGATCCCTCGCTTTTTCTCTTGATGGAAGGGTAAACACTGTCTACGCTTCACTCAAGCTGGCCCGCTGTGTAGCGGCTGGCAGACAGCAAGACAGAGTGACAACATTAGAGGAAGCAAAGCAGGAGCAGGGAGAGAGGAAGAGGAGGGAAGGCCAGGGGTGATTTGTTTGTGTGATTGTGTGTCTGTGCTTCATATTTTGTGTGTGTGTGTGTGTGTGGGTATGTCTCTCTCTCTCTCTCTGACCCCGTTTACTCCGGCTTCACACTGTTTTTGTGTTGCATTGCATTAAGTGCCGCACCAGCTACCATACACATACACAAACACAGACAATCAATGCGTTCTTGTTGGATTTAGGCTTTTCCCTAAGTCAAACTGGACTCCATCACTTTAAAGCAGCCGAGACAAAAAAAAGCCCTTACATCACACTGCTATGAGCCAGCCAGGCTTGACGAAGACTGCAGTATTTTCAGCCGGGGAGACGCAAACTCTCTCTCTCTCTCTCTCACACAC
>NC_045747.1:3095619-3102801 GCF_008692095.1 Etheostoma spectabile
ACACACACACACACACACACACACACAATGCCTCCTTTATATGCTGCACCTCCAGTCACAAATAACTGTATTTAAAGATTTAAAAGGGTGTAACTCAAAGAGGAAATAGGTTAACGTGTGAGTGCCTCAGTGCTGTGGCAAGTGAACTTGAAAGTTACACTTTGATGGTCTTCCACCTGGCTTAACTTTTCAGTTTGGATGCAATAAATCCATCAGCGTGAAAGGAAACCATAGATACTGTATATTGTATGATGTTACAGCTGCTCCAGTGTGTGTGACATTGGTTTCAAAAGGCCTGCTTCCGGTTTGAAATGTACTTTGTATTATATGGCAGTGCTTTAATTCCGGTCAGTTGTTATGTTATTCACAGGACTGTTTGTACGTGTACAGTATGTGTGTCTGACTGTACTTGTGGGCATGTGTGCACATGTACAGTACCGGTTCTGTAAGGCTGTACAATGAGTTTGTGAATGAATTATGTGTGTGCGTGGTCATGCTGAAGAATAAAACAAGAGAAGAAGACGGTAAAAAGGATGAGGCGGGTGCTGTAAAGAGACAGAGGAGGGGTGATCACCCTGACTGACGTGCAGCCTGCAGGACGGTGACTCTGATCACAGAGAACACTTGCAAACAGACATTTCCCAATCTAAGTCAAGGGCGTGTGCATCATTTGAATTCTGTTGGTGAAGCAAACTACAAGCTATCACATACGGTTCTCAGTGTGTTGGTTTTCAATTTAAAATTCAAAACAGGGTAACAATATGCAAGGCTGATGACTACACATAGTTTAGCAAAGCGGTAAGTGGTATCCCTCGTGTCAGAGTGGCTTTTCTTCCACAGTCCAAAAACATGCAGGTTAGATGAATTAGGGGCTTTTAATTGCTGGCAGGTGTGAGTAGTTTTTATCCGTCTATACTGTACGTGTCAGCCCTGTGATACACTCGCATCCTGTTCAGGATAAGTTGCCTCTCGCTCAGTGCATGCTGGGATGGGCTGCAGCCAACCTGCGATCCTGGAAGGGATAATGTGAGTATAAAAGATTAAATTAAAACCCAACTTCATAAAAAAAAAAGTTTTATGATCCACCATCAGGATTTGCGGAGACTCATGGTCAGCAGCACATCATTCAGACCTTTTTCTACAGCTCCAACAAGCAATAAGAACAGGTTTGTGGGCACGCTAGTTATGATTGACTGCCTTCCTTTGTTAAAACATGCAGGGGAGGAGATGAGGAGTGAACTACAGGTCAGAAAATGCAACAAGTGTATTTTGAGTAATATTCCCAAGAATACAGTTTCTCAACCTTGGCTGCCAGCTCGACACGCACAACATCCTAAAACCGTTCTCTTTTCTGCTTGGTGGAGCAGAAGAAGAGTGTTTCCCTTCATTCAGACATGGTTTTATTTCACCAGTGTTCTTGTCCCTGGAAAAAATGCCGGCCTAAGTACATGCTACGACTGAAAGAAAGCCACTTTGCCCAGCTAGTTAAGTATAACTTTCTCAGGAGTAACAAATAATTCCATGCAATAACACTTTATAATCTAGACACTGTTAAGAGTAAAACTATCATGCAGCAGAGGTGGAGGCTAGATAAATGAGCAACATTGTTTGCTGCATTTCAAAACCTTTTATCTACTTTGCATGATTGAACTTCTTAACAATGGAGATATTTCCATTTTGTGATAAATGCAGAAACCGCACAAATCTGCCCCTCAAGTCAGGCTTACACAAATATCAATACATAATTCATTTCGAAATTCTCCTGGGCTGTTGCAAATGTCTTAATGATTTCTGCCTTGAAAGAAGACTTCCATTCACAAACTCCCATTGAGGTAAAATGATTCTCTTGTCTCTCAGCAAGTTATAATAGCATTCTTATACCTAATGGAGCCTAGAGGCAAAATTACGTTAGCGCAGTCTTAAGAACTATTGATGCTGCTGTCTATTTAATCGGCTAGATGAATTAATCCCTTTGCAATGAGAAAAGAGAGGAGAGGAGGAGAAAGTAATGGCTTGGAAGAGGAGCCAGTGGACGAGGACATGGCATGGGATACAGCATTTGTCACGTGGAGACAAATCTGGAAGACAGACCTCAAACAGACTGGACCGCACTTGTTCGTGAGTGTGTTTCTGGGCATATTTATGTGAAACATTGACCGACTAACTATATATAGTTATAAACAATATAAGCCTATTTATTAGTCACAGTCTGACAACACTATAATCTGATCAGGCATTCTAGCAAAGGCTGACTGGCAAAACATAACAGGTAGTTTTCCTGGAAAGAGAGAAAAGAAAATAGGAGAAATGCTTGGCACAGTGGGAGCAATGATGGATCCATTGGCTGGTGTGTGTGTGTGTGTGTGTGTGTGTGTGTGTGTGTGTGTGTGTGTGTGTGTGTGTGTGTGTGTGTGTGTGTGTGTGTGTGTGAGAAACATCCTCATTCTCCTGTGGTTATAATTTAATGCACCCCACCTGGAGCACAAGAGCCCCTTTGCTGCGGCCAACTGATCCTGCCAGAAGGATGGAGGCACACAGGAATGGAGGAAGAGAGATAAAACAAAAATTGGAGGGGGGGGGCAGTGTCAAGCATTCAATGGTGAGATAAAGGGGATGCAAAATGTGCCAGAAGAGGAGGAAAAAGCAACCACATAGATATGTGTTGCTAAGATAAAATTAAAGCGTAAAATTAATATAAGGGTATTTGGAGATGGGAAGAATTGAAAGAGAGTCAGGGAAGGACAGCCAAATGAGAGGGTGGAGATGGATGGAGAGGCAGCGAGATAGATGAGGTTGTTGCAGGGACACAGACAAATGAGGGGAAATGCAATTTAAAAACACAAAAGAAAATAGAGGAACAAAGCAAATGGAGAAGAGGATGAGGCCCAAAAAAACCAATACAAAGGACATGTGGGGAAGTGTCTTACCAAACTCTCTTAACTGCACAAATGTGTTGTAAATCTTTCATTTCAACCTGATGACCGTCACATGAGGAGGTGACAGGTCTGGATCACTTGTGATTGTTGCTCTCAGATCACTTAGGGCCCTATTTTAACGATCTGAGCACACGGCGTGAAGCGCATGGCGCAGGAGCGTTTTCTTAAGGGCGTGTCCAAATCTACTTTTGCTAGTTTAACGGCGGAAAGAAGCGTCCATGTGTGTTTGTGCTGCTGCGCTTCACTGTGTGTGTGTGTGTGTGTGTGTGTGTGTGTGTAACAAGCATAGTGTGCACGCACTGTGCATAAGCCTAGGAGCATTTTACTAATGCGCTGTTAAAGAAACAATGACATGCGCTGTTGACTTTAGACCAGGTTTTTTTTGGTCAATAGCGCGATCACTTCCCGCTGCCTCAAGATAGTAATACGCCAAGAATGCACCTGAACACACCTCCCTGTAAGACCAGCACGCCCATGGGCACTAAGATGGGCGCATTAAAATAGCAAAGACATTTCCACCGTTGCAAGATGGGGGCCTTGGACCTGCCAGTTAAAAACCAATTTGTTAGTAGTGGTTCCCAATTAGGCCTTAAGTACAAAGTTGAGGTACTTGTACTTGAGTCTTTTCTTTTCATGCTACTTTCTACTTCTACTCCACTACATTTTAGAGAGAAATATTGTACTTTTTACTCCACTACATCAACCTGACAACTGTAGGTATTGGTTACATTACAAATTAAGATTTTTGCACACAGATCACATGTACTTTATAAAATACAGTGTTTTTATTATAAATTAAACTACCCAACA
The DNA here is from genome assembly GCF_008692095.1 of Etheostoma spectabile. Lineage (NCBI taxonomy): Eukaryota > Metazoa > Chordata > Actinopteri > Perciformes > Percidae > Etheostoma > Etheostoma spectabile. Next base: position 3,099,366 of record NC_045747.1, read on the forward strand.
ACATATAACGGCCTACACGTCCAGCTGAAATGATTAGATGATTAACCACTTAGTTCATTGACAGAACCGTTTTCTGTTTCCAGTTTGTAAAGTGTCAGTTTTTTTTGTTGCATTGAATACTTTTACTTTTGATACTTTGAGTACATTTTCCTGATTATACTTACATAGTTTTACTCAAGTAACATTTTCAATGAACAACTTTTACTTGTAACAGAGTATTTCTGTAGTGTGGTATTAGTATTTTTACTTAGTGATCTAAATACTTCATCCACCACTGCCTACAAGTAACTAAAACAATATTTGTGGGCTTATGAAAACATGCAAAGGTTCTTTCCAAAGTACTTCTTCAAGAAGTAAAAGTTGATGGGAGAGTGGGTTTTTAAAATGTGCAACGCTTTTGAATTTTGAACTCACTTGCAGGGTAGATCAATCACTATGCTCACTACTAAATGATATGAAGAATTCGGTACCTGAGATTCAAAGAGACACCTGTCCATTGACGCACAGCGTCTGATCTCGACTCGTCTCACCTGAATAGAGAATGGCGTGATGATGAAATGAGAATAATGAGAAAACCATCAGAGCCCATGATGAAACTGACAGATGGCAGCGCCCAGCTGAGAGAGAGAAACACAGATGTTTCTCCCAGAAGGACAGAAAGAAAAAAGAAGGAACCCATTCCTGTACACTGGCACGGGATGTTACCTCTGTAAGACGACGTCCCCGCTGGACAGTGCCCGGTTCTGGCCTAAATGCTAACATGCTGGTGTTAAGCATTTGACCTGATGATGGTGCAAGATTTAAAAGTTAAAGGACCACCTGATTGCAGTTCATCCTGGGAAGAACATGAATGTCTGTAGCAAATGTCATGACAATCCATCCAAACGTTGTAGAGATATTTCACTTAAAACCACGAGTTGTAGCACCCTGTTGAGTGTGCGCCATTGCCACGTGTACCTAGGTTCACCCTTACCACATCGGCCTCGGTTTGATTCTAACCTGCAACCCTTTGCGGCATGTTGCCCCCCCCACCTAATGCTAGTGCTATTGTGTATAAAAAGAACAACAGCAAAAATGAGGAGGCGATATTAAAGGAGATATCATTTCATTCCACCTTTCCACTCTCTGCTCTCCGTCTCATCTCTCCCGTCTCCTTCCCACATGCCTTTCCTAATTACTCCCCCTGTCTTTCTCCTTGTCTCCCTTGCCCCATCTCCCTGCTCCCCTCCTCACCTGCTTCATCTGTCACCTCTGATTCCACATCAACAGCATTTATCAATATGCGCAGTTCAGCAACTACTCCAACCCGCAATCCTCTGCGTGCGGGTTTGTGTGTCTGTCTCTGCGGGTTTGTGTGATGTGATTTGAGATAAGGGGGGGAATACTCTTGGCAGCTTCTATTAATGTTGCCAAGCAGGCTAGGAAGACAACGACAACGAATGAATGATAAATCAAAGCCTGGCGCGGGGATTGGAGGAATGACCTCAAACACAACTTCTGCCATTCACTCCCTTTGTTTCCTGCTTCCTCTTGCACTTATCATCTTATCGGATCTGCGTTCCCTTCATCTCTTTATGCTCTGTGAGATGACAGAAGTGCAGAGTTAAGAATCTTGAGTCCTGCATTGCCAGACCTATCTCTACTGCGCTGTGGAGGAGGGTCTGCCACCCTCACACATACACTAATGGGAAAAAAAGAAAACGCTCTGAGTTATTTGTATTTCTTTAAAGTAATCACAATCTTCTTGGGCACCGCCTAACTCCTGTCGCAGTAATAGTGGCTCTGCCAAATGGTCTCGGGAAGGAACTCTTTCGGTGGAGTATTTGCATGGGGGGGGTTACTAGAATTGTTGGGACTTTATAAATTATAGAGTTTGGTCTAGACCTACTCTGTCTGGAGATAACTTGTTATGATTTGATACTATAAATAAAAATTGAACAAAGTAACGTGAGCTATTAAATTTAACTGGATGCATGGTTAAATGTATTGTGCTCTTACCAATGTATCACTGTGTGTATTTTGTCCATTGCAATTCCCCGCCAATGTGTCCCAAAACATCTGAGTTAGTAAATGCCTGAAAGCAGGCAGCGATACAGGTGCAAGGCCAGCATTGGCAAGGCGGAGATGGGGAAATAGTGCAGCTTAAAGAGACCGACAAATTGAGATGTGTGTTTGGTAAATTATACGAAGTGTGAGGCATGTCACGTGTATGTACAGCAGTGCCGCTCGAGATGACTGCCTGAACTAGCTTGCAGGCGTCGACCATTCTTTGTAAATCTTTACAATCATTCCCTAAAATAACCAAGCAGGTTTGTCTTGATGCAGAATCCAAATTACCTTCAAAACTTGCCATTTTCATCATGTAACATTAGCTTCCTAGCTCAGAAGTTCTGGTTGCTGTTTGGACCTGAGTAATTTATTTAATACTAATTCATACTCTGTATTGATCCCCTATGTGGAATTTACAATTTACACTCTGTTTTTATTATACACTATACACAGGCCTGAAATACACACACATTCTCAAGTCCTTTTACATGCACTAATGGAGAGGTTCAGAGTCAGTGGGCTGCGACTGCTGAACAGGTGTCCTGAGCGGTTGAGGGGGGTTCCGCCTTGCTCAATAGCATATTGGCAGTGCCAAGAAGGTGGACTGGCATCTCTCCAGCTACCAGCCCACACTCCTCCGATTCCCAACCCAACTCCCTACGGACTGAGCTACTGCCACCCCCAAACCTAAACATAAACACAAAGAAAGCAGAAGGTGAGGGACATCGGGGTGGCACGGACCTATCCCGTATATGAACTGTCTTCCATCCAGACTATGTATCTTTGGATTACTATGCAGTATGTGAGATGAACTGTATTCCCCAAGGGTGGAGCAGCTTTCCTTCAGGTGGCAACAACAAAGGCCATAGTATTGATCATTTTTTATTCTCACGAGCTCTGTTAGTGAATGAGAAAAGCTTTTTCTTCCTGACATCCACATACACACACACACTTTTCCTCTACAGAGCTTGATGGTCAGGGGAAGGACTGATGTTACAGAGTTCTGCTCACTGAATAACACTCACTCCTACGTTACTGTTGCACTTTATCTACACAGTAATTGATTCCAATGCGTATTATGTTCAGCCTCCACATAAAAGATGCACTAACAAATCTCACTCACACACATGTCTACACAAACACTTAAAACATATAATATACATTATGCAATGCTTCTCCAAGGCAAGTTAATGCACATTGACACTGTGAGGTCAGTGACAGGGTCACTGGATGGTCACTCTGGGGTTATGTTTGTGTGTGTAGTCTCTATGCGTGCTACTGCAATGTAGCACGTAGCAAGTCAGAGCTGTTATAACAAGGGAGTTGTGAACTTGTTGTGACAAGTACAAGTGAATGGGAGTGTGTGTGTGTGTGTGTGTGTGTGTGT
>NC_045747.1:3102811-3125522 GCF_008692095.1 Etheostoma spectabile
GTGTGTGTGTGTGTGTGTGTGTGTGTGTGGAGGGATAAAGAGGCCAAAGGGGTAAGCCAGCGGCAGATAAAGTCACATTTGGAGAAGGCTGTTCAAAGCAAGCTCTGCATCAAAGCGCCAGAAAAGAAACTGAACGTGAAAATTGAATCCTGAGGTTGCTGATGCGTTTATTTTTCACACAGGAGCTCCGTTTTTTAAAACAACTCTTCTCTATTCATTTCTTCTCATCTCTTCTCATCTCTCCTCTTCTTCTCATCCCTTTTTTTTAATCCTCTTCTATTCGCTTCTCTTCTCTCCCCTCTTCTTTTTTTTACCCCCCTCTGTACTATCCTCTCTTCTATTTCATAAAATTTAATTAGTTATATTTCAATCGAAACATAACTCATTGTATTAATATTCAAAGTGTCCACTGGCCAACTTGCTCCATGGGGAATTTTGAAGCTTTCCTTTAGCTGTATAGTATCAATAACATCACATAGTAAATGGGAAATGGACTTTTAAATAGCGCCTTTCTAGTCCTCCGACCACTCAAAGCACTTTAGACTACAGGCCATCCCATTTACACACACATTCACACACACATTCATACGCAGAAGCAGCCATTCAAAGTGCAAATTAGGGTTCAGTATCTTGCCCAAGGGCACTTTGACACGCAGACCTGATCAGCTGGTCAAACCCCTGATCTTCTGTTTAGTGGACGACCCTCTACCTCCTGAGCCACAGCCACCACTTCCTATGGATACGCTCTATTGTTATTGTTTGACATGAACATATTTGCTAATCTAAAATCCAAGATAATATAGGTGAATCTTTGTCTTCGGTCTTTCTTAATCAAGACTTCAGTGTACGTCTGCAGGGAACAGCGAGAGCAAGCCATTCGTCGAAAGATTTATTACGTTTGTTTCCCGAGAAGTCATGAATTATGCAGTCTGTTCAAAGGCTCGCCGACACTTCATACAAACTGCTCAATTATAACTACACTCCACTTCTATCTCCGCGACAGCTACTTGTGGGTGAACTCATTTTAATGCAGGAATTAAAATCAAACCAATTTCTCTTTTTGCCATGCATAAAATGAAACACTGTGACGTTTTCTCGTTACAAGATAAGACGACTGCATTTCTGGGCTACACAGGAGGAGAAAAAAAAAAGAAATCCATCATTTACGTGACTTCATTATGTAATCTTTACCATTACTACTGGTGCATTCAAAGACAGCGCCAATGTCTCAGCGTGCAGGTTGAGCGAATGCTCTCTTATCTAATTAGATCTTGCCGTGGTTGTAGGTGTGCACTTACTGGAGTAAGTCGAAAAAAGTCAATCCGCTGTAGTACATTAGCAGGGAGTGGGTCGATGCACATGAGATGCCAGTGCATTAACTTGACTCAATTACAGTATAGGATCAGACCTTTAGGGGGGCTCTGGCCCTAATGAGAATGTGACACGGTGCCTTGCAAAAGTGTTAACCCCCCACACAGTAATAATGACCAATTTGACACAATGTTCTAACATTCAGCAATCTTAGTTTCTTACTTTTCAATTTGGGTTCTGTTCTTCGCCATGAAATGACCCATTTCTTCTCTGGGGACTACCAACGTTAAACTTAACAATCACACTCCTGCTCTTCCTCTGACGGATTAGATAGAGACTCAGCCAAAGGCTAGAGTATGGCACAACCACCTCCGATTGGCCCAAACTACATTCTGTCTACATTTTCCTTGACTGGGTTACAGGCGCATAGCATTGGCGACCGCGACACAGGATATTAAACCGGTTTCAAGCCCTTTGAACCTGTTGTTGTTTGTCCTCTGTCACTAACAGACACGTTCACAAACTCTAACTTCAAGCACCAAAATTGATTAAAAAAACAAAAAAACTAATCTCATGTGTTTCTCTAGTGTCAAACCCCACCTCTCCCCTCCCTGAAACACACAGATACACACATACACTCAGTTGCCAGTTTCTTAACACTCCTGCAGTCTATAACAACAGTCAGGCAGTACATCCTGCCTTAATGTTACAATGCTCAGTTTTAGAGAGGTGTTAATTCAACTTAATGGTCATTTCGGAGGATGAAGTTTTTGTTGCACACGCTGATGTGGGATTTCCCTCTTTCTGGTCTAAACATATTTCTTTCTCTGCTGAACTCTTTATATTCCCAGTGAGGACAAAATGCATCTCCACCTCAAAGTGATCAATGCTACTTCACAAATAGACCATATATCATATACCTAAAATAAAAAGTATTTTAAACTAAGTAAAGAGCAATAACGTGAACACATAGCGCCATCAAACAATATAATCCAAGCTGGTTGTAGATAGCCGCCAGACGACAATCCTTTCAGGGGCCATGCAGTTGAGTTTAGCCAGATAAAGTGAGCGCCATGCCAAAACGACTAGTTAAGTTTAGGAAATAAAATTGTGGTTTGGATTAAAACACTCCCCAGGAAACAAATGACGTAAGTAATATTTTGTTTTAGCCGCAAGTAAAATCTGCTCCAGTTTTAAGCACTGTGTTTACAATGACACCATTTTGTGCTATTTCATTTTCCATTGAGTATTGAATTTCACAAATAAGTGTGGCCGAGCAGCACTATATCCATGGTATTGAAAGGGGGATTTAATTCTTGCATGTGTTGTTTTGTTGTACATGATCAAAAAACATCCCCCCATCCGCCTGCAGTTTTTCACCAACCACACCCTAGAGAGATACAATAGATAGATAGATAGATAGATAGATAGTTTACTTTATTTTCCTTTATCTGTGTTACCTAGCTCGAGTGACCACAGAACAACATGTTTGTTGTTGATTATTGTGCTGGCACCACGGAAACAATTAAGGTTAAGGAAAAAAAACGTTGGTAAGGTTTGGGAAAAGACAATGGTTTGGGTTAAAATTAGTATGTTAAGTAGAGTTAAGTAGACTACGCAATGTAAGTTAAGTACGCTTTGTATTTAAACTTCCGTATGTAAGTTAAACGTTGACTTTGGGTTTCACACTGGACACAAACAGCAGCCTCCTGGATAAAAGACCCATTCATCCCGTCCTACTCCTCAAAGTGGATTGGTTGTCTAATTTCACGTATTTTCATCTGTGAGGTCAGACCGCCACAAAATGTGCCTTTCGTGGATAAAATTTAAATCAAAACGCTGCGGAGGACCGACGTAACTCCAAATTAACCATTAAGACCCGGCCTAGCTTGGGTAGGTGGCAGGTGCAGCCTTGTTAAGATAAGAAAAAAGGATAGGTGTCATTGTACTGTAATTGTGCACTGTGTTAATGGACAGTTGGCTGATTCTAAATCACATCTGCAAATTTGCTCCAGCTAACAGAAGATAACTTGCTAAACGCTGTAATAGTTGTTTAACTGAATGAACACACAAATGTAAAAATGTCCACAGCAACACACACACTCACACATGCACAGGCACGCATGCAAACGCACACACAACCTCCCTATTTAATGTACTGTAGAGATTAGATTAGATTATACTTTATTTATCCCACGACGGGGAAATTCTGTCGTTACAAGTAGCAGCATAGCAGCCACAGCAAAAAAAACAGAAAAACAAAACAATAACACACAAACAAGTAAGCACGACAGAAATACAAGGCAAGAAATACAAGGCAAGAAATACAGGCAAGAAATAGACAATGAAAAATATGGTAGACTGAGTAAGTAAAATGCCGTCAAACAAAAGGAATTTTAAAGTGCGGTTGCCATGATAAGAGAAACAATATTGCGGTGTAAGTGACACTAAGTACACTAATGGCTTTAATTTGTCGTTTAATTGAATGATGGATCTAATGATGGAGATCCCTCCTTTCTGGCTTGCTAAACTGGCAGTGTTGTCCAGAAGAATCCTTCACCCGAGTGAGTCCTTGACTGCAATTAGATTTCTCCTGCAATGCGGCTGCCTTTCACAGCACTCTTAGCCAGTAGGCTTAATGTGTGTTAATGGAACATCCACTTAGGAATCACTCTTAAAAAGCAAATACAGTCACACGTCTGCCGGATGATAGCAGAGCAGGTGCCGTTTTTTTCCACTAACCCCGCTGTCTTGTTATCGCCCTATCGTTTTTATAATGTGGAGCATTTAGTAGTGTGGCGACACCAAGTTGCCCTTGGATTAACAAAAGGAAAACATGATCGCCAGGCCAGTCACTGTTGGTTATTATCATAATGTGCAGATGTGGCCATGTGCCACCGGGGTAATTTGAGATCGAGAGGATTTGAGGTTGGAATAATCTTCAGAGATTTTCTCTTTTTGTATTGCCTGACACTAGAGATTTGTTGGAATTTGATATACTGCTCACACCCCACACATACGGTAGCAAACACATTTCCATGTACGCACTTCAAGGTCATATGCTTCTTTGTTCATTTTTAGAATATGTGTGTAGGTCAACTGTTTGTGTGCACGTTTGTGTCTTTAGTATGTATTATGTAGGTGTTGGAGGGGGGCTACTGTGTGTGTGTGTGTGTGTGTGTGTGTGTGTTTGTGTGTGTGTGTGTGTGTGTGTGTGTGTGTGTGTGTTGCATGTGCATTTCTTCCCTTCAACTCCTATTTTCCTGTAAATGCTGAAAAACGGCATGCTGGACTGTTGCTTGTAGATATAAAAGAATGAAACACGAAATCTTTGATTAGGCTACATTTACTTCCATTCTGATTAATGCACATGTGAATTTAGATCCGCGTTATCTTCCTGTAACACATGGCATGATGTATGAACCATGGCTTAACCATTAAAGCCCCAATCTGGGACTTTTTCTAGCCTTGTTTCTGCCCACTCGCATTGGGTTTGCACAATGGGATTATGATCACAATTATGACAGAAAAATGTAATTATAGAACTATGCATGTCATCCATCATGTGAATCATTTGAATATAAATAATTACATTTCCATATTTATGTACATGCTTGTGTACGCATATTCTTTAAATAAAAAGTTGAAGCTGGAACTGTTGCTTAGGTTCGCTATATAAAAAATCAATTTTACAAACAAAATAAAATTTTGAAAGGATTGAAGTGATCTTTAAATTACTTATAAAGAATACTTTTTTTTAAATTTAATCATCAATTAGTTTCACAGTTAAAGTCTTAGTTTGAAAAAAAATTCCCATATCTTTTAGAAGCATTTTCAATTCCCTCCTTAGAAACAAAAAACAATTAGAATAACTTCAGCCAATATAAATGAACTGCTGAACACAAAATTAGTGAGAGATGTTGCCAGAGATTACGGTAAATTGATTGTCACCACATTCAAATCATGTTCTAATCATGTTTTGCAGACACTGTGTACTTCCTTGGGACGCCACTGACAACAAATGCTCATTCACTTCGTTGAAATCCTCCGTCCACCGTTGTTCACTTATTTATCCATTTTGTATCTTTCCTCCCACCTGCTGAACTCTTCTGAATACTTCCTCTTTCATCAACATCCATTTTTCTAATGATATAATATACCCCAAGCCTGACCTTTTTTTTTACACCGCATAAAATCTTTTATCAAACTTGGCTGAAAACTCTCTCTCTCTCTCTCTCTCTCTCTCTCTCTCTCTCTCTCTCTCTCTCTCTCTCTCACCGACTCATAACACAGGGCTGGAGCTCATTTTGCTTCTGAAGTCAGTCTCAACTATTCCCAGACACCTGTTTGCTGCGTTCACGTTCTGCTGCCAGTCAAGGCCGGCACCGGATACTGTGTGAATAACACAATCATCTGTCCATCTCTCATCTAGATCGTGCACTTCACACACTGTAGCTCTCCTCAGCATTCCTGTGGGTGTCCTATATTTTTGTTGTTGTTGTTTATATTGTTTTGTTTTGTTGATAAGCGCCACCATTAGGTTTACATTGGTGCGTTTGAGTGAAATGTAACTATAGGATGGATTGCCACTGTTCATGTAGTGCCATCCTTACTCAAACATTTTCATCTGTGGTTTATGATAAAATATTCTGCAAACTAATGGCATTCCCAGTAGTCTCACATTTGCAAATGTTAGGATTCTTACTGAGATTGTTAAAATAAAGTGCTGCAGGGATGACATATTTTTGTAGGCCGACCCTTGAAGTTAGCATTGTGAGTGAAGACAAATGGGATAAAAGTTGCTGTCGATGAAACCAACTTTGGCTCTTACTGGCTTGGAGAGCTTCATCACTGACCAGAGAGATCTCATCTTCCAGAGCAGAGAGGCATAGAAAGATACCGGACACTCTCCTGTCACCACACTCATACATCTTCCTCAATCGCATTAAACAAATATTCTTTCCGTCTGTGCAGCCTTTTGCTTCCTCATTTTGCCATCTTGTAATCTCTCTGCCGAGGCGTCATCCTCTGTGTATACGGACAGGCCAATCTGTCTCTCTGTCCTCTAAGCCTCTGAGTTTACTTCTGATATCTGCAGGCTCTGCAGCGATGACTCTCCTCTGCATCTAAAGGATCTTATTATATAGTGTAAGCTGGGGGACATTTGTCCCGATGCCTTAATGTTCAGGCAGAAAGAACACTGAATAAGCAGGTGGATTTGGCTGCACGAGCATCAGGCGAACATACACACATCGGACACACTTACATGGAAACAGACAGCAGACAAGATTGGATTGGATTTCCTATTAACAGGCAAATCATTCCTCTCCTCTCCTGTCCCATTCTCATTTTTGCTGTCAAGAATCACCCCATCTATCTTTCTATCTATCTATCTATCTATCTATCTATCTATCTATCTATCTATCTATCTATCTATCTATCTATTTATTGATCCTACCACCGATCTGCTCAGCATGTCATATTTTCCATTGTTTTTCTATTCTCTGCCTCTTTACTTTTTCATCAATCTCATTTCCCTCCCATTCTTGGCTAATTTTTTGTCACTCTGTATCTTTTTTACTGTGCAAGAGACAGATGGAAAAAGTAACTGCTTAGACAGAGAACCACCGTCTAATAGATGATGCTATATAACAGCTCATTTTTCTCTGTTGGTCTCTTACCTGTGTCATGTTACAAGTGTAACTTCCTGTATTGAAATTTAACATAACGATAATAATTCCTTCAAACTACCTTCACAGTTTTTTATGGATTTTAAAAATCCCAGTTGCTCCGATTGTAAAAGAACCAGGTCTGCAAGAATGTGACAGAGATATTTAGGTGTTTTCTCACACTTCTGAAACATCCATGCATAGATCTTTAATAAACAAAATCAAAATGTGCAGAAACCAGATTTTTGGAAAGACACTTTTTCTCTGTTTCTCGATGCTACCCTGTTTCCCAAATTCTCTGCATTATGCTGACTTACCTCGACTCAGGATGAAAGCCACCACTCTCTCTCTCTCTCTCTCTCTCTCTCTCTCCCTCTCTCTCTCTCTCTCTCTCTCCTGCCTTTTCTTAGTCACATCACTTGTTATCTCTTCGTTTCCTCCCTGTAATTCATTTTATCCTCTATGTTGAGCCAGAGAATAAGGTTCCTTTGTAAGTTTCAGGATGTATTAAATCTTATCTCCTGGGTTACTCAAAATCTCTGCAAGAAAAAAGGTTAGACCAGAAGTTTGTATAGTATGTGAAAAGAGAACAATGAAAAAGTGGCAATTAATACAAACTATTAGTGTATTGGTGGTTTTGGGTCACTAGACTCACACTTCCCAATTTGCAAACTAAATTTGAACATGTTAAGTTTTGAGTTTGGATTATCATTTGGCTAACAGACTGAAGTGAGGTACCGTCAGGAGAGTTTCAGAAGGAGCAGTGCTTTTTTTTTGCATGATTAACAATGAAAAGCCCCAGTGTCAATAAAACACACACTGTAAATGAACCGTTAAGTAATGTTGTAATTTTCAGAATTAATAAGCCAGTCAGTCAGCACACAAATAACTCCCACATCCATTTGACACAATCTCAAGCAAGCCAATATGAACAGGAGTCCCCTATGTATGCACACAAGTCAGAAGTCTTTTTAACGCCAATCATTCAGTTATAAAGTAGTTGTTTGAAGCAGTGGGGCGACTGGGACTGAAATTATTATGCCATTTTGTGTTGTTTTTTTGTTTTGTTGCCATTGATAAGAGAATAGAGAAAAAGAATAGTCTATGAAAGGTTTCCATTTTGTCTCCAGTAGCAACGCCGTGATGGATTTCTTTGTCCGACCATAGCTATGCAGGCTTTGGGTGAGATAAAACCTTACCCATGATGTGAATTTCTCTTCCTTATCTTCAGTCTTTTGTCTTTCTCCTCCCCCCCCCGCCCCATACCTGTATCTAACATTGACATTCCCTGGTGAATTCCTAACCTCTAGCCCTCTACCACTTCACTGGCCCCTTCACTCCCTTTTTACTTTCTTTTCTGCTCTGTCGGCATTCCTCTTTGAATTTCTCCTTTGCCATCCCTCTCTGAATTTCTACTCTTTCATCACCCATCTCTATTTCCCATCCCGGGCTTCACTTGTCACTACTCCCTCGCCTCTTCCTCTCCATTCCCTCCTTCTCTCCGTCTCCCTGCTGAACCCCTCGTCAGCCCAGAGAGAACTACAAGAAACACCCGGGCACAGCGTGGGATCAGGGCAACCCCCTCTGCGACCCTTTCACTTAAAATAGGTGATACATTTAGAGGAGTGTACCAGCAAATGGGTAAAAAGAGGGAGAGAACACTTGTCACAAAGCTGCATCAAAATTAAATAAGAGATGAAAGAGAAAGGGAATCTAAAAAGATTTGGGACTTTGAGGAGAATGTTTGTGAATTGGACTGTTATCCCAAGGGGAATACAGAGCCAAGGACAGAAAGAGACAAAGAGAATGAGAGAGAGAGAGAGTAAAAGGCAAGTTTCAAAGAGCCATGCAGATCAACCCATGTGATTGTTCCCAAAATAACTCCTATGAGTGTTTTCTTTATGTTCTATATTCCTGAGAGAACCCAATCACCTTAGTAACCTTAGTTGCCATTTAAATTTGCCGTTTTTCTTGACAGGACAATTTCTGGCATATAAGACCATCTACAAAACATTTAATGATTAGGTTGCAAAGATAATACACCTCTGCCACCTTCAAAATGATTTTGGTTAATAACAAAAAAAACACACCCAACATCAACAAAATGTGTATCGTAAAATTGATAGCCGACTCATAAATACAATACGTTAACTGTAACCGAAGTAGTAATACCAGTTGTCAAAAGTCGCTCCACAGTAGAGAGCACGTCCCACAACCAAAGAGTAGTCCTTAAGCCTTGTATCTGCCTCTCCGGACCAGTGCTCTCTAAAGGTCATTTTGAGAGGCTCTTCAGTAATAGCACTGGTGGAAACAGCTGATGTTTGCTGTGATCTATAATCACTTCACATCTATAAGTTAACCTTAGGGAGGATTCCTTGGCAGGGAGGGCTGCAGTGTCCCAGAGGGATGTATAGCCTGGCAGTGCCACACTCTTTTATTGTTGAGGTTAGCAATGAAGAGTAATGGGGCCTCTTGCAGATTCTTTCTCTGCAGAGTCACTATAAGGTCTGCAGAGGGGACCATGGAGGTTTTCTGGATTTCCGCACATCTCAAGGTCTATTACAGTCGCTATAGACGACCTGGCGCGAGTCAATGTGACATCAAAATGACATTTATCTTGCTGGCCCGCCAGGATTTTGAGTGCGCAACCAGAGGACACCACTCTATTTTTTTCAGCGGTGTGCGACAAAGTGGAAACAGGAAGCATAAGCATAGTAGAACCAGCTCGGGGGCAACCGGATGCCAGGACTCTTTAGAATTACTGCAAGTCTCTGTTGTAAACTTACTGGGTTAAGATGAGTTCTTTATTTGTGAATGAAAGGCTTGATCCGACGAAGTAGGTCATTGAATCAAATCAAAGCATTGACGTCAATGCTGCTGCCAGTTCTCCTTTTTCTTTTCCTTCTAGTCCATAGAAATAGCAAAGTCGGTATCCTTTCCTCATTAGTGCCACCTCTGTTCAGGAGAAGAATGCAACTGGCGTTGCAACCACTGCGCGCGAGTATCAACAGCTACAGTGCTCCCATGACATCACACTGACGCCCGACAGGTTGGCTATACCCCACTCTTTAGTCTAGCTATTGATTTTTCATTATACCCACACCCAAAGCCCACAAACCTTTTGTTTCATTTAAACTCTGAGGCAAAGTGAGCCAATGCAAGCAACCGTTGAGAATATCAAGGGTTAACATGTTTGGCTGTCTAGCTCACTGCAGTAGTAGCCCAGCTATGGCTGAAGAGAACACTACTATTAACCAGGGCACATTTGTGTTTTTTACAGGTTACCTTAAAAAAGACATTCACCAAGGACCCCTTGCTTAAAAAAGGGTAAAAAATTGAGAATGGTACATATGTCCCCTCTATTACATTGTGTATGCCATAAAAGAATGAAAGTACAACATTTAACTGGTATTTGAGATTAGGGTAAAAAACCCAATGATAAAGGTAGAGGAGGTCTGGGTTTTATAATGTGTCACTGATGATGCAGAATGCCTTAAAGGAGGACATGGTAGATGAGACTTAAAAGTGAACATTAAAAGTTTAAGAGAAGAGTGAGACAGCGAAAGGCAAAGAGAACGTGAAGGGAGATGTGATCAGAGGGGGATTAGAGGGCTGAGCGAGTGTCCCTCGGGTGGGAGGTGAGAGAAAATGAGGCGGGGAAATCAAATGGCTGGAAGAAGGATGGGAGGGGTGAGAAAGGGTGTGCATGAAGAAAAGAAATCTGGCTGGTAAAGGGGTGGAGATAGATTATTATTAATGTTTGATTAGCATGAGTGCAGTTAGGAAAGCGATACAGCCTGTAACATCGCGGACCCTGTGCCGAACTAGGCGCCCATTTTACAATCCAAAAATAGTTGGAGAGGACATGTATAAAACAGAAAGAGCAGAACCTGTGATCTTTTACTGGACATCACTCTTGCACCTATCTAGCCCTTCTCCCACCTCAACCCCCGACAGCCTGTAACCCGGTAAGAGGAAGCTATATATGAGATATGATATAGAGGTGCAAAGTATTGCTGAAAGAAAAAAAAAAGACAGACATGATAGGTTTTTGGAGATGAGGGATCTTAACAAATCCAGGTCATCGCAAGACACAAATATGGATATCAACATCCCAGTCAGTGATGCAGTGATAGATGAACTCATAGGAGAGGGGATAGATAGAGAAACGTGTGAAGAAATGCAATTTGCCTTATTTTAAAGGGCTCCTTTTATGGAATGAGATTAGATCAAGATACAGAGACAGCATATCAACAAGTTAATTACTTTCTGATAGCAACGGTTTGCTGCCAAAATAAGAGGCCATTTTGTTGCAGTGCTGGCTTGTGATATTTTTCAAGGTCAACTTTTTTTTTTGTTACACCTAATGAGATTGAAAACATTGTCCTACTGTGCTCCAGGGTAACATAACTTTGTCAAAATGCTAATGCAGTGAAAGGCATTTATAGAGAAAATGAATTCAGTGTAATTCTGGCTGATCACAGAGATTTAATATAAAAATGTTACATGTAGGCCTATTCAAACAGCAGATGCATTATATATGATGAATATTCATAGACACTACAACACTTAAGTGGAATGCAGACTCAGTTAATTAATGAGGAGGACATATAATATTTTTCTTTGTGTGTCACGATGAAATATGTATGCTTTTTAAAACACTCTTGACGCTGTTGCTTTCAATGGCAGATTAAATGGAATTTACATCTTTAATTTGTTTGGTAATATTTTATGCAAATGTGTATTGAGTGCACGCTTGAGATTGCTTTCATCGCATATTTGTTTTGCAAAGTCATCTCATTAGAGTTTGTGACTTTATTAGATTATGAATCTTAGTGATGCCAACAGTTTGTTAAGTGGGAGTGAGTAACCAAGGCAAGGCTTCATGCATTTACACTCACACTCATGTTTAGGCATGCTAGCCGCACATATATAACTGTACATAGTATTAGAAAGATTGCGATGAGATTCAAGACGTTCATGTTCCCCCTGTTTTACCTTGGTGATCTTGACTTTTGCTTAAACACCACCACTACGTCAACATTTTAATCAGTACTTTTTGTTTATGACCAAGAAAGCATTCAAAGCCAATGCCATTCCACATCAGCCTCAGCTGTGCTTCATCTTTAGATAATAAACTGTTAGCATGCTAACATAAAGTAAAAAGGAGGAACATGGCAAATACGTGCTTGACATTAGAATTTTAGCATTGCCTTTGCATGCTGATTGTTGTTGCCAAGCTGAAACTGTGTGGTTAAGCTAGCCTGTCCTGTACCTGCCAGAGGATTAGCCAGTGGACAGTGGTGATAACAGTCAGATGATTCCCAGGCCTGTGTACTACTTTTTCAAATCCAGTCTGTCCTCACTGTGTGTGTGCGTGCGCGGGTGGGTGTGTGCATGCATCCGCGGGTGTTTGGTTAGGTGGATGCACGTGTTTGCTGTTTGTTTTTCAATGAACAACACATTCTCGCTGTATCAACAGCTCTTTAAAATCAAGAGACATTGTACTCCAATGCTCACTGAACAGGTATCTCTGCCTTCGTTCAACCATCAAGCTTAGTTGGAGAACAACTGTGCTGATCAGTAGCAATTCCGATAAAAAACTTTTATGGAGAACGGAAATCAGTGGGGCACCTCTCACCTCAGGAAAATTGCCTGTCAGAGTTATTCATGTTCTTCAGAAAGATGGTGGTACCACAGTCGCTGGGTCTCTTTACAGAGACCAGACGACAAACATAAAACTGTTCATCCTATGTGAATATACCTAAAATAAATAAGCACAGTATGTCAGAATGACACTGTCCACTGTCATCTCCAGGGCTCGAAATACCACATTATTGCACGTGAAATTTGAGCTGTGCTTGTAATTCTTAGCTGGTCATGCACCGGTGCATGGAATATTTTGAAAGCCTATTTTTGTAGGCGACAAGAGTTCACTTCCACTTCACAAAGTGCATGCAAAGATACTGAAGAGGCATACTGTACTTTTCTGCAGTATGTTTCCCTTTCTTCTTTTCCCCTTGTCTCTGCTTTGTACAGACTCCCCCACAAATATACACACAACAGTCAAATGAACATAAGTGTCTTGGGTTTCTTGAAATGCAATCTTCTTTAAGCCTTCTACCTCTTCACCGTAATCTGCTTGGCACCCTTTGTACACACATATTCACACATTCATGCAGCTGTTAGAGTAGACCGGGTAGTTGGCAGCCCTGCAACATGGTTCATTTTCACCTAGAGAGGTTATCAGGGTGATGGGACTTCACACAAAGGAAACCCCAGTTTCACATACTTTGTATGTATTATTTCAAGGAGTCATCAAGGAGAGATGCCATCATCAGTGTCTTGCAGAAACCTTTAAAGTTCAATTTTGTTGTGACACATAATGTTTTGCTTATTCCCAGATTTTTACCATACAGTATTAAGCTATATGAAGATATATCCTCGCTGTTGTCTAATGAAAATGTAAAACAAAACACTTATGAATACCAGCAATTTGCACATATTTGTCCATATGTGTCAGCTGGCCCTTTGTTTAAATCTTTTTTATTTTGACTTTTGGCATAAGACTTCTGAGCAGGCAGCATTTTAAGCCTCAGAATTCTGCTTCAGTCATGAAAATGTTGATTTCTTTACACAAGAGGTAAAAGGCACACGTCAAGAGTGAGGCTTCAAGACTGCAGAAGTCAGTGCAGTAAAGAGTAGAGAAAAAAACCCAAGGGCATCCAGGACTACTCAAATCAAAGCATTTTATGTAGCTGAATATACATACACACCAACAGTGCAGTGCAGTGCAGCAGATGACCTTGGTGGTGTCTGATTGATGCGCAAACTCAAAGAAGAAAGAGCATTATGGGAATCGTTATTACAGCCTTAACTTACAAAGTGATATTTGAAGATTGAAACTTCTGGGGCTATGAAATATTACAGCAGTATTTTCTGGAGAAGATGCTGTTTATCCAAATAGTAATGTAAACAAACCTTCAAGGCTTTGAACATTGAACACCAATAAATATCAGAATGAGAAACCAGAACCAAGACTCAACTCTACTCTGCACATTACTCATAATGTTTCTATATCAGTTCAAATGTTTTTCGTACCAAACCTCTAAATTATACTCATATCAGCACAGTCAAACCACACTGTTTACATAAATACATTCTAGTTTAGGTGTAGAGAAGGTCACCCATTATTTGCAGTGTTGGTGGATCGATCCCATGCGTCTCCTGTCTGCTTGTCAAAGCAGTATACTGTACCCTTGGGTATGTGTGTGGGGGGAAAAAGGACTAACGTCTGTTGGACCAAAGCATCTGCCAAATGAATATCTGATATTCTATTTTCAGTCTTGGAAAAAGTTTAGGCAGTAATGAAACTGCAAACAACATAATTTCAAATCAAATAATGTCTTTATTACTATGAGCTGATCCTCTTGACAAGTTTGCCTCACTGGTCCTAAAGTTAAGCTCATGATCAGTGGAAGTGCCACTGTGACACTTCCATATACTGTGGCAGAGTACATTTTATCACATGGCCATTAAAGCAACACTAAAGCACTATTCCCGCTTTGTTCCGCCTACAGGTTGGAAGCAGACTTACTGCTGTTGTAATTCAAACTACAGATCCGCTACCCAATCTGGCAAATTTGCATAATGTAATGTAATGGACAATTACGCAATTCCAACCTGTAGGAGGACTGAAGCGGGAAAAGTGCTTTAGTGTTGCTTTAAGAGACGTCAACATGTTAGAATATGTATTCTCTTTCATGAGTTTCAAAGGTTGAGAGGCACATACCACCTACAATTTTGTAAAGAACAAAACCAACAAGATTTATTGTGTTGATCAGTGAGCTGTAGAGGTGCTGATACGCCTAATTTATCTTTTGGAAAGCCAGGCCAGGCTAACTGTTTCCCCCTGGTTCCAGAATTTATGCTAAGTTAAGCTAACAGGCAGCTAACAGTAGCACCGTATTTACCATAGACATTAGAGTGGTGTCATTCTTCTTCTTCTTCATCTCTACAAGAAAGCAAATACAAACATTTCCAAAAATGGATAGCTAGTCCTTTAACAGGAAGATAAATGTCTTATATCATTCTGCTGTAAATGCCTCAATATGTGTAAACAGTGGCAAAAAAATTCAATATTGTAATATGTATCAAATGACAATGTGAAAGCTGTGTTACAATGTGAAAGAGGTTGCTCGTATTGATAAACCTACAGAAAGTTATCGCCCAAATTTTCAGCTTTAATTGGCTTTACAGAGCATTATAAGAAGTGTAAGCTAATGGTTTAGCTATATATCCAGCTATGTTCTGCATGTTTTGGTTCACAGCAGCTGTTTTTTTTAGCAAAAAAGCTTGCTTTTAACTTAT
The DNA here is from genome assembly GCF_008692095.1 of Etheostoma spectabile. Lineage (NCBI taxonomy): Eukaryota > Metazoa > Chordata > Actinopteri > Perciformes > Percidae > Etheostoma > Etheostoma spectabile. The sequence goes on from NC_045747.1 coordinate 3,118,162, forward strand.
TTAGCACTAGCTAGTGAAGCATTTAGCAGCTAGAGCCAGATATTTCCCTCAGGAGTTGGTAGCTAGAAGAGTTGAAACAGAGTAAATATTGGTCTTACATTCTCTTGGTGGACAGAAACACAATTCTTTACAAATTATAATGGTTCTCCGTAACTGCTGGAGGTTTAAATAAGCAACTGTTTGCTAACCATTTTGCCAAAACTATTCTATATCCACGATGTTCTACTTTTGGGATTGTTCAGGTGTCTTTCATTTCAGCCGGAGGTCCGTCACCTTCCTCTTTCTTTGTGTCGGCATTCTAAACTCCGGTAGATTTCTGAGGATTATGGTTAACTGTTCCTCAGATCTCTGCAGGGTAAACCGACCCTCCTCCGCGGCACTGTGGAGGAAGGTCTGGCATTGCGAGACTATGCCACAACCAACTTGTTTCCACTGCACCCAAATGGCCCAAAAAAACTGAGTCAGTACAGGTAGAACTAGTCGGAGACGGAGAGAAAACAAAGCATTCCAGATAACTGACTTAGAAAAATAAATCTGCAGAGACAGACCATTCAGCACAACCACAACTGGTCTTTATCCTCTCCTTTAAATAAATCAATGTGGCTTTCTTTATACAGTTCCACTGGCAGGCAGCACACTGACTGAGATATCTCGGTAAATCAATCCTATCCAACTCATTTCACGGTGAATTGTTTCTTTCCCCCGGCCGACACCTTTGTGGTTAAGGTCAGAGTAGGGGGGTTGTGCTTTTGTAATGATAAAAGATTGGATGTGTGACCACACAAGTTAAGCAGTGTTTGGTATTGATCCGTGTGTGCAGCAGTATGTTGCTGAAGTAGATAACACTATACCTTAAATGGAGCTCGTACATCACTGAGCGTGACACCCAATAAAGGAAACCTATAAACTACTTCTAATGGTGGTTTAAACTACATTTATCTGTCAGTAGTTCAGAAACTTCATGTTTCTTTTATAACCATGGACTTATTAATCATTTTCTAAAGTTATGTCTCAAGTTCTGTTAATTGAGTTTTTATCCAACAAGTATGAACGTTTTTATTATGGAAGCCCTCATTAACGGATAACGCTGTGGGAAATATTTTACACCGGTGGAACCAACATGAATAGCATTATGTTCTTTTGTGGTTATTAGCCTCAAATGCAGCCAAATAAAACCACAGTGCATCAAACTATATGAAGTGGATGATATCTACAACAGGTAGCCTTCTTGACGCATGATGCAGCAAAACACAGCACAGCAAAAACTGAAAAAAACACTGTAGCATGAGTGATTTGTAACGGAAGGGGAAATGTAAAGGCAACTCAGACTGTATTTCCACTGAGAAGGACAGAGCAACAATACCGGCCAGCTCAGCATTATGTGCCGCATAGAGGGAACACAGTGATGAGGATGATGGTGATACACTGTCATTACTCTAACCTTCAGTCCACCCCGCTTGGCATCAACATCAGAGATTAAAGGTTGAAAGATGCTTCATATTTCATAAAGTAGTTTACAGTAAGCTGACAGGTGTGAGTGTGTATGTATGGTATTTGTGTTCAAGAGCTCTCGGGCCCATTGCAGATACACTAAGCTTGAATAGTTGTTCACAGTAAGTTCTCCTTCACACTTTTCACAATATACTTGGTTAGGTTTAGGAAAAGATCTTGGTTTGGATTAAAATATGTATCTTTAGTAGCTAGAGTGTGTGCCCCATGTTTGCTGAGTCCTTGGCAGCGGCCGTGGGTCGGATTTGCACCCACGGCCCTTTGCTACATGTCGTCCCACAATTTCTCTCCCCTTCCCTATCTTCAAGCTGTCCTGTCAATAAAAGACTATTCCAAAGCCACGACCTTCCACTTCCAGGATTGTTTTGCTCCCAACGAAAACTCCGCCATATGTCCTTCTGTTTGGACGGATGCCTGTTACTATACGCTTCATTTCTGGTCGATTTCTGAGAAATATGCTTAACTGCTCCTCAGATCTCTGCAAGGTAAATCCAGACAGCTAGACTATCTGCCCAATCTAAGTTTTCATTTGCAGAACTTATACAACTTTTCAACGTACACATGTTTCTTCCTGAAGCTATTTGGCAGAGGCACTGGGGCTCCGTGTGGCGTTTAGCGCCTCCCAAGACGATTGTGATTGGTTTAAAGAAATGCCAACAAACCAGATTTCTGATTTCTGTGCGGTCTATCAAAGCGAGGCTAATTCAAGGGCCATAAAATCCCCCCCAAAAGAAGTATGTTTGTCATAACGTAAATTAACTATGTGACGTAATAAGTGTATGTTGACTTTCTTAAGTCCTGTGTTTGTTTGACCCATCCATCCAACCCGACCTCCCTACGCAGACTTTACTGCACTTTATATAAGGTCACCTGACAACGCTAGATGAGTACGTGGATAGTTGGACACACAGGGCCATTGAACAAGCTGCCATAGTTGATGAGTTGGGATTGAGAACAGGTTGAACTGTTGAACTAATAAAAATACTGAAGGTCTATTCATAAACTAATCTCTGTGGAAGCAAAGACCAGTGTCAGCAGTTTTGTGTGTGTGTGTGTTTTCGGAGGTGAGGTTTGTGTGGATGTGCAGTGTCAATCATCTGTCATACAGCTTAAACGATACAATGCGTGTCCCAAGCAACTCCCTATTAAGGTCTGCCAGACCACAATGAGCAAAGTGAAATCAGAGCACTGCATCCTCTAATCCACATGCCATTCACTCCCTCTCAGCATCACAGATCTCTACAGACTCCTGTATATTCTCTTTGGGTTTCCCTTTATCTGTGTTTGGCGTCAAGTGTACACACACTGTATGGGCGGGTTTGCAATAGCAAAAGAAGACAGAAGGGCATCATTTAAATTTGGGGGAAGGTGACAACTTCATATGAAGTTATCGGGTTCAGACACACACACACACACACACACACACACACACACACACACACACACACACACACACACACACACACACACACACACACAGAGGGTAAAAAGCCAAAGCGCTGTTAAGTGCTGGGCTCACCTTTCATAGTGTGAGCTACAAGAAGAGTCTCCATCTGGACTGTGCCGACAAAATGAATTCTCCTGTGGTATTTTAGACACAGCTGAAGACTCAGATGGCCCGTTAAACCCCTGCTGACTATCTGCCCCGCTTTCATGTGGAACAGCTCAGTGATATCGTTCAGATAAAATGGGAGACGCCGATATGGACACCACGCTGCTTGTTCTGTCCCTCCCTGCCTGCTCTCCCTATTCCAATATTTCCTTTGTATCTCAGACTTTTCCCTAATTTTAATCCCACAATTTAACCTCCTTTCCATCCTTCCCTCATCAACGTCCTCACCCTGTATCTTTCCCTTGCTCCACCTCCGTCACATCTCCTTCCCCTTTCTGCCTTTTGTCACTCCTCCTTGACTGTCACTAATTCATTTTGCCACTCATCACCTCCTTCTCACTCGTCCTGGTTTCCTGCTCCATTTCTAGGGTGTCACCAGTGTAATACGAGAATGTCTCCGAGTTCTCTCTCTCTCTGCTCTCGAGCAACCTTGTTTTTAACCTTGTCCCCTCTCTGTACTTTTTCTGTCTCCCTCTCCTCTGTCTTTTTTTCCCATCTCTCTTACCTTTCACAGCCAAGATGGCAATGAGCAGCATCCTCAACGCTGATGACATCAAGAAAGCCCTTGATGCATTTGCAGGTAAAAGCTAATATCACGGTTGAAGTGGACATAATAATGGCTGGATCTATATGATCTATCAGATGTGAGGAGACATAGGCCTCCTGCACACTGCCTGCGTTTCTCTTGCGTGGCGTTTTCTATGTCTTTGCACACCAGAAACGTTCCTGACGCGACGCTGCTGCTGCTAGCCTTGTCTGTACACATGTATGGTTCCCATTGATAAAATGAAATAATAACTTGTTCTTATAATAATAATAATACATTTTATTTATAATGCCCTTTACATTTCAAAAACAAATCTCAAATCTCAAATCAAATCTCTCTTCTACTGTTTAAACTGATTTGATAACAGCAAAGACAAAGACGGCAAAATCGGCTACAGAATATTTTGTTCTGTACTGACAGTTAATCGATAATTATTATTTATTTTAAATTACATTTATATCTGCATTTATGTCATTCCTAGAGACTTTCAAACATCAAAATGTCATTTATTAAATGTATTCGTGTCAAAATGACATTTTCCAGTCTTAACAACTGCTCAAAGTGCTTTTACATCATACAGGATACATTCACCATTCACACACATTCATACACTGTGGCCGGGGCTGCCGTACAAGGTGCCACCTGCTCATCAGATAAACACTCACACACATTCACACTCCGATGCGCAGCATCGGGGGCAACTCGGGGTTCAGTGTCTTGCCCAAGGACACTTCGACAATGACTGCAGGGGCAGGGATCAAACCACCAACTTTCCGATTGGCAGGCAACCGCTCTACCACTGAGCCACAGCCACCCTTAATACATATATATATATATACATATAAACATCTTTTCATATTCTTTTTTGCCTGGAAACGCTTCCAATATGCCAACACGTCCTATTTCTAGCGTGTGACCTGTAACCTGTTAACATGGAAACCCAAATTAAAACGGACACACCACGCAGGCAGTGTGCAGGAAGCCTGAGAGGAAATAAACTGTGGATAATTTGGTGAGAATCAGCTTGGCTTATCTTTGGGCTGGAATACAAGTACTACAGGTTTTAGACTGATTTAGGACCAGGACTACGTGTTCCCCATACCACCGTACACCTACTGTGTGTTACACATTTTGCCTCCTCAGTGTGAACCAAGTGAAGCAGGCGCAAGTGTTATTATTGTAAGTGTGTTATTTAAACAATATCCTTAATGATGTAAATTATAGAAAGACAGGACTCTCTCAGATAATATAAAGATCATATAGCTTTATGTTATGCCCACCACTTTTGATCATTCAAACAGGGCGGATGGATGAAAATCCTAAGTAGCCAAGAGCTGTTGCTGCAATGAAGAAAAAGCTAGTCTTAGGTTTGAATTAATGTAAAATGGTTGCAAATTTAAAACATTTTGCTGTTGCTACCCTGAGTCATAGTTGTAAATTCATCCAAAATTGACCCAGAGTCCAAAAGTGAATACATTTAAATCGTAGATTGTGTTTTTGTTTTTTTTGGGAGTCGTAGTAAATTCAAACTCAAAGTTTGTACTTACTCAGGTGTGCGTCATCAACTTTTTGTCAATTAACATATTTTGTATAAAAGCTGTTAATCTTTTGTACTGACGATTCTTGCAGATCCAATCATGGCACTGAAACAGCCTCTTCCTCTCTTATAAGTGTTGAACAAAGACGTTGGCACTGCCGTGCACTGACAAAGATGGAACTAATTAGGACCTTTTTTTCTTTACTTATGTGCATGGTTAATTAATACCGTTTTCTTTTCTTATACAGTACATATATGCATGGTTAATTAAACTGTACTGTATAGCGTAAACATACATAACTAGACAAATCTCCATGGCCCAGAATCATTGGGTCCTCCGGCAAACACATGTTCCCATAAACAGTCACACTGTGAGACGGCTGCCTTATCACCATTACATATTTGCCTTTAGGCTTCATCGTGCAGATAAACACAGGACAAGCAACTTTCAGCAACTTAAAAAAACCTTCAGAGCTGTTTCATCAAATGAATGCACACTTCATCTATGTGTGTGGGATTTAAATCCAATTATCTTTTGGTATCTGACAGAAACATTGTGTCTTTGTAATTATTATATAAAAATCATTGTACACGTTTTTGGGAAACGTGTGAAAAATGTGCTTGCAGAGTACTGACATTTTGCATCTTTGTGCATGCATGCCTGTTTGTGTGTGTGTGTGTGTGTGTGTGTGTGTGTGTGTGTGTGGGGGGGGGGGGGTCTGTCTGTGTGTGGGGTGTGTGTTGCAGTTGCTGACTCCTTAATCACAGGAAGTTTTTCGAGATGGTTGGTCTGAAGGCCAAGTCTTTTGACGAAGTGAAAGGTCTTCCTGTTCTGGATGCCGACAACAGTGGCTTCATAGAGGAGAGAGCTCAATGTAGACACACACACACCACACACACACACACACACACACACACACACACGTATATATGTAAACCCAAAAGCTGCAACAAATGATTTTAAATAAAATCAAAATCAAATATTAGCGGTCTGTGACATGTATCCATTGTGCTTTTTTTTTTTTTAGATTCGTCCTGAAGGGTTTCGCCAAAGATGGCAGGGACCTGACAGACAAGGAAACCAAAGAATTTTTAAAAGCAGCCGACAAGGATGGAGACGGCAAGATTGGAGTCGATGGTAAACATCCAAATTCTATAAGTGGCAGACAACAAGCAAAACAGATGTAGAAAGGAAGTGTCTCTCTCTCCGCCCCCCCCCCCCAGCACACACACACACACACACACACACGGAATTTCTAACCCTTCATCGTTCCCACACTCCTCTCATCTTCTCACACTCGTTTGTCTTCACACCGCACTTTCGTTATCCAATTCTTTTCTTTTTGTGGTGAATGCAGTACACGGAAGAAACTGGAAACTGTTTCTAATGGTGATGAATTATAAAAAAGAAAAAGTGTGGATTTTGAATAAAAACACACACACACACACACACACACACACACACACACACACACACACAAAGTGAATGTTGGCTATTTCATTATCATAGTCATTTTCTGTAGTTGGTGCTTTTTAAATGATCATTTCATAGCGGGCGAAAACAACTCATCCTGACAACTTTTGTTTTTTCTCGCCCTCTTGCAGAGTTTGCTTCCCTGGTGAAAGAATAAACCGTCGCCTAGTGTGACCGGCTAACGCTCCAAGATCGCCTCGCAACCACCGCTACATCCCGACACCTGGTGACCCTCTAATGTCCCCAGCACCTACACCTCACCCCCCCACCCTGACTCCCAGCCCACCAGACTGCCGCCGATTCCTGCTACACACACTCCTCGTGTCTCAACCCCTCCCCCACCGCTATCTTCGCTAAGTGCCATTCTGCACTTTAGGAAGTAAGCTGTGGTGTGCCACGCCCTCACACACCTCCTCAAATGTCCCCACGCCTATATTCGTACTATTTATTTTATCCTTTTTATACAAACTGTTCTATTTTCTGTTCATGTATAGATACAAAACATGTCTGTAGGAATAACCCTCATTTGTAAGCATTTCAAGTAGATAGTTAAAGAAAAATAGATTATAAGAGGAAGACTCTAATGTCCTTCTGTATTTCTGACTTCACCCTCTTATCCAACACTTCCACACTTTCTTTCTCCATTTTTTTTTTCTTCCCTCTACCGGCACTGTTACCTTCC
>NC_045747.1:3125532-3129653 GCF_008692095.1 Etheostoma spectabile
CCCTCCCTCTCACACCATTACTCCATCTATCCATCCATCCATCCATCCATCCATCTATCTATCTATCCATCCCTTTCTCCTCTGGTAATGAGTCGTTGTAAAACATACCAAAAGAAGAAAGAGGTCAAGCTGTGAAAAAAATTAAATAAAATGATTTAAAAAAAACGACGCTTCGAGAACACTGACTCACTAAGACTCCTCGGTTAATTCCCCCCTTTGATGCTTTTATCTGATGCTACACTCTCAACCCAGTTCTCCTTCTTTCCTGTCTGTTTCGAGGTCACTGTTATTACTAAGCAGAACGAGTGAAGCACATCTTGACAGCAAGCTATTCATGTACAAAGGGTGTACTTAAAGAAGGTCCAAATTACCCTTCAGTGTCATTTGTTAGCAGTTCATTAGCATTGACTGTGTTGTCTAAGCAGTGACAGGAGAGAAACAAAATGCAATAAGGCAAACTCGATTAGCACGATTACACATCACTGAGGAGCATCTTTCTGCAGTCTATAAGGCATTATGAATGCAACTCTGCTTAAAGAGAGAGAGAAAAGCAGGCGGAGGCTGCATTATTCCAGAAGTGCTGTGCTAGTTTAGCGGAAGCATGTTGTAAAGCCATTAGCAGAATTGGATTCACACAGAGGTTCAATTTGGGTTAAGTATCCCCAGCGGAGGACCCAAACCGGCAACACGGGAATCCTGGTCTTCTTTAGCAGTCCATTTTACTGCCTGAGCAAAAAAAAACACAGATGCAAAGCTCCGGGGCTATTAAGATCAGTGTAGCTCACCGCTGGTCCCAGCAGACCGTCGTGGTCAGTGTCATTCACAAGAACGACAACATGAAGTATTTGGATGTATTGTATTTTTTTTAACTGAACTTTGACTTTTTTGGTTGTAAAAAAGAAATGCTTCCAATACACAAATACAAGCCTATACAAATATTTAGAGTCAGGGGCTTTAACTGATGGTGTAATACCAATATGTAACAACTTGCTTATTATTCTCGTTTTAGCTACATAGCAACATCCTAGATCAATATTATTACTATGCCATCAGTTAAACATGACGCCTGCGGATTAAGTGAAACACATTGGTTAAAGTAATTACAGGATGCTATAAAGATAGTTTTACATTATCCATGAAAGCATTGCATTTTTTATCACATTTCTGGGTCAGACTACATTTATATAAATTCTTTTTCTTTTTCTTTTTACAAGATATTACATTATCTGCCAGAGGTTACATGTTAATGTTCTACAAGTCAATTTCCAAAGTGAATTAGTAATGTTAATTAATATGTAGAAACGCATTTAATTCTGCGGACCATGTAGAGAAAAATGGGGGAGATGCAATACAATGGCGATAAAAACATAAAAAACATTTATCATGCACCCAGACATGACATACATTGATTCCTAACATCAACTGTACACTAATAACACCTCGTAGACCGTAATCATTTATTTCCAAAGTCACATCTTGTCTCTTTCAGTGCCAATAAATCAATGAAGGACTAATGATTTAAAACCAAGTTAAGATCATTGCACATATTAGTTTATGTTACATAAACACATTTGTCACAGGGATTCATTCTTACCATTTTACAAATGTCAAAGCCAATTATAAAAAGTCAACAAGGACAAAACCATGAATACCTAAAGAAACACAATGTTGGTTGTTGGTTTACTAAGATCTAAAAAAGACACTGTATATATCTAAAGTCCTTGTGTGAACCCGAAATCATAAAATATTTGTACATTTACTTTTTGTCCTCTTTCTCCAGCTTTGTGCGCATCTACAGCAAACCGAGTGTTGTTTGACAAAGAATAAAAGGATCCACTCAAAGCCCACATACTCACATTCGACCATGTATACTCTGCTATTTCCAAAGTCAAGAATGAACTGTCAAGCTCAACGAAAGCATCTGTTTTCAGGTCTGAGATGTCCTCATCGATGCACACGTGGGGCCGATCTGTCATCGGTGGACGTGGGTCTCAGCTTAACAGTGGCAAATGGGTTGGTGCCCCTTCAAAATAAAATGGAGGGAGAGATAAATAGATGTTTGAGGGTAAGCAAGAAGACAGAGAGAAAGGAAGAAAAGCAATATCATGAAATAACATATTTGAGCCTCACAGACAAGAGAAATGAGAACTTCACATTGGTCAAGCATCATCTAGCAAACTGTTGATCCAAAGTGAGGGTGATAGTGAGATATAGTCAGGGTTCCCAAATGGCCACAACTGAAATGGTTTCAGCAGTAAACAGCACTTCAAACACGAATGGAGGGAAAGCAATTCTGTGCCATTTAGATCACGGCCCTCATATGTTGTTCTCTCATTTAACGGGTTCATGACATACTTCAAAAATAACATTATTTTTTTTTTTAGAAGAGAACAGGAGTGCCATTTTGAACCTGAGAGATAGAGAGAGAGAGAGAGAGAGAGAGAGAGAGCAACAGGTACAATAATCTTACTTTGGGAAGAGTTCTGGTTGTGATCCGTGAGGTTTTGATCTCTGTAGAAACAAATATGAGAAAGGTATGGATGAGTAAAGTCCAATCCAAACAAAAACAAAATGCACTAATGGAGGCTCAGCGGGCCCCGGCCCTCGACCCCTAGCCCTTCTGCTTTCAGTCGGTCCTCCCACAGGCTGCACGCACACACACACACACACACACACACACACACACACACACACACACACACACACACACACACACACACACCATTTTTACAAGGGGATGACCATGCAGAGACACAATGAAAAAAATCGTTTAATAAATCTATATGCTCCTTAATTAGATCAATTAAAACAAAAATGTGATATGTTTTAATATTAATCATTTAATAAAACAAATTATTACAGTTCAGGAGGGCCATTTATTAGCTTGAGCTCTCTGCATGACACTGACAGAAACAGAAATGCTATTCAAACCACCGTGGGCTGGAATAGCAGCGAAGAGAAAAGACATTGGCAGTACTATCACACTGCAGAACCTTGAAGGTTATGTAGCACACACCTATTCACTCACAAGTACTTAGGTCTTTTAGTCTATGGTAATAGTCTCAAATTACAGCATGCCAACACACACACACACACACACACACACACACACCCATGCACACAACCTCCTGGCTCATACACCATCAGCAGCTGGAGCTTCCTCCCTGCATCCACCAGAAAGACGGGTGTGGAGCCATTGAGAACAGCACCCTGCCGCAGTGCCCCTGCTGGACAGACTGGCAAATACCATCAAAGGTTTACATACTATATCTCATCGCAGCTTTCCCATATCATTTCACCTTTATGATAATGAAGCCAATGGAATATTGACATCAGGGGATGTACTGTAATACACAACACTGAAAAAGCCGAAAGCAAACTCTGTTCTATATATTAACTCTTTCTACAGGAAGGCACCTTTTATGAAAGGAATATAAATAGTAGCTAACGGCTTTATTAGTGGTTAATGAATAATGTACAAATACTCAGTTAATAATAAGAACAACTTTTGGGTTCTTAGTTGGAGAAACCCTAAACCTTCAGACGACTTATTTCTGGGACAAAAATCAATAACTAAACAGCTCATTTACACCACAACTGCAGATTTTACTAATGACCTAACATTGGCTTGTTAGACAATGAGAAACCCATGAGCATTTATTAATACATTTGAAACAGTATTGTTGCCAAATAGAGATATTAAACCAACAATCCAATGGGATTTAGCTTAACCTGTTAACCCAAAATATTGTGTTTTTAATGGTTGGTTTTAAGAGTTATTAACCGCCGATGTAAACCCAGATTTAGTTGTAATTAAGCTCTTTAGTGGTCACTACTTATTCTTAATTAGTGTTTTCTTAAAAAACACATTCATTATTAAATCACAATAGTTGTATGTAATAATCCGCTTAATTATGCAGTGCACTTATCCTATTAAGAAGAGATAACTAAGGATGTTACGTTTCTGTGTGGGAGGGGCGGGTTCATTTGATCCGTTCTGCGCTGAAGCGATGCAAAGGCTCATGGGAAAGAAAATATGTTCTGAACGGTTTCTGTCCTAGTTAAAGTGTTTGTGTGTGTGTGTGTGTGTGTGTGTGTGTGTGTGTGTGTGTGTGTGTGTG
>NC_045747.1:3129674-3160973 GCF_008692095.1 Etheostoma spectabile
TGTGTGTGTGTGTGTGTGTGTGTGTGTGTGTGTGTGTGTGTGTGTGTGTGTTCTATAGTGTTCTGTTAATGTTTTGGGTGTGCATTATGTTACCTGGGTTTTAGTTGGTTGATGGTGTTCATGTTTAGCTATAAATACTGTTGTACAATGACGGAGACCCGGGTGGGGACTGATGGAGTCGGGACAGTGACGTAGCATTCAGACTTATATACACAGTCTGGATATAATTACTCTATTGAAATGTCCAATAATTGTGTGTGCATAAGCAGTATGTTAAAATCTTCACTGAGCGAATGTATTAGGTACATGTTCTTAATGTTAGGTTGTCATAAATACAAACAAATCACACTAAAAGAATAACACTGGCGCATTTACAGAAATGTTCATTAATGTGCATTGTCCTAATCAAATAAAGAAGATAAATAAATGAACAAATAAGGAAGAAACAATATTTAAATACTTTCAATATTTCTGCATTATTGATTAATATCCTCATCTTTTGTATTTATGTTCCTTTGCATGTTAAACTTAACATGCTTACTTAAGTCAACATGACTCCAGAAAAAATAATTTGAGTGTAGGATTTTTAGTAGTAGCCACTAAAAAACTTGATTTATCTACTGCAAAAACTTACCACTTTGTGTTAATTCAACTTACCTTGTTTAGATTGTGTAAAAACTTAAATGGTTTAAGATAACTGGTGTGTTATTACTAGCATGTTTCTAGTAAAGTTAACTAATTTGGACTTTTGAAAAATACTGCACTGTCAATTTGATTGATACATTCTATTTATGAAGAGTCAGAGAGAGAATTGATTGATAATAACTACACTGATGGATAATCAGCCATACCTTGTTTTCTGAGTGAGACTGTGTGATTGGTCGCATCTCAGTCTGTTTATTTGAAGATAGAGATGGAGGAGGCGGAGGGGGCGGGGCTGCTGGTTGGTCCAGCAGGTTGCTCATGCTGCTGCTGCTTCGCAGAGAGGAGCTTCTGGAATTACAGAAACATTCTGTTGGGGTATTTTTATTATAAAATAAAATATTTATATAGCATACACTTCAACTCATTTTGATTTGTTTTAGGTGGGCCTTTCTTAAAGCTAAAGTGCGTAGTTTCTGTCGCCCCCCATGAGGTATTCTAAGTAACGACAACAAAACTGTCGGCGCATCCACATGACACAAGCCTTCCGTGATCGCGCACCACCCCCGCCCCTCCCCCACACAGTTATTTGTAGCCAAGGAGGACACGGAGGATTAAAAAAACATGGTGGACTCTTCAGAAGAGGTTATCTTCACTTCTTCTTCGTCTGAACATTCTGCAAAAGAGCTGATAGTCTTAATTAGCGTTTTATCAACTCATTTGGCAATGGCTTGAATGTAACAGACGTTCATTAATATCAAAAAGTAACACACTAAAGCTTCTATTTTTAGAACTCCTGCCTGCTTCTTCAAACTTATTAAGTAAATACAAGCCCACTTAAAAAGATCCAAACTATTCTTTCCACATTCACATTGTAGGCATTTAACTGTGCCATGTGTTCACAGTGACTAAGTTTTAGTTTTAACTTCTTACTGGTTTTCCTCACAGCAATGGGTCACCCAAATACCTTAAATAGTTATTATTCCAGGTCTGAGCTTCATGCTGACCCTCTTTATTAAATATTGGGCCCATAAAACAAAAAGGGCCGGCCTGGGGGAGCTGGAAAATATACTCTGTGTCAGGTTTGACAAGCAAACATCATGCAGAAGGTATTGGATAAAGTCTCTCCATCCTTACTTCCATTCTTTCGCCATGCTGCAGTACTGTATAATAAGAGCCAGTGAACTATGACAACACATTTCTTTAACAGTCTGCACTTAGTGTGATGTGATGTTATTTAACCCTTGTGTTGTCCTCGGGTCAAATTTGACAATTTCTTTTTAAATTTTTAATACCAAGAACTTGGCTTTCTTTCAACAATATTGCCTAAAAATAACATGGATGCCATACAATGTTCTTCAGGTAAAATGAATGATTACTTTCATTGAATTTTGGTTGTTTTACTGAATTGTATGGCATTTAAAAAAAAGTGACCAAAACCTCGGAACAAATGACACAAAAAAGCGCCAATAAGCGCCGAAAAAAACAAGAAATTAATTGTTTTTGTATAATGTCATAACATTTAGGTTTATTGGCTATGAATTTAAAACAAAAAGTGTAGAAAGAAACGGCAAACACATTGGAAAAAGCGCAAAAAGATGATGTTTGATAGGAAGACAACACAAGGGTTAATAGTCCTACTTGTTGAATACATTTGATTGGATGCTTACCCAGAGCTGGTTGTCATTGGAGGATCATCCATTGCTTCCACATAGGTGGCTGGAAACCATCCCTGCCTGAAAACGAAAGAGACAGAAAGTAAAGATGGGGGTGATGTTTTGCATCTCTCTGAGACAGACAGACAGCTCCACATTCACACAGACACCCACACCTCGCGAGGACACATCTCTCACCGGGAACTGCTGTCAGCCCGTCCAAACAGCCAGCCGTTCTTGGGCTGTTGGACCAGCACGGTAATCCTCTCTCCCCTGGTGAAGGGCAGCAGGGTGGGGTTGGAGCCACCAGGCTGGTGGGCCGCCCTGGCCCTCATATATCGGCCTCCTGAGGAGCGAGAAATGCTTCCCTGGGGAGACGGCGCTGGAGAGATGAAAAATGAAACACTCAGGTGCAGAAATTATTGTTAAAGCACAAGTTAGATGATAAAGCAGCTGAAATTGCAAAGAAGGATCTCTGGTGAAATGATTAATTAAAAATATGAGCGGCCAGGATTTTTTTTCTTAATTTATTGCCCTGGTATTCATAACTCAGAGGGTTATCAGTCTACTAAATATCTTACTCTATGCATAATTATTTTTGCTTGGATGGCAAGGGGTGCAATTCGTTGCATTATACAGAGAGAGGGTGGCACTGTTTGGGCCAACAAGCCTGCTGCATGCAATCATTCAGAAGGGCAAACGTGGAGACGTGCTATTTAATATTCTAGAGATTGTTTATTGTCTGTTTTAGATACTTTGTTACTTTATCTTTTTTTCACTCTAGATAAGCGAGCCAAGTAATTAGACAGACTTTGTGCACACAAATGTACAAATGATGTGTGAAAAGTGTGTTATGTGCAAAATTGGGCAAGAGAGAGAAACAGAGATAAACAGCTTAAAGAATGATGAAGCGGGTGGTAGACTGGAGGCAAAATGAGCACTGATATGCAGATGGAGGCATCATGGACTGCACACTCAGACGACAATGAATATAACAGAAATATGTATAGGATCAACTTAACGTATGATGTATGGCTCCAAAATAAAATCTGAATCTTTTCATGATATTATTTTTAGGTGTTTGGAGCACTTGAACAGCTAAAAGGTTACCATTTTATATTATAATCATATGTCCAAACACAGTCTCAGTAATATGGAAGAGGATTAGGGACACATGCGTAAAAATGTATTTGAGTTTAAAGTCAGAATTCTGACTTAAACGAAAAAAATCGGAGATTAAAGTCTGAATTCTAACTTTATTTGACTGACTTTATTATTTATTGCATTTGTAGTGTGTGTGTGTGTGTGTGTGTGTCCTTATTCTCAGAATTCTGACTTTATACTTAGAATTCTGAATTATTTTCATAATTCTGACTTTAAGCTCAGAACTGAATACATTTTTTCACATGTGGCCCCAGTCCTCTTCTGCACAGTAAAGGGTATCCAAAATAAATGCAGAGTTTTGGAATGAAGCCCTCACCCCTTGATGGTATGTTGCCGAGGGGCAGCTCCTCTCTGCTCTTTCCCGTCTCCTCCTCCCTCACCCCCACCTGTACAACGACCAGATGCACAAACACAAACAACATGACCATCCGTTATCTGTTGTAATGTTAATATATCTTGTAAACCCCATGAATTACATCAATCATGACGGCAAAGGTCACATCTGAACAAACAAACAATAAAGAAAAGCAGCACCCAAAGATGTTTTGGATACACTGAATGAGTAATGTATGTCTGTTCCAATATCTGTCTAAAGCGGCTCCCAGGCTTCTCTTTGTTATAAGCAACAGATAAATCCCACTTCAGACCAAAACAAATACAAAATCCATGTTAATCCCCGGACCGTTATTACAGCAGGATGTGGGATCTGTGGAGTTCATGAGCACGTCACCTTCCAATGAGGAACAGACTGAGAGGGACAGGGTTTTATCTCAAGAGCATCTCTGACTGGTGACTGCAGGCTTCATACAAAACAACCACATAGTTTCAGTTTGTGAATAATCCATGGTGTGCTAATCACCAAGTCTTGAGATACAGACAATTCATACTCACAGACTTGTGTGTTTTATTCAGATGATAATATAATATATAAGTATAATATGTAAGGTTCAGTTTTGAGTTAAAAATAGTGTTTGCACAGACAAATATGTATATAGCCTTATCACAATCACATGTTAAGTTATTTCCTGCCAGACTATGTGTAATCTCTGTCCTTCTATTTCCTTCAAAATTTTGCTCTATTACTGTAAATCAGGCTCCAACCAGCAGAGGGCACCCTGATAACACAAATACGATTTCCCCACAACACACTGCCTTTGCATAATTATCATCAACATATTTGATGCACAAACTCAGACAATTTAAAACAAAAACATGCAAACAGGGGTTTGACTGGTTTAAAATCTCTTATCCATTTCACAAGATATTTGCCCAAGCAATACGTTTGTAAAACAGGATTATATTGCAAGAGCAGCATATTGTTGGAGTTATGAAAGATTCAAATGCAACCCAGCTCAGATCCTGCCTAAAACAAACAGTAAACACGACTGCTTTCTATAAACTGAACTCACGGAGTTGTTCAATAAAGCGGGTCGCCGGACCTCAGGCGCTCTGGTGGCATCCGTCTCCACCGTCCAGGCATCAGCCCGCTGCTGGAGGGGACCTCCTGTCTGCCACACACACACACACACACACACACACACACACACACACACACAGGTATACAAATACAATAAAGTCTCAGCTTGTGTTACAGCAGAAAATGAACACTTATTTGTTCAGTGCTGAGCGACAAGAGAAAAGACGTAAGCAGTTGTCCACATATGATAAACAGCTGCCTGCTATGTTTATCGCTAAAGGTGAGAACTGCTGTTGTTGTTGTTGTTGTTGTTGTTGACAAACAACTACAAACAATACACTGAGGAGGAGAATGCATACCAGGACCATTGCCATCTCTTTGTGTTTATGAGACATAACTCTGCTCAACAGGTTGAAGGTCCCATGGCATGAACATTTCACTTCATGAGTTTTTTTTTTAACATTAATATGCGTTCCCTCAGCCTGCCTGTGGTCCCCAAGTGGTTAGAAATGGCGATAGGTGTAAACCGAGCCCTGGGTATCCAGCTCTGCCTTTGCGAAAATGAAAGCTCAGATGGGCCGATCCGGAATCTTGCTCCTTATGATGTCATACGGGGCAAGGTTACCTCCCCTTTCTCTGCTTTGCCCGCCCAAAGAATTTGCCCCCCCTCTTTCCTCCTCAATAGCAAAGTAAAAATAGTAAAATTTTGATAGTAAACTTTTTATCTTCCAGTTTTTATATTTTACTCCGCAATTCAGAATTTTTATGTCATGATTTAGAATTATGAATACACTACCGGTCAAAGGTTTGGGTTCACTCACAAACTTCCATTCCACTCCATCATAGACAGAATACCAGCTGATCTGAGTGGTTGGCTGGTCTTTATTGCAATATCTGCATTGCCTATTACCAGCAATTATTCATCCAAGGTTCCAAAGGCAAATTCTGTTCACTAATCCAATATCATTTTAAAAAACTAACTAGAAAAACACGGGAGAAACCTTTTGCAATTATGTAAGCACATAATGTAATCTGACAACTGCTGCCCTGGTTAAAGAAACAACGCAACTGATCTCAGCTGGTATTCTGTCTACAATGGAGTGCAATGGAAAGTGACCCCAAACTTTTGTATCTGTAGGGTATATAATATAGTATATATATATTTATAATAATTTCATTTCTTATAAGATGTTTGAAATTTGTATGTCTATTTTTTCTTTTCTGGGTGGAAATCTCCTTCCATACTTGTGGATTGGTAGATCATTTGTCTGTTATTCACCTTGATGAATTCTTTTAGACTAACAACATACACAATGATGATGCACAATAAGGAAAACATGTGGGGAATGTGTACAGAAATAGTAAGATGTCACAAGGTTACATTTATTGGAATGAGCCTTAGAACTACATTGTTCAAAAATGCTGTCACAGTAAGTATTGCAGTAACTTGAGTTTTTAGTTAGAGGGCTAAATATTAAACAAACAAGACGACACGTGTCAGCTCAGTCCTGAGCCACCGTACAGTCTCAAAGGGCTTCGCAACAGCCTCATTATGAAAACTTGGTTTGGGTTTAGTGCACCGACGGTGTTTAATGAGAACAGTAGAGTGGTGTTATAAAGAGTGAGCAGGGAGTCCAAAGTTCAAACAGACAGCCTGTGAGTGTGACATCAGTCCCGCTGAAGATCCTGAATGTGTATTTGCTGTTGGGCGGTTGACTCTGATAAAGTTCCCCTGCGGGAACCGATAAAGTCTCACATAAATGAATCACATTATTGCGAATGCTCTTTTGTGCGTCATTGTTCTTTTGATACGTCAAACCTGACCCACTTGGAAGTTGAAGGCCAAAACAAACCATCAAATATTGAAATGCTATTTGAAATAAGTTGTGTACCTTATTCATGAGGTGGGCGATGGATTGTATCAGGGCGCAGTGTTTCTCAGACAGGAAGCGGTATCGCCTCTCCTCCTCCTTCAGGGCCTCGGCGTGGCTCTCCCTGAGGAACTGCAAATACTCACTACAATCCTGAGGACACACATAATTGAAAGTACATATGTATTCTGTACAAGGACACACTGGTATGCAGTGGTGCTGAATGAGAGAAAGAGAGAAACCTGGTTGGGTCCTCTCCTCAGCTGTCTCTCCAGAGCCGTTGTCTGGTTGTGGACTTCCATCTCATAATGCTTCCTGCTGCCCTGCACAAAAGAGAATTCCCATCCCGTCAGTCAGTTCAGCCATCCAGGTAACAATTAGCAATCCAGTGGAAATAAAAAGGAAGACGTTTCTCCAATAATTCTAATTGCATCTTCACTTCTAATGATATATTCCCATGATACCCGGCAGCTATTCATTTGACATTGCTTCAGGGAAATAATTAGGAATTAACTGCGTGTCATTCTGTTAAAAAAAAATGATTTTTTGACCCTGCGTTGGCCCTCACTCACTGAAATGTAGTCTCTGTCCAGTCTGATGTTATTATCCATCTGCTGAAGAACCTCTATACTGAACCGACGGAACTGGAAGAAGACAAAATCTTATTAAACATTTGAGAAAAGGGCGCACGTAAGAGTTTGATCACACTCAACAAGTTGTGATGGACAGATAAGTGTTGACGTGACGTACTACTCCATCCAGCTCCCCAGTGAGTCTCCTTTGGCTCTCAGAGATCTCAATCAGGACGTCTCCTTTAACACAATTACATTATTTTTATTGGTTGACATGTTACTAGAATACAATAAAATGACATTGTGTGTGACATTTGTTCATTTCAATCTACTCATTAGCCAGTGATTTCAACACAACTACACATTTTAACACACTGCCACATTAAATACACACTTTCCCTCTTTCTCTCTCGCTCTCTCTCTCTCTCTCACACACACACACACACACACACACACACACACACACACCACAACAAACACAAACACACACACACACCACACACATAACACAGTACCTTGCAGACTCTTATACATGTTTTACAAATACATTGAATTGATTTTGAACTCATTTAACTTAGCACCATGGATGCTTTTTAACAGTATAAAACAATAACACACACACACAGACACACACACACACACACACACACACACACACACACACACACACACACACAATAAAAACATGCTAGGACTGACTTATACTTCTTCTAAGAGAACAGTTAGGTTGATAGTCAGATTGTGTCATAGTGTCAGATAGTCATAGTGTGTTTTTTGGTCTGCTTTGTGTGACTTTAGCCAAGAAGTGTTGGCGGTGTAGGTATCAGATGCCAGCAGGCAACATGAATAATAGAAAATAACAGGCAGCGGGCCGTGCTCCGCTCATTTAACCCAGCCACTCACACACAAGGGGAGTCATGTCAGGTTCTGTGGCTGGAGCTGAAGTTGTCCAAAGTGGATCATTAGAATACTCTTACATATTTTCCAAAAGTCAAACAAAAAAAAGTTCAACATGCTTTCTCCGGAATATCCTGTTTACTTTCTCCAGAATAACCTGATATTCAAATGATTTTGAGCGTTCATCAAATGTTTAGGTTTTCTCTTGCCCGTCGCTATGTCAAGCCCAATACAGGACTCAAGTCAGTTAAAAGTTTTGCAGTCCTTATAAGCGCTGAGTTAGATTCTGTAACATGCATTAATTCAAAGACTATTACTATTAAGAACGTGTAGGAAGAATATGCTATTCCCACATAAGTGATAAGGCGCTGCCAAAGAGGAAACTTTGGTCTTCATGACGCAGAAGATCACTGTTTGATTAGTTTAATAAATGGCCATAAACACATCAAAGACAAAAGGATCACACCCTGGATTGTAACACCTCGTTGGTATTTCCACTCAGTAATCATGAGACAAGCCAAGCCTGAATGTGTGTTCACACATACCTAGCGAACGGGAGGACGCGGTCTGAAAAGCCCTTTCTCCAATCTCTGAAAGTGCACTGAAGTAGTCCTCACTTGTCATAGCAAGAGCTGAAAGACACACACAAACACAATCGTCATTTAAAATGCTAATGCATTTGGTGCACTTGGATTCCCAGGCGTGGCACTACAAAAGCAGCTAAACAGAGCCATTCATTAAAAACAAATTCAATTATTCAAATTTCCACACACACAAGTATCTCCCAGTGATCATTTGGCATTATGGTCACGTAAAAAAACTCACAGTAAAATTTCTTTTGACCAGCAGTCCTTCTTCGCCCTCATTGCCACCTCCTTGCATTTTGACTTCCTGCTATTGAAACTGCTTTTTTTTTGTACTGTACTCCCTAGATGTTAAGATCTCCACCTTCCATTTATTTTACCATTTATTTTCATTTATGCAACATAAAAAACGCAGCAGCTTAATTCAGTCGTGGAGAATAAATACAGCTAAACTAGTCGTGCTGAGAGCCAACTGGCCTAGCTTGGCGGACTAGCAGTAAATTACATCTCATTACATCTACAATCTCAAGTTTTGACTCTAGGGAAATTCACAATTTGTTTTTATTTTAAATTGCATACCTTGGGTGGTCTGGCAATGGGAGACTACTGCTGCACCCTCCTGATTTTAGGGAAGTATACTGTATGTCAAAAGTGATCAAATGAAAGTTTGACCCCAATTAAATCACCAGCCTTGTGTGGCCTTGTGACTTGAGCGCGGCATCAGTTCCCTGAGCAGAGATGTTCAGGGATTTTAGACGTAACTGAGCTTTAGCTGCGTTTTTCCGCAGGTGAGAAAAACTTGGAGAGATGGAGCGTCTATAAGCAGCATCCACTGCCTGGATTGATAAATAGATTATTTTTTAAATTTAGGAGGAGAAGCTGCATCAGCAGAAACACTCATACATGTGTTCCTGGCCTTGGCTCAAGCCCATTAACACGTCATGAAGTTAGTGCTCTACCCTGAACCCTCGGAGCGGGCGCTTATTGCCTCTGTGCAGGTGGCAACATGAGACCTATTAATCTGTATTTTATATCTTCCGGTGCTTTTGGTGCAGCGATGCTACTATAAATCATTTGTTGATGCAGCAACACTGCTCGTGCATATATTAAACGCACATGTATAATGCAACATAATGTGTGAAAGCATCACATGTGAAACTGCTTCTGTTGCTGAATCCCATTTCCATGTCACATTTAATGCATTGCACGAGGATTAGAGGTGATTATCATGTGGACAATTAAGACATAAAATATAGACGCAATTACTGACTCAAATTAAAAATCCTGACCTCTCTTCTCTTTGTTAAGAAAATATACGGAGCATGCATATACATTCAAGACTACGTTCTGTATCTTCAGTCCCGGCCTCGGTCTATGGAAATCAGATACAGTTGTTTGTCTGATGATAGATTACAGGCCCATAATCTAGGCTGTAAAACAGCACCAGGATATTCCCAAAGCACATGGACTTTGGAATTAGTTCCAGTGAAATGGATGGCTGACAGCTCCCATGTTCCATTCAAAGCCATTCAAGTTTGTTTAGTCTTTTGCACTAATAAAGGTGAGTGTGTGAACACTATATATAGGTATATATTCACACGTAATATATACACAGAAATTCTGTGCGTGTGTGTCTTTTCTGTCCATATGTCTGTCTGGTTGTCTGTCGTTCCGTCTGTCCGTCTCTTTTTCTGTCCATTTGTCTGTCTCTCCGTTCAACCGTCTGTCTGTCCGTCTGCCATCTGTCTGTCTCTGTCTGTCTGTCTGTCTGTCCATCCGATCGTCTGTCTGTCTGTCTGTCCGTCTGTATCTCTGTCCATCTGTCTGCCTGGTTGTCTGTCTTTCCGTCTGTCCGTCTCTCTTTCTATCCATTTGTCTGTCTCTCTGTTCAACCGTCTGTCTGTCCGTCTGCCATCTGTCTGTCTCTATCTGTCTGTCTGCCAGTCTGTCTCCCTCTCTGTCTGTCTGTATCTCTGTCCATGTGTCTGTCTGGTTGTCTGTCTTTCCGTCTGTCCGTCTCTCTTTCTGTCCATTTGTCTGTCTCTCCGTTCAACCATCTGTCTGTCCGTCTGCCATCTGTCTGTCTCTGTCTGTCTGTCTGTCTGTCTGTCCATCCGATCGTCTGTCTGTCTGTCTGTCTGTCCGTCTGTATCTCTGTCCGTCTGTCTGTCTGGTTGTCTGTCTTTCCGTCTGTCCGTCTCTCTTTCTATCCATTTGTCTGTCTCTCCGTTCAACCGTCTATCTGTCCGTCTGCCATCTGTCTGTCTCTGTCTGTCTGTCCATCCGTCTGTCTAACCCTTACCCTGGAAAGCTTGGACGTATCTGTTACCCAGTGAGACCAGTTTCTGTAGACTTGGGTTGAACTCGTTCATCAAGCTCTGTTTAAGAAACACAAAGACATTTTTTTTGAAAGTCAGAAAAACTTGAAGAACTACCTGAAAGAGAATCAATAACAGTACAGTATGGAAAAGGGTAATTTGTAGCCTGCAATTTGCACAGCCCATAATAGCCCATATGTTTACAGTACATTTGTCTTTAAATTGTTTTAACCCTGTGCTTGTTGTTGTGTGTCTGTTGTAACTCTTGCAGCAATGTTACTCTGTGTCCAAAACAAATTTCTCCTTAGGGAGACTAATAAAGATGCTTTGACTTTGACTTTGAAAATCCATCTTTATTTCAATCTGTATTCATGAGCCCAAACTCTCCCTCCCAACGACGGAGCACAGACAACCTGAAGCAAGACTCAAGCTAAAGAAATACTCCTTGAATTTGAAACTGACTTTGGGAATTCACATCATGTTTGCTTGGCAGAAATTACATTCAAAAAGTTAGCGTGAGCTTCGCTCCTCAGACACCATGAAGTGTTTTCCAGTGTGTGTCTTGAAAAGAAATCACGACACTCTTTCTCTTTCCCACAAGTGAGTTTGTTGTTTAATTTGAGCCCGCACAAAGTCTCTGTCACTCACCGAGTAAATCCCCAAAGTGGAACGATGCAGCTGATCGCCATTCATCCCCGACATGTTTGTCTCCAGAACAGTGCAACTGTCAGTGAAACCTCAAGAGTGTCTGCGGGTCTTAAATCATCCAGCAAATGTGCCAAAGCCTCTGTGAGAAAACAGTTAACAGTATTAAAGTGGACGTGGAGCTTGAGGAGAGGAGGCAGTGTGTTGGTAACTGACACCACTGTGGCCTGAGAAAGACTGGAGTAAATAATTAAACATGGCTCAACCATAAAACACCCTGACATATGCTGTAAACCCTAACTGTCTGGGCGTGTGTGAGTGTGTTTATTTGCCCCATTGTATGTTTTATTCAAGACTATAACAAAGATCTGTTTTCATTCTGTAATGCATAAAACCATACATGTAAATCTTTAAAAAATGGGTTGTAAAACACATTCTCTAACTCATTTTTGCATGTGCTGTTCCTTCTGAAATCCATGTCATAACCTTGTTTTGAAAAGTGCTATATGATTAAAATTATTGTTATTATGATTTTCTTTTTGAACAGCTGGGTGCTGTAGCTTCTCTCAGACATTACCCAAACAGAAGTAAATGTATTTGTTAGAGGCTGTTTTAGGATGTTGATATATGTTTTATGCACTTGAAGGCATTTAATGCAGCAGGGTGATGCATGTGAGATTGACACAAAATAAACTACAGGGCCCATGTTCCTCATGACATGTTTGTCATGTGGTGAGGAATGCACTTTTTAGTTGTTAATAGGATTTAGACAACAATTGAAGACTTTGGCTCATATCAGGCTTTGCATGTGCAGACAATTAGGATTTGTTGATGGAAAACTTAGAATATGACCAGACTTACCCTTTCATATCAGTTCTTCACTTTACGCCCAAAGGTGGGCCACAAAGAAATTTGAAGTGCTCAGTGAGTAGAACTGATTCCGGACAAGTGTTGTCCGTGAAAGGAAGTCTTGTTATTGAGACCCACATGCCTGGATATAAACTGCACATGTAGCCATGAAGCAGGTTCAAATTCAGAGGAAAACAAAAGTGGAAAGAGTCTTCTTTCTGCAATGTTCTATTTTGCATTCAAAAAATAAGTAGAAATTGACTTGACTAAACATGTAAATGTCACAAAGTGTAGTGCTTGTAATTAAAGCATATTTAAAAAAAAATAAAAATCTGTGATCCCAATCCTTTAATTCAGTAGTATCACTACTATTTCTCATTTTTGATTGGTTAATGCAGAGCTCAATGGTCATATGTTCTAAAAATCCTATAATCCTCATACTTTAATCACTTTAGACGTCAAAGTCCTACTTGCATAGACTATACGAGGCAAAATACAAGCATGGTCCCTTTATAGGTGTCCCTACATTTTAGTATAAAATAAATTTAGTCAAACTTTGAACGCATCTTGATCTTTATAAGTTGCTAAGGCCACAGTATGTGGAAACTAAACCATGAGAAATATCGATCATTGAGAGAAAACATGTACTTCTTCCAACAACAACCCCCCCCAAAAAGAGTTACTCTGTGATCCCCAGATGAGTGGAAAGAAAGTTATTGATTTCTTCCCTTACTTTAACCGTCATATTTTGGCATTCGGTTGTGAGTTGCACTCAGCCCGCAGCGCTGACAAATTCTCAAACTGCAGATTTGTTCTTTCTGTGACATGTCAGAGTCAGTGAACTCCCCGTGAACTCCTGGAGGAGGGGTGTAGGTGACAGTGATGTGTTCATGTTGTCAGCAAAATGTAGGATAGTCTGGAGAGAGGGACAAATGGATTTTGTTCTAATACAGAATCCAGACAGGAAGTAAGAAGGGAAACTGGGGAAACCATTGGTTGTTACAGTGCGTTCATTGTGTAAAGTTTTGTAGATTAAAGGCCCTGGCAGAGAGAGAGAGAGAGAGAGAGAGAGAGAGAGAGAGAGAGAGAGAGAGAGAGAGAGACTTGTACACTAGATGGCACCAGGAACTAACTACCCTCATGACTGGAATTTTAAACAGCTCCGTAAAGCTTATTTAATCTTTTTCTTGATCCCCTCTTTTCTTATGTTCTCCTCACAAAGTAACGTAAACTTGGTTCAATATTTCAGCTGTTAGCACAAACACCCACTCTGCATACTATCTAACACTTTCTTACACACACAAAAACCTGACATTTGTAACGCCTTGAGCATTGATTGTGACATATGAAACACTGATCACAGACCATCAGTGAGGGAGGAGGTATTCTGATCCTTTAAGTAAAACAAGCTGTTGTGGTTTGGGGTTTTTGTTTGGGTTTATTTTTCCCTTTCTTTGGCCTCCTTGTGTTTTTGTCTCAGTTTTCTCCGTGGTCTTGTGTTGCTGGTCCTGTCTTGTTTGTGTTCCCCTGTGTCTGTTTGTTCTACTTCCTGTTTTATTTTGATAGTGTAGTTTCCTGTCTTGTCTAGTCTTGTCTAGCTTTTCGTTGTGCTTGTCTGATTGTCCTGCCCCGCCCTAATGTGATTCACCTGAAGGTCTCCCCTGTTCCCCATTACCTCATTACCTCATGTATTTAACCCCTGTGTTCCCTTTTTGTCTTGTTAGAGCCTTCTTGTTCGCCCACCTGTCAGCACCTTGTCCTTTTGCCTGCTCTTGAAAGTCTCCTTGCTGTTTGTTGCCAGTCTGCCTTTTTCCCGGGAGTTTGCCGTTTACCTGCCTGTGTTCCTGCCCGTGTATCCTGTCATCCTGCTCTGCGTTCCCCACCGTCTCCAGTTGTGTTCCTCCCTGTGAGTTTCCCAGCCCTCGTGCTATGGCTTTTTGTTGTCACTTGCTCCCTGTGTTGTTTTGTGTTTTTGGGACTTTGTCGCTCTGTTTTTTGGTTAATAAACCTTTGGAAACTCCACCTGCTACTCCGTGTTTGGGTCCTCCTTCCTCCCCACAACACAAGAAATGCCAATAACATATTCAAGTAAAAATATTGAATTGGAAAGCATACTTAGGTAAAAGTACTAACAGAACAACAAATGCAAAAGCATAATATGCATCAGAATGTATACCCTCTCAGCATTGTCATTTTTGGATTATTACTGAAGCATTAACATTGTAGGCAGCATGTTACGGGTGTTTGTTTACTGTTGCTGGGTGGTTTAAGCACGGTACTTTAGTTACTGTACGTAGTTACTTTCCACCACTGCAGACCATAAGTAGCTCTCTGATGTACAATATACTGTATGTCCTGTTCATTCTGCTGACACAGCGGACATTTAAACAGGTTATTAAATAACAGCTAGAACAATCGAGCACCAGGAACTTCAGAGGATGCTTTGATATGCAATTGACAAAGAAAAACAAGAGAAATATTCACACCCAAAACCTTGAAATATGTAGACTATAAAAAACAGTTTTCACTGCCACAATTCATTTTGTTTCATCCATCCCTGAGAGGCTAGTCACTTGCTTACAAGTCAATAAAGACTTCATGTGTTTAGGGTAACTGAGCAGCTCGGACCAAATCCACAGCATGGATTATGGATACAATCCTGTCAAAACTACACTCAACCAAATGAGAAATTCCCAACAAAGGAAAACCTAAAAGCTGTAATATCACTGCAGCACACGCCATTGAGGTCATGGGTGACTTGGAAGATGAATCGAGCTCAGACTTGCTGGCCAAAGCGCCTCTCACAGAAGCTTTTATAGACATGACAGATCAGCAGTATATTTTGATCATTAACTAGGCAGTGTCCCGAACGCTTCACCCACACTGACCTTTTAATACACTCATATGATAGCTCAGACCCAGTGGACTGTGCAGCAGTGTTGAACATTAAGTTTCCATAAGAAACATTTTATACTTTAATCCCCAAATGCATTCACGTAGCCAGTGTTCACACCTTCAGCATGCTAAAAAGAAAGGGAAGAAAAACCATTTAAGGCTACAAGCATTGCTACAATCATCATTAGGTGTAATACAGTGACTAGCACGGGGCAAATGACTACAAAAAGTAAGCACACTACTGCTGCGAAGCCATTTACAGCCAAAAATTCCCCTAGTGACATTTCAGTGTACACGTTGAATACAAATATGTAGCTCCGATATTATTCTTGTGTGAGAGGAGTGATTGTTTAGTATTTACCATTCCCGTTCTGGTGTCTCCATCTCTACAGCAGTACTTAACGGTCTCCTTTACTATTCTAGTGTTCCAGTGAAGACTAAGAGCCTGAGCTATTTTCTGCTGCAGACATGGTGTCTCACAATGTCTCACGCCGCTTCCCTCGCCCATCTTATATCAGAGCTTTCAGCGCCTGCGACTTTGAGGAGTCTTATCTTAAATCACCCTTAATGCCTGTGTGAGAATGCACATCACACTCTCATTTTATACACATGGTGAAGAATTTTCTAACACTTTTTCTCACACCGTCTTTGTCTGTGTATTTTAATGTTTCCCCGCTGTCCCAGTCTCACTCAAACATGCTCATGAATGTGTGTGTGTGTGTGTGTGTGTGTGTGTGTGTGTGTGTGTGTGTGTGTGTCACACTTAAATGTATTTTTTACTTTCAAGCATGGTTAAATGAAATTTGTTAATTGCACCAGCTCTGCATGTCTGGCTCTGCAACACACACACACACACACACACACCTAGGGCCATCAGTCTGTCGTCTCTGCTGCTGTACAGAGCTGTTCTAGGAGCCCTGTGGCTGACATGTGGCCTGAATTATGGCCATCGACACATTGCATTCCAGCAGGCCTGTAATGTGTTGCTGAGCAAGAAAATATGAAGCCGAAGGGAAGAAAAAACAATTTCATGATGTAATCAGTTTTCTTTCACATAGAGAATGTCCAGTTTACAATGAAAGCCTGAGAGAGAAAAAAAATCCCGAAGAAGACTAAAATATACCCTCTTTTTTGATGCTGTACACAATGTAGCTGCAACATCTTTGTAATAGAAAATATGTGTTAATTTAATTCATACTCTTTACTATACTCTTTATTTGAGTGTTATTGAGAAAAACAAAAACGTTTTCTAGAATTGGATATTCCTATCAGATAGATTACAGTTTAAACACTGATGGAAAACTTATCTCTAGGCAACAGGAGGAATACAAAATGTGCTATCAGACTGCATGCATCTCTCTAGTGTACAAGTGTGTGGCGCTCTCTCTCTCTCTCGCTCTCTCTCTCTCTCTCTCTCTCTCTCTCTCTCTCTCTCTCTCTCTCTCTCTCTCTCTCTCTATCATATATTCTGCTTCAGTATTACCAGGCTGGATTCTGCCTGAATACCGAGGACATGCGCGCTGAACAGGGGGAGGAGGTGTTTCACAGACTCTCTGATTATGATGTTTTGTGTTGACTCAATTATGGTGCGGAACTCTCATTTTCTAATCGCCTGTTTTTGTAGAAAAGAGAAAAAGTGAGGAGTTGCGGGGTTTTTTTTGCCATCTTAGTTCAAAGAAATGAAAACAATTTGACACTCTTGTTCTGCAGCGTTTAGTTTTTTTCAGAGTGTTATTGTTATTAGATCATTTTTTTTAATAATCGATCGCTGACGCCGCCACCCTGAAGTTCATTGTTATTATCTTGGCCGCCGGGATGGTGGCCTTCATCGGAGCGGTTATCTGCATCATCGCAGCCGTTCACACCGGGTCCTCCAGGGCTACCTTGGCAGAACAGACACCAGCCACGGGCAACCACTCGCTGTATCCGGGCGCGGATACTGCGGCGGGATCCGTGGCCCGGGCCGGATCTTTGGGCGCTCTCCATGGTTCTGAAACACCCGATTCAGAAGCACCGACCTTCAACATGGGGCTCAGCGGGCTGGACGGTGTCACCGGACTCACCGGGCATGACCCAACGGTCAGTCGACTCATTTGCACGCCGATCCCAGCCGGGGAATGCAACACGAAAAACTTTCAGCAACAAGCAGAAGACCCGTCGCTGTACGCGGGGGAAGACTGGGGCTACCTCCGCACCACCGCGGAGGAGCTCCGGCAGACCGTCCTGCAACAAAAGGACCAGATACTGACAGACCAGCGGACCATCAGGGACCTGACGGGGAAACTATCCGAGTGTGAGAAGGGGCTGGACGGTGGCAGCAGCCACGCGGACAGACGCGGGAGCGCTGCGGGGTTGTGGGGGGGCAAAGACTCGGCAGAGGAGACGCACCTGGAGCGGATCATGGTGCGGGACAGCCCGGACTCGACGCCTGAGAATGTCCACCTGCTCACCGTTAGGGCTGTGGACGAACTGGAGCAGGCTATCACTCAGCTCAAAGACCGCATAGAGAAACTGGAGGTAGGTAGAGTGTGGAGAAAATCATCACTACACAGAAATCATCTCCAGCATGCTGCAGCGAAAACCTTCTTTGATCCCACATGATGGGGTTTTGAAGGCATACATGATCTCCCTCTCTTAAGACCTAATGGTGTTCCAGGGTCTAATAACTATAACTCCAACTGTACATTGTGCAGTAATAATTGATGATCCGAGACATGTCTTCATTGTTATATTTCCTTTTATGATTTCTGGACATACATGATTGGTTGGAATGAGATCAAGTGAGTCATTGGCAGCCAGTTAAAGAAGCAATCTAAAACTTTCTTCCTTTTATCTGCATATCATCAATTTAAAATTATAGGCATGTTCATTGCTAAATAACATTCACATGTAGGGAGTTCCTTTAATCATAACTTGTGATATGTTAAAGTCTTTAATAATACATGAATTGTTTGCTTGGCTTACGCTAAGTAAACAGGTTGAGAGGCAGGGAAACAGAGAGAAACAAGGGGGAGAGAAGAGATGAGGATAAAGGTAAGTGGAAAGGAGAAAATGGAGCAGCAGCAGGAGAATGATCAGGTGGACCAGGGAGAATGGCAGAGTAACGTAAAACGTGCTCTCATCTGACCAGAATCCGATGATGTATAAACTCATTTTTGGCGAAAGAAACACCATACATAATGTATGAGTTGCCTATATTTGTAGAAAGCACTGAACGCTTCTCTGCAGTATAGTACTCCTAACTCTGTGGTAATGTACTGTATGTAGGACATGTGTGTATGAGTATTTGTCACAAACATTTGGTCTCTTTTCCCTATCGCCACAGTCAGACAAAAAACCTCCAGAATGCAAAAGGGCTGAAAAATCACATTTCCCACTGCCAGAATAAGATCTGAAGGATATGTATTTAAACCTAAACCACAGTACTCTAGCGTGATGTGTGTCTTTAACCATCCAAGGCACGTTTCTGTTCATACAGGACCTGCTTGGCCTACATCAGTAGCACACTGTGGTGTTTACATCAGATATGTGTAGTGGATATACAGTAAAGGAAGAGCAAAATTCTGTTCTTCTACAACCATTAGCATTAAATCACATACTATAATATATATATATATATATATATATATATATATATATATCAACTACCGGTCAAAAGTTTGGGTCACTTACAAATTTCTATTCCACTCCTTATAGACATAATACCAGCTGATCTGAGTGGGTGGCTGATCTTAATGCATATTCTACATTACCCATTATCACCAACCATTCTTCAATCATCCAAGGCACATTATGTTTACTAATCTGTATCATTTAAAAAACTAACTAAAAAACACTGGCAAACCTATTTGCAATCAGTCGCACATATGTAATCTGAAAACTGCTGCCCTTGGTTAAAAAAAATGCAACTGATCTCAGCTGGTATTCTGTCTATAATGGAGTGCAATGGAATTTCTAAGTGACCCCAAACTTTTGAACATTATATAATGGTATTGCCGTATATCTTGTACCTACTAGTACACTTGGTACCATAGTGTGGCTGATAACAATACAACAGGCACACCGATGTAAAGACTTGGCTTGGAACCTAACCCTGGGCTTGATGACAGAACTATCAAATAGATTAAAGAGTAAATCACCTATCACGCCAAGACTCAGGAAAGCAAATGCATCACAGCACGTAGCAAGGTGCATACCTATCACTTTGGCTTACATCAAGTATGTTTGTACTGGAAGATAAGGACATATTACAGCTTCCTGGTAGAAGAAGCTTACAACACTCACAAGTCTGTTGTTGATTTTACCACAAAATGTAACTACATCCCCAGATAAAAGTGTTTCTAGGGATAGAGTGATACGTCTACTGCCCAACAAACATGTTACATTGGATGAACTGAGGATTACATTGGTAGTTCCATTCATTATGTATCTTTTTTTGGGACAAAAATCAATACCCTTTCAGAATCTTTAAATATACAATGCGGTAACAATTTTGTCAACCATGTGTTTTTAGTCCACATTTTCACATATCAGTTATGATTGTAGGAATTAATCCCTTCAATTACAATTACAATTTGACTCCTCTATGGCCTTAGATTAATTGGATTGTCTCTGTATGTGTATATGTTTTCTGTATTTCTACCGCACACTGTAAACAAGATG
The DNA here is from genome assembly GCF_008692095.1 of Etheostoma spectabile. Lineage (NCBI taxonomy): Eukaryota > Metazoa > Chordata > Actinopteri > Perciformes > Percidae > Etheostoma > Etheostoma spectabile. The sequence continues at coordinate 3,149,846 of NC_045747.1, forward strand.
CTTGGTGGGTTTACTAGACCACCACCCAGGTTTTTAAAAAAATCTTGCAGCGTCTGTTTCCCCCAAATTCCTGCCCTTGCGGTTTGAGTGTTTATTTCAGTGAACCATCACAGTAATTAGAAATTTGCTGTTGACTGAAATTGTCTTGGCAGCCTTTTCTGAATTGCAATTATTTGTTGTGTTGTACTTAATTCGACAGAAATCCCTGCAGATATGAGAGTGGCTGAGCTTGAAGATCTGTTTCTACCCCAAAATGGCATGTGTGGCCCTTGGATACAGTTTTGTTAATTATTTTTACCCAGCTTTAGTCATGCCAGAGATTCCAGAGCACTGCAAAAACATACACTAATAAATCCCAGAATACTACAGAATAAATCATAAGCAATGTTGCAAAAGCAGATTGAAACTCTGCAGAGCTTTGAGATACAATATACAGTAAAGGAAAAAAAACACGTTCAAAGAAATAGTTTGTAGTTTTTTCGGAAACATGCTTATTCGCTTCAGAGGTAGATGAGAAGATTTGACTACTCCAGATATCTGTCAGTTAAGTATGCAGCTACAGCAGGCATCCAGTTAGCTTACAGTAGCTTAGCATATAGGCTGGAAACGGGGGGTAACGGCCAGCCTGGCTCTATCCAAAGGTATCAAAATCCATCTTCCAGCACATCTAGAATCCACTAATTATCACGTAATATCTCATTTGAGTAATCTATACAAAATCCAAAGCAAAAAACAACAATTTATGGGTTTTATGGTAGGTATGTTGGGAAATATGATATTTCATGTGTTTTTTTTGCAGGGTAATTTCTTCTCCTACCCAGAAACCTCGCCCAGCCATGAAAAAAACATTCCTTTATTCCTTAAAGGAATGCTTTGACCTTCCTTTAAGGACAAATACATTAACCACAATATAGTGAAACCTTACTAAATCAGCCCCTAGTTGTATCCCCAGGCGTGATGTAATGTCTCGGCAAAATCTATTATTAACTGGGTGTTTTAACTTTTTTCTTGCATAGGCATGTAACCGACATGATGTTGAGATACTGGTGGTATAGAGGCTGTATTAACAGAACTCCAGATTAAACATCACGGCAAACGCAGAGAGTACTTTACAATGTTTTCCTGTAAAACCCACACTGTGAACCAGTTTTCATCCACTGTCTCCCTCCTCTGTAGTCAGACATTGGCCCATTTCCTCACAACCAAACGGACAGCAACACATCAGGAGCACCAGAGGAAGGCGGGATGTCTGGGGGTCCGGAAAGGTTGACCGATCCCGGACACAAAGCTGGTGATGACAGGCCCTGGAGGATGGAAGACTTTGCGGGAGAGCTGGAGAGGAAGGTGGAGCTGCTGGAGAAAGAGAGAAAAACCCTGAGGCTGGAAACGGAGAAGCACAGGCAAGGAATTGACCATGGCATCAATAAACTACACCATCGAATCTCAGAACTGGAGGAAGGTAGGTATTCACAGAGAGGTAGAAAAGAAAGAAATATTAGAAAAAAGAAATAATCAGAATGTGTGTGTGTGTGTGTGTGTTTTCATGTCTGAATGAAAATATATTAAAGAGGTATGCAAAATAAAGAGTGTGATGACTACTGGCTTTGATGAATCACTTGCATGACAACTCCTGTCACTAATGATGAGAAAGAATCTGGCATACAAATTACCTCAGATGTTTCATTTTTTGTATTACCCTTAATCAAATCAAGCCATGGGGCTTTCATTATGTTTAAAAAAAATGATCAGACAGACTATGAAAGCCATGCCCTGCAAACAAATCAGATGTTTTGATGTGAAAAAAATGAAGATGCAGTATATCAAAAAAGGAGAAACTCCATTTCATCCTCTTGCCAGATAGCTGATTTAATTGCACTCTCAGTCACTTAATTTGTTTCCATGCTTTCTGCCCCAGGTGTCTCCGGGCATTCCTTCCCAGAGGGCTACCGGTTGTCTTTCCCAACTCGGACAAACTACATGTACGCTGTTGTGAAACCCTCCATCCCAGCGCTGCGGGCCTTCACCGCCTGCCTGTGGCTGCGGCCCGCAGAGGGAGGAATCGGGACACCTCTGTCTTACGCTGTTCCAGAGCAACCCAACGAACTGGTGCTGCTGCAAGGCCTGCACACCCCCACTGAGCTGCTCATCAATGACAAGGTACTGTGTCAATCAAGAGACGGAGCATCCACTGCGCATGGGAACTGTCCACTGCTTGGGCGCAATTGATTTTCCTGAGGAGATTTATGTCATGGTTTGTGGTTCATGTCTCAAACAATTTATTGATTAGAGTCTGTATGTATTATTAAGTCAACACAAACCTTTTTAGAGTATGTAGAGAGTCCATCAGTCTGACTACATGCAGAATTATATGTTATATGTATAAATACTGGATGTCCATGTCTTGTTGTCTTGTTGTGATATGTTATATATTATGTGGGGTTATAACATGAAGAACAAGATAAGAATGTATCTCAAAGACAGAGTGCTGCCTGTTTAATTTAAATTATTTTATACTGTTTATTGATTTTACAATTTCACTGAGGTTTGTTAGTAATCGCTATACACAGGCCTGAAATACACACATATGCTCAGGACCTAGTTTTAATGTACAAATGGAGAGATGTCAGAGTTAGTGGGCTGCCAGCTAGACCAGTGCCCTGAGCAGTTGGGGGGGGGGGGGGGGGGGGGGGGGGGGGGGGGGGGTACGGTGCCTTGCTCAAGAGCACCTGGCAATACCCAGGAGGTACTTTTGTCCGTACAGGGACTTGACCCTCCAGTTCCCAACCCAACTCCCTACGGACTGGGCTACTGCCTTCCCCACATTTATATCTTTTCTGTAAGACAGTGACTGGATCCAAGAGTCTGCAGCACTAATCTGGGATGAATACCATAGAGGAGTTTTACTACTGCTTTCTCCAAGGCCAACCCACTTTTTAAAATGTTACCAGTTGCACTGCATGTGAACAGCACTGAAGTATATAATTTTTGTTATGTCTTTTACGGAAGGAATAGTGGACTGTATCAGCATACATATAAGTAGAACACATCAAATTAAAGAGCCAACTTAGCAGACAAGCTAAATAGCCTCATTCATGTGTTTAAATGACAAAGTTTGACAGCCCTGCAGGGTGGTGTAGTGCAGTGCAGGGTCTTCAGGTATAATTAAAAAAAAATCATTATGGAAATGGGTGCATGGAGGAAAAGGTCTGGGTCCTTGGAGGTAGCAGGGTGTGACTGAGGAAATACTGAAGAAACAAGATAGAAATAAGATGTGATACAGCTATTGAGATACAGCTTGATGACATCTTACCTCCAAATTTGTGTCACTCAAACACAGAATTGAACAAGGTCTAGCCGATCTGAACTGTCCTTTTGCTCTCCTGTTCCTAGGTGGCGCAGTTGCCTCTAAACCTCTCCCGAGGCAGCTGGCAGCACATCTGTGTGAGCTGGAGCCAGAAGGGAGGAGCTTGGCAGGCCTACCAGGGGGGAAAGCTGAGGGGCGAGGGTCACGCACTGGCAGCCGGACATCACATCAGACCTGGAGGAGTGCTCATACTGGGGCAAGAGCAGGTAGGTGCACAAATGAGGGTGTTAAAGACTTCAGTGTATAGTGATACCAGACAGGTAATGCTCACTCCAAAATAAATCTAACTTGTTATGCCATTTAGGTTACTGCAGCTGCAGGGTTGTAAATAAAAGTAGTAAGTAAAAGCACAAAACACTTTGAGAGCCTTGGTGAAAGTACGACAGTGGATCCTGACACATTTAATTTGGAGTATACTGCTAACCAAAGTGTTGAACCAGTGTGCTATGTTGTAGAGTTGTGTGGAAAAGGCCTAGGGACCCTCATCCGGAGCCAAAAGAACCCCTCTCATGTGGCTTCTTTGTTCAGTAGTCCTGCATTCATAAAGGTTATCCCATTTCCTTCCTCTTCTCACAGCCTTGCCCAAGGCAGCAAATCAGTTGAAGCTGAGCCTGTGTGTGCATGAAAGTAAAAGGGTTTTTTTCATTCACATGCTATCTGTTCTCCTTTTAACTTCATTCTTCTTTCTCTCCAGGATTCCCTGGGTGGAGGTTTTGACTCATCCCAGGCCCTGGTTGGAGAACTGTCCCAGGTGGGTCTTTGGGACCGAGTCCTGTCTTCCAGCCAGGTCGCCAGCTTGGCCCGCTGTGGCAAAGTAAGCCAGGGCAGTGTGGCCCCCTGGACCGAGAACGGAGTTGAGGTTCACGGAGGAGCAACCAAGGACCCGGGGGAGCCTTGTAGTAAACACAACAGGAATTCTTGATATCCGATTGGGGGAAGGGGAAGTAAAAGAAAGCAGGGCAAAGGGAGGGGTAAAATTCTAGCTCTTTCAAGAAGGTAGGATTCTGCCCATTATTAACACCGCTACAGGGTTTTCTAAACAACTCTATATGACATGGACTGACAAGTACATACAAAAACTGGAAAATGAATGGCAATGTTATGTATCTATATGAGATGAGTCAAGGCTTTACCATTACTTCACCACTCTTCTAGCAACCACGGACGATGCCATCATGGAGGTCCACTGGAAAATTGAGCAATACAAGATGAGATTCCCCATAACTATAGCTGTAGTAGGCTCACATACTTAAAAGTAAATTTGATTCCAGCCACATTAAACTGTAATTCGTCCTCTGTGCTTTGTTTGCAAACCAGCTAGCAGTCAAACTAGTGAAAGCAAGTTAAAATGTGAATAATAGCAAACAATTTAACCTCCTGCTAGTTAACTAGTGGGCAAATGTGTCAGAGCAATACCACTCTCATGTCTGCACAGTAAGTATGAAGCTACCGTCAGCGGGCAGCTAACTTTACTTAGCATAAAACTAAAAACATGGGGGAAACGGCTAGCAAGACTCTGTCCAAAGTTAACAAAATCCTGCAAGTAACAACTTACACTCATAATTAACAAATTTACCCACAGCTTGTTTGTCTAATCCATACAACAAATGTGTTTGTTTTTTACGGATTACACAAATATATAATATAGATATAATAAGATGCTATTATCATAGATAGATTATCCTTCCCGTCCAGATTCAATGCTACCACATCTTTAAATTACTATTAGAATTAATCAATTGGTGCCTTATCCCGGTTTAAATTTAGCTAACGGTAAAGACGGCTAAAAGCAAAGGGGGGCACCTGTAATGCTAACGGATGTGTAACGTTACAAATGGCCACTGTTCTGACTCTGGTGCCTGGGTCTGTTCCCAGAAGGTTCAGTAAACTGTCTTTAGCGTCCTCAGCACCGGATTTAAGTGCTGACCGGACAGCCTGGCTGCTAGCTGGCTGGGGGCTGTAATGATAGTGGATGGTTGCTAGCTGGCTGGGGGCTGACTGTGGCTGTGTCCCCGGGCCGGGGCTGTAATAATAGTGGATGGCTGCTAGCTGGTCCGGGGCTGACTGTGGATGTCCCAGGTGCAGGGCTGCTGTCAACTCTCATCCCTACTGAAGCTTTGCAGAGTCTGGAGAGTGAGCCAGTGTGATACAAACCGAATCCTAGGTTTCTACTATTATATAATTTTATCTTGTTAAAAGAACATCTGTATATCTGATCTGATATACACGTTCTTTCATAAGCTTTAGAGGTGCTGGTAGGCAAAATGTGTTCTCTTTGGACAAAGCTAGGCTAGCTTTTATCCACATGTGACCAGTCTTTATGCTAAGCTAAGTTAGCCATCTGCTGGTAGTACTTGTAGCTATTATGTACATTATGCATGTGTCAATCGTCTTGTCAAATTCTCAGCAACAAAGCTAACAAGTGTATTTGCCAAAATGTTGAACTTGTCTTTTCTGATCAGATTAGTGGAGATGTTGTCATTTAACAGTTAAAACTGGGCAGAAATAACCCCAGCCTATTTCTTCTGTTGAGACAGCTGAGCAGGGAGAAATGCAGTGAGTTGTTCACAGCTGCTGTAGACCTGACCTCCACTACGGCTGCTGGAATTTGTGTAAAGCCAGCTGAAATCCCTCCACGAGTGAAGCCAGGTTGGAGTAGAGTTATTTCTGTGGTTAGGTCTGCGACAGCTTTAGAGTCAGGAGTCAAGGTAAGGTGAGTTGGAAAAGAAAAAAAAAGTGTTGGACAATGTTGGGGGAATGTTAATTAGTAGATGGCAGTAAGGGGTAGATGATGAAAGAAGAAGTAAAAAGAAAAAAAATAGATAGATTGGGCACTTTTAAGGAGTGATGCTACATTGTTTTCACCTCTGCATGATGTATTCATACACCTGTCATGTCTTGCCGCTGCGCTGCACTGTGCAGGTCACACGCTGCCTCCTGCATCCACCGCTGGTATAGATGGCTTTGATTGTCTTTGTATTTGTCTATTAAGGCCTGAGAATCTCGAAAGACTGAACAAATCCAAAATAAGGCTTATTAACATAAGGAAATCACCACCACAAGCAGAATCTTACTCCTTTTTTGGGGGCATTTTACACATTTTATAAAAAGCCTTGTCCTATTTATGTCATTCTGTGCAAATATAGAAGGTTCAAAGTATGTGCTCCGATCAAGGAAACGTGTCTCAGATGACATCTTTTGGCTCCATCTTGTAGGACACTTTATGTTCTTTAAATTCGTGGTCTTGGATGCAACCTTCAAACACACATAACATTTTTTATTTTTAAATATAAACAATGTCATTTTTACATTTTGAGATATTGACTGTTTCTTCTTTGCAATTTTATACATGCAACCACTCAGTCGTGTGGTTTGATAATTGTACAACCTGCAACCTCCAACTCTTCCTTCCTTCCTACATTCCATGCATGAGTCGTACTGTATGTTTGTTACAAGCGTCAGTTCATCCGCTATATGTTTCTGAAGATCCATCTTTGATCACGTTTGTACTCCGAAAACATTTTAATGATTATTTCCCACTGTTTGTGTGAGGCGTGATGTTAGACACAGACTGTTCATTTCACACTTTCTAAAACACTGGCTCCCTAACATAAAAAAACTGATCCTTAGTGGAAAGTGCCTGTCAGGGTGTTTACCCATGTAAAGAAAATCACCTAATTTATTATCCTGAAGGAAAAGAAATTCACACTGCGAGATATTTTTGAACTAATCGCGCATCAGTGTTTCAGAGAACTCCCTTATGGATTTTTTAAGATTGAAGAGGTTTGATGAAAAACTTTGAAACTACAGTGCCGCCAAACGGATGCAAAATTGGGTCAAAATCATCTTGCTGTGTCTAATAGTGTCTTTGATGATGCCCTTTCAGTCTGCAGCGTTATTTAAAATATTATGCCTGTCTGTTCAGCTGATGTCCAAGCTTTTTTTTGGGGGGGGCTTTTTGATGTGGTGTGGCATTATTCTGTTTACATTTACTGGAATTAAAAGCTTTTAAACTCCATTTGCAATGTTTTCTTACATGACAATTCAGTTGTTGTTTTTTTCACTGTATGCATTGGTATCTGTCTATTTTCATGTTGGTGTTTGTATAAATACTGTATGTCCATGTCTTGTAAGGTGTTGTATTGTTCTGCATATTTGCCCTGTCCAAACCTTAAATCTTTATTAAAGTCCTGATTTTTTGATGTAAAGAATGGGATTCTTTTCTTAGTATCTCATGCTTGAACTTCAGAGAAGTGCTTTTTTATTCAAGGCCAGGCGCGTGCACACGCACGCACGCACGCACGCACGCACGCACACACACACACACAGTAAAAAGTATTTTTAGGTATTTAGCAAAAATACCAGCTGTGAGCGCAAACCCTCCGTGCTCTCAACAAAAAGCACATTTTCTTTATTCTCCTGATTAATTTTCCTCCCGAGCAAATTGAAGTACACAGTTTAAGGAGAAAAGCCCAGAGCCTTTTCCCTCAGGTGCAGCATTTGTAGATGCACGTTAAGAGTAAATTGACAATTTGGGTTAATTTTGAGTCATCTGTTGTGTCTCAGAGGTAGTAGATTCTGTTTCTGTAGCACATTTTAGCGGCTTCCTGAGCAGCGAAAGCATTAATGGACAGCAATGGACGGCACACTATATTTAGTACATTGAAAACACACAAAGTGCACAGTAAATAAAGCAGACAATATTCTGTAAATGAACAGTGTCTGTAAATATATATATATGCTTCATGTGCAGTGTTTTATTTCTTCTTTTTAAGTTATTCATTTATGAAAAAATTGAAACTGATTTTAAATGAAGAGTTTGAAAATGTTGTGAGAGTCACATGAGAAACATTTGTACCACTTCCACGTTCGTCAGCCAAAATATAAACCCACAGCGAAGAGTAGGTTAGCTTAGCTTAGCATAAAGAATGGAAACTGGGGGGGAAACAGCTAGACTGACTCAGTTCAAAGGCAGCAAAGTTCGGCCTTCCATCCCCTCTAACTAATCTCTCACTCATCATTCACTAATTAACATCTTGTTTAATCTGTACAAAAAAAAGCAGAATCCTCATGATATCATTCTTCTCATCTGTGTTATGGCAAGAAAGCGATTGCATGTATTTCCCAAAATGTTGAGCTAATCCTTTAAAAATGTACAGTATGACTTACATGCATATCCAAGTGACTGTGTAGATATCTGGTTGGTATCTGCATTCGTTCTCTCCACCTCTCTGTCATCCTCTACTCTCACCCTCCTCTCATCTTCTCACTCCCCCTCTCCTCCTCTCAGTGACACTTCTACTTCAGACCCCGCATCCTCCTCCGCTCTTTACTGAGTCCCTGCACTCCTCTTCAGACACCGTCAACACACGTCTACTGGCAAAAAATCTAATTACAAGGCTCTGACTTTTTACAGTTGCTCTCACGAAACTGTCATTTTTATAGATCTGTTGGGAAAGTGATGGTAAAAATTGAAGGGAGCAAGCATACACATAATTTGTAAAAACAAATAGCAACTATATGAGTAAGGGATTTAAAGACAAATCCATTTATCTCTGCTTGTCTACCTCAAGACACGATCATGCATTTTCTTAGTGCCTGTGTACCGACACACCATGGTGATGATTTGACAAGCCATTAAGTGACGGATAGTGAAAAGGCAACACATTAACCAGCAGCTAACAGATGCTGCTCAACAATATCTGCACTCAGTAATTAGCGTGAGTCCATCTGTTCAACCGCTCCAGTGGATAAGACACGACTGAGCGCCTTTTGTTCACGCAATCTTTTCTCTTACTGATGGACTTAGTGCAGAGTCACCCTCGGCTGGTGGGTGGCACACAACTTACAGTAGATCTCTCCAGAGTCAAAGTCCAGTTAACCTCATTACTGTGTGTGCGTGTGTGAGCAACTGCTTACTCTGACTGATGCGATAGAACAGACTATTATCCCCTTCAACACATGTTACATGTCATGTTATAATTAGGTGAAATATTAAACTTAAAGATAATGGAACTATCAAGTAGGGCTGGCCAACAAATCTTTAGATTACAATACATTACTTGTAATTTAGATGACGCTTTCATCCAAAGCGACTTACAGTTGCTACATATGTCAGAGGCCACACACCTCTGGAGAAACTACGGGTTAAGCGTCTTGCTCAGGGACACATGGGTTGATGTTTCACAGTGGGAATTTAACCTAGATCTCCCACACCAAAGACATGTGTCACATCTACTGTGCCATCAACACCCACGGTACTCTATCGACATGGATACATGAGGCTAGATATTGTCTTGGATTTTGGATATTGTAAAATAACTGCATTACAGTAAAGTGATGTCATTTACTGAACTTACTAGACTGTTCTAGCTGTTTTATTATTTGCCTTTACCCATTTAGTCATTATATCCACATTAGCCTATTGGTGATTATTTAACAAAACACCCATTGTGTTAATATTTTGTGAAACCAACAAGAGTCAACCCTACCATATTTTTTTCAATTTTGGCATCTATTGGTAAAAAATATTGTGATATTTGATCTGTTTCCATTTCGCCCGGCTCTGCTATCAAAATGTCGATTTTCTGATCTAATCTACATGCTGTACATGTTGTGATGGTCCTGTTGAAGTTGAATAGGTTAAAACACGCTGTTCCAATACAAAGAGCATTTAGGTATCATGTCTATACAGCGTCTTGCAGTTTAATAGACATATCTGAACCGTGTTGTGCAATATCCAACAGGCTTAAAGGCTTATTTTTAGTTTTTGCTAAATGTCTCACACCTGCTATGGTGCTGTAGCTTTAACAAAATTGCCTGTCACAGCAGGTTTCTAACTGCTTTTGGCAGCCTGTCGGATGTTAATTTCTTTCTCTCTCTCTCTCTCTCGATGTTTCTCCGAGGCTGCAAACGTAGGAGGAGACATAAATTCAATGTGTGATTCTTACACACAAAAAAATCTTATCTCTTCTCTGTTGATTATTTTCAGTTTTAGCACCTTAAAAAAAGATATCACACCTAGGAATTGGTGTCCTTGTCGTTTTCACAGTGGAACAGCGACAGCCTGCAGCACTGTGTGAAGAAAGTAAAGCTCAGGAGACTCTGACAGGAATGGATGTACTGGCTGCAGCAGCAGGGATTTTATCCTCTGTCCTTCCAGATCCTGTAAAACCTCTATGACCATCAACAGGCTGACCCCCGCCCTCACATATCATCCACAGCCAGAGGATATTTCCTGTTGGATCCCGATCTAATCCATAATGTTCCATCTAGGAATGGACAAATTGTAATCCCATGTAATCCATGAAATGGATGGACCAGCATCTCTCAGGCCGTACAGTACAATCTACACTGATTCATGCTAAAACATGAAACAGTCCATTAGTCCACAGTTTATAAGGTCCCTGCAAGTGCTGTTAAAGTGCGTTCAAGCTTCCTACACAGTGAATTAGAGACCAAATGTGTTGGCTCTTCTCTGGATATGGGGGGACTTTTTTATGGTTTAAGGCTGTATAAATAAAGCTCATTGGGTCTTAAAAGCTCAAGCAGATATGCAGCTGCCTTTCATCTCCTTGTCAAATCTCCAGAAAGTTTCTGTTGATCACAAAATGAAGTGTGGCTCTGCTGGGACACAGCCCTTGTAAATATGGATTGAACTGCCCTATTGGAAATGCAATAATACATTACTTCAAGTAGGGCTTGCAACTGCCTTTACATGTAAGGAATTTACTTTATACGGCTCGGGAAAGGGAAGTTTGGGGT
>NC_045747.1:3160983-3162934 GCF_008692095.1 Etheostoma spectabile
AGCTGCTGCCCCGCGACCCGATACCCGATGGATGGATGGATGGATGGCAAGTATAAGAGCAAAAGTACAACACCAGGCTATTGAGAAGAGTTTTACCCAACCCGTCCTTACTCGTTCAGTGGCTCTCAGCGTTCGATACGACGCAAAAAGCACCCTTCAGCGTGTGCGTGGAACGCACCTCGACCGCATCACTGTAAGATGATACAGTATAAAGAGAGGCAATGGTAGCTGGTAACATGAAAGACCGAAATGCCGCGTGAGGCGGTTGGTTGGGGTTGGTGGATGGGTCGAACAACACTGCACTTTCACAAAGGAGACCGGCGTTTGTGTGCCATTTGCGTCCCATTCTTGTCCCGCGTGTCACAGAAACATACATTTTATAACCCCACCCACAATCTTTTCCTAAACTTAACTATCACGTTCTTGTACCGCATGTCACTGAGACGTACACTGTGTAACCCAACCCGTGATACAATCTTTCCCTAACTCTCCGGTCCTTGTGCGTCAACATCAAGAGTTGCTAAGAGAGACTTTTAGCGGGAATAACAAACGTCAGAGGCACATGACCAAGAGATTTTTAGTATTTTTGAATGTGTTGGTTTTACCGCCCTTCCTGCTTGAAGAGTGTCAAGCCTGTTTAACCCCTGACTACACCTCATCACCGTGGGTGTGGTTGGGTGTGGTCAGAAATGTGGTCTTGCACCTGTAACCACAGCTAACAGTAAGTACACCTGTACATCACAGCAGCAAGGGGAGAAGTAAAATCGATGGAGGTCAGCAGAAACAAGATGTTTAAGTATAGTGTTGAATGACTCTTTAAAGGCACAATCCTTAAGATTTCAGTCCTAGTTGATTTTGGTGAGAGTTGTGGTTACTGTTGGAAATGCTGAATCACATGTTCTGTCATTTCCTGTGAATCCCTCATGTGTCGGTATGTAAATAGTTTACCCATAACTATACAACTATGTTTAAACTGGGTTAAACTGAGTTTGATTTGATGAAAATCTGAAGGGTTGTAACTCTAAGATATTTAAGTTCTTGTTTTCCCCCCCCCCCCCAAAACATTTTGACATTTTGCGGTCATCATGATAACCACCTTCTATCAAAATCCTTAAATCCGCCTACTCATCACTTTCCCTTTTGAACCAGGGTAGGTAATCCACCTACTCAGCCTCCACATGGCAGTGTACCAGAATCGTTACTCTTCACACACACACACACACACACACACACACACACACACACAAACACACATACAAACGCGGCCCAAAATCCCCACAGAGGCTCCATCTGGACCGGAACACACTTTGCTCTTCCTCCGTCTTTGTCACCCACTTTGCATCTCATATTCCTCCCTCTCTCCCTCCCTCACTCATCCTCCCTGGTTCAATGCAATATTCTTTTAAATACAGGTAGGTGGCCTTGTGTAACTTCATGGGCTGAGCATGACTGTAATACTGCCAAAGTCTATGGGTTTTCTTCCTCTAAAACCACTTGTTTTTAAATATATACACTCGTGGTGCTGTGGAGCTTTACCCCAATGGCTTATTTTCTGACAAATAAACCGGTATTGGTTTGTTTCATCTTCCATTAGCTTACAGTAATCAGAAAATAAAAATTCTTCTTCATATTTTGTGTTTGTTTCCTGCTAGCATTGATGCCATTTGTGGGTAAAAATAATCCAACAGTCTTGACTCACTTGAGGTTGTGTAAACTCTGTCTCAGTCAGTCAGTAATTTGTTAGACTTCGGAAAAAGCTTTATTTCCCACGTTTCCCACGGCATATGTTTTATTGGTTAATCTGTCAATTATCTGCTGCTGAAAGAAATGTAGCTCCGCGTAAATTCTTTCAGGAAGACCTAACTTTTAATCAGTGCACTCCTAATTTAAATATAACTCAGCGTAAATTCTTTCAGGACGACCTAATTTAATCAATGCTCTCTTCCTAGAT
>NC_045747.1:3162944-3166780 GCF_008692095.1 Etheostoma spectabile
AGCTGGTGGAGGCGTTCACCTTCCTGCTTAACCAATTAGAATCATAAACAAATTGCAAGGGCCAATCACAGATTTGCAACGCTGCTTTTTTAAAATCTGTTTCTCCCTGCACTATTTAGCTGTCATTGCAGGCAAAGACTGCAACCCTCCACCCCCCCTTCCCCCTTCAGTCATCTACTCCAGCTGACCGGTCAGGAGACTCCTTCAGTCTGGTCTTTGGGCTCCTTCGTCACGCCGGTGTCTAGATTCCATTTGGGGGTCTGATGGTTCTCTACCTCTATATAGATGTACGAAATAGTTGTATAGCAATGAAGTCTAATTGCCAAAGACTTTGTACATTTTATTGAGCTGTACAATAAATCTTATTTGCATATCTGCAAACATGTCTCCCCTGATTGAAATTTCAAATATACACACTTCACTACACACATTTGTCTGGGCATTCATAAATCTTATAGCATTTCCATAAGTTACAGTAAATGGCGTCAACGCTGCTACTTAAATCAATAATGTTGATTAATTTTCATTTTGCTGTTAATCCTTGTGGTAATTTTGACATTACTGTAAAATGAACAGATACAATCCCTACTGACTATGGAAACATTTCTGTTTTGCACTCTGTTTCAAGTGTAAACGCACACAATATAACTGTTAGGGTACTAAATTAATAAAGACAACATCGTACACGTGCACATGCTGAGAGTTCATAGCGTTCTTCATTAATATGAGAATTTAAAACACATTTGGTTGCAACAAATGGCAAAAAAGACAGCAATGTATGTGTAATGTGAAGGTATTTATTTAGTTATCATTCATTAAAAATTCTATTACAGCTATACACTGTACAGTGTACACTAATAAAACATATGTTTAGATAGATAAGTATTTATTCTTACTGATACAAATGTTGAACAGTCTCAACATTTCCCTCCAAATCACCCTCATCTAATTACATCTCTGTATCATCATCTTTCTCAACCTTTTTAATCCCTCACTTTGTCTAATTCTGTTGCCCAACGGTGAGGAAATGCATGATAGTGATTTGGCTGGTTTGTGCGTGCGTGCATTCATGCGTTTTTCTTTAACATATTTATGATAACAGTCCATACTGCAGTTTTTGGAGCAGATTCATTTTGTAAATCAATCAATTCTATTCAACATCCACACTTTTTTACTATTCTTAATCATTAGAGACATTTTCCAATTTCTTCTGTGTACTGCATTTACCACAAAAAAAGAAAAGAATTGGATAAGTAAAGTGCGGTGTGAAGACAAACGAGGGTGAGAAGATGAGAGGAGTGTGAGAACAATGAAAGGTGAGAAATGCAGAAAGACACGACAGTTAAATGTCCAACGTCAGGCTTACAAAGAAGGACCAACAAAAAGAATACTGAAATAGTAGGAGCAAACCAAATCCAACCTGATTGTTGTTTGCTTGTCTTTGTAAATAATGTCAGATTTTACATGACGCGCAATATCATTAGCACATGAAAAATGAGCATGTGTGCAACAGACTGCTGCTATCTGCATGTTAGCTGTGCAACCATACATGTATGCAGGAACAGTGGGGTCAATGTGATTACCTTGACTCAAAACCCCATCGTCTTGCTGCTTTTCTAAGTGCATGAGGGTGTCTGAATAGACCTGTTTAAAAATGTATCCGTCTCCATGTTTTGTGCTCCAAACAATTTCTGAGCGAGCACGCACTCGTGTCCTCTTAGGGATTTTCAGGCCATCTGCTGGATATCAATTTTCTGCAGGGTAGAAAGACACACAGGTATAAACAGACACACACACACACACACACACACACACACACACACACACAATCTTGGATTTTTGCTGACCACCTTATTTTGAGAAAATTAAAAACCACTCCCCCCTACATGTACTCTCAGCTCTCTCCTCCTCAGTATTTAAAATTCCAGTATGGAAAAAAGAACACAACCCACGTCTTCAGTCTGAATTCTTGAGTAATGGATCATCCATATTCACCCCACGATCTTGCATGAAACTCATCAATTAGGAATCAAGAGCGTGTGCCACGACACTGATGCAGCTCTCTGAGTCTGACTTTCTGTCTCTCTCCACTTTATCTTTGCATTGTAACGTCTGCTTGAACCTCTCATCAAATTTCTAGGATGGCGTTGCAGGTGAGAGAAGGGAGAAACTATAGGGTGAAAAAGACTTAGAAAAGAGTGATCACCAGCGTGGGTTACTGCCAGTGTCAGTGTTACTATCCTCGTACTAACTGTCTCATGCTGCTGTAAGCTGTCCACCTCAAAGGCATACACATCGTTTCATCACAGACAATCCATGGCCCTGTTTGTAAGCTGCCATGACCTCGGACCTCTCCCATAGCTCTGTGGAAGTAATCCTACCATCATCTATAGGGCTCTGCTTGAAACAAACCCAAAGGACCAGCGCTTGGCTGTTAGTCCATTTTTGACGTTACTGTAAGTGACATTTGAGACAGAATACAAAACAGATGAAGCACTTGGAACAACTGTATCGGAACTAATCTAATGCTGCAGGTCTAGTGAAGCAGGCCAAAGTTAGCGTGGGAGATGGTTAGCGGAGATACAAGGGCAGACAACATTGAAAGCCCCTGCAAAGATAAAAGAGATCACATCTGGTACAAAGGTGCATTTGAACTTAGTTTCTGATTGTGTACCATCACATGGTGCAGCTTGGTTTTATTACAGAAAAAGCTTTGTTTCTTTCTACTTAGGGTAGGGAACTGAACACCTGATGGCTGCTATTATAAGCTAATTTAATTTTTTTTTTAAATTAACCAGTATTACAAAGTACTTTAAAAAAGGATGAATTCATCAGGCAAAAACAATTAAATTGGCAGGCAAAACAAGCAAAATATCAGGATTAAAAATGATTAAAGTTATGTTACAAGACAACAGGAGTACAAGAATATTGAGTACTGTGGGAAATTATACTCAGGTATTGTGAATTATTGTGAGAAATTGTACTCAGGTATTGTTATCATATTTAGACACTGTGAATGAACTATGCATAAGTTATGAAACAGAAAACTATATCAGGCATTGAATGAAGGAGGAAAATGTACTGTTGCTTGGCATCCAGGTGGGGCGTACTGTTGGCGAAACATTACATTTACAGAGAACCGGATGCAGTAAGGCCAGAAAGCCACGTGTCACTCACAATGGAGGAGAACAAAGGGAGATTCCCACAGGAAAAAAACCGCAAAACACGCACACCCACACATTGCCGAAGAATGTAAACAGGAAGTGCGCCCACCCAGCCAATAGAAATACAGTTGCTAAGGTGATATGACCCGCTGTGACGCCTTTAACCAATAGGGCCCCTTAAGGAGACCTTATAGGCCGGTGTATGTGACTGTTACAGGCCTTTTTGTGAAACCTCTGAGCTAGTCAGTTCCATTGAGACCCCGTGCAGTATTTTTTTCCGAATGGATGTTGCTTGTTTTTATTAATAAATCGTTTGGTTATACATAATCAAAGCTAGAGTGATTCCCTTAGCTACTTGAGTCCCGACGTTTGGACCCTCCAAGTGGAATTCGCAACAGTACATAAAACATTATGTGAAAAACTGAGTGCAGAACTTTAAGTGCAGAACCAATAACATATGGACCATTACCACATAAGAAAAGAGCTTTAAGAAATTTAGTATTTCACAACGCGGCCATTGGACAAAGCAAGTTTTTCTATTGTGTGTTAAGTTTTATTTGTAGAGAGAGACTCCTTAGTTCAATTTTATCAGACATTAACAGTCTGAACACTAAGGCCATTTTTACAGTTCATTGTGTGTCTGGATTTATTTTATAAAAAAGCTTGTAAAAC
>NC_045747.1:3166790-3167111 GCF_008692095.1 Etheostoma spectabile
CTCTGTTGTCTACAGTCAAGATATGAACATCATTTTTTTCAGGAGAAACTGGGTTATTAGAATATTTGGGTTGCAGTGAGGTCACTTGAATGTTGAAAATGGTTGTAGGACCTCAAAGACAAATAAATAAATAAAACGGAACGTGAATCTTTCAGATATGTATTGATTTCACAGACAGAGCCTTACAACCTAAGCCATTTTCCTCTCTAAAACACTTCTCATACGTCTTGGGAGTAACACTGGGAAGAAATAATCATCATAACTTATACAGTTGACAAAATACATACATTTTTTAAAAGAAAGTCCAGACGCTTTTGCCCT
>NC_045747.1:3167121-3167195 GCF_008692095.1 Etheostoma spectabile
ACTTATGCCAATAATCAACATAATAACGACATATGTATTGATATCACACCCACAGCAATGCTACACAAGCATTT
>NC_045747.1:3167205-3167632 GCF_008692095.1 Etheostoma spectabile
AAACAGTTCTCCTATATGCAAAAATAAACAAAATACACATTATAACTCATACAAAGCACATAATATTTACATTTCTTCAAAAAAGGCCACCATATGTGCCAAAACTCAAACCAGTGGGGCCATTTTCCTCTATGAAACGGTGGATATCGATCTTGTTCCGCTATAGCATCTTTGATTGCATATGCGACTAGTGTGACCACAGTGTGACTGGGAAGTTTGACCTCTTTAGGACTCCATACTCTTTGGGTGACGTTGTCTCCCATATATGGGCATACTGCTTCCTTTTCTTCCGTAAACACAGAGCAGACACGGAGCAGCGGGAGCTAGCGGCAGAAATGAGCAAAGACGCGATGAATTATGGACATAAAGTGGATAAATCTTGGATGGAACAGTTTGGATTTAATGCTCAACGACCCTGAAAAAGGCT
>NC_045747.1:3167642-3170533 GCF_008692095.1 Etheostoma spectabile
TTCCAGGCTGGATAGAAAATCACCTGTAGAGGCTAGAAAGACTCGGAAGAGACCTCCGTAACCGCTAACTCGTTAGCTTTTAGCTGCAACTTTCGGCGAGTTTCAATCTTTTATGATTATTAAATGATTAAACTATGAATCAGAGGTGCTGTTTTTGCTCGTGGGCGAGTCTCTCGGGTTCAGAGTTAAACAGTCTTTACATATATCCATATGCAAGTTATATGTCTAAATGCATGCTAAGGTTGTGCTCTCTTTCATTATTCCTTTCTATCTTAATTTTTTGCCCTTCGTTCCTTTTTTTTCCCCTAATTGCCCCACACTTACTTCCACTGTAACCACACACACACACACACACACACACACACACACACACACATACACAACGCAGAGTCACACACATTGCTACAGCCTATGACAGATTGCCCCATGTGTAGAGATGCAGGATTAGATTATCACACAAGCTGTCACCTTGAAATGGATAACGGCAGAGAGATAGAGAGAGAGGAACACATGAGGTCATGAAAGATGGATGGAGTGAAGAAATGTAGACGAGGAGAAAGATTAGAAAGACTCTGCTGGGAATACAAGAAGGACGCATTGTAGGATTGTAAGGTTTATAAGATTTTTGTGAGTTCTGTGTGTGAAAATGTGTCTCCCCACGAAAACTGTGCGTATCAAACACATTGTTGCTCCAACTCTAGTTGGTATTCCAAGCGAGACTCACCCTCCACACCAACATCTATCTTACCTCTCCTCCCCTACTGTTTTTCTCTCGTTTCCTTCTCTTCACCATTTGCATTTGTTCCTCTTTGTCTTTATTTATTGCTCTCATCTGTTTTGCTCCATCACCTCTGTCTCTACCTCTCATTCTCTCTCTTTCGTCTCCCACTTTTTTCAATCCCAGCCTTCCTCCCTCCCTCCCTCCCACCTTTTCTCCTTCCCCACCCCCCTCTCTCTCTCTCCCCAGATGAAATATTCATGCCCATCCATACAGGGACTGTAGCAACCAAAGCCACAGGAGTCAATGCTTTCTGAGAGAGAGAGAGAGAGAGAGAGAGAGAGAGAGGTTGTGGGTGAGGAGCAGAGGGAGTAGGCGTAAAACAAACGGGGAAGTGAAGGCAGAAGAGAGCAGGTGAGAGAAGGAATAAGCTGTGACAGAGTGAGAAGAGAAGAAAAAGAGTAGGAGGCTGAGTGAAAGACCAAGGCGCCCCTCCATCATCAAACACCAAGCAACACATGATGAAACGCTTCTTTTGCATTTCACACACTCACACACACACACACACCCAGACACACACAAATATGCACGCACAGAGAGAGAGAGAGTGAGAGCGAGAGAGAGGAAATACTTAATGAATTAGGAAAAATCTAAAAGCATGACAACACCAATTTATCTTAATTATTCATCATGATGATAATGCCATTTTAATTTTAGATTATTAGAGATTAGAGAATAATGTAACTAACTGGGATTATGGTTTAGGGGTGTCATGATTCATTATTAATCTCACGGTATGATGTGTCATAGTGGTGTAAATAGATTCCATACGTCAGTACAGCACATGTTGGGATTGCATGAGTATGTATTTGGATATGTTGCAGTGTTTGGATTTGAGTTGTATCGTATAAAATCAGGCAGGACTGTGCAATAGCATCATAGCTCTGTGAGGCTTTGCTCATGCACTGTGGTGCTTGGAGCTAAACGCTGTACTGTACCAAGAGAGGAATGTACAGTAAGCCTAACCCTGACACAAAACAGGGACTTTAAGGACAAAGCTGGAGATATTTCATATTTCTGTTATTGAAAAAATCCCACGAAAACACGAAAAGAAAAAACAACAACACGAAAACACAAGCTCACTGGTTCCTGATGGTGTAAATCTGTAAAAACATCGGTTTTTGTTAGGGACTGTCGTCAGCCGTGGATTGATATGCATTAGAGAGCTGTTTTTGGCAGCAGGGCCGTGACAGCATTGACCCAAAATACTGGTAATGGAGGGAATGTGTCACAGTCACCTTTTGATTTTAAAAACCTTGGGATGGTGAGTTGTACTAGCAAAGAGCATATTAGAGGCCTCAACTAAGCGTGGGGCTTATAAAATTGGCAAAGAAAGCTGGAGTGGCAGGGCACAGGCATAATGAGAGCTTGCATGCACTAGTGCATAATTGCATGGCAGTCAGTACGATAGTGTAGCAATATGTAATGTGCTATTTTATCGTTATCTTTTTACATTTCCTCTCCGCCAAAGGAAGATTCAAGGTCATTTCTGGGTCAGCTGCTTAACGACAGCTACCAAAAGGAAAAATCATTGAAGGCATTTTGTTGCTTTTAATTTCTCTACAGCCTCTTTCCCACCTTTAATTCCATTCTCCCATCCACACACACATAAAATAATCACATTCAGCCAAGTCCTCTTTCAATGCTTTGTAGGCCCGTTTCCCTCACAGCAAATGCAGCTTAATGTGGGTTGCTTGGAAACAACCCAGAATTTTGATACCCAATTGGAGCGTGCGTGCGTGTGCTGCATCCAGCAGGCAGGCGGACGGCGACTCTGTTGTGCAAACTCAGGATAATAAGACAAAGTGAATTAAAGATCACAGCTGGCACATTAGAGGGCGCAAGAGCAGGGCATATCGGATCACGTGGAGGGTTGACAGATGAAAGCCTCTGAGACCTAGTGTGTGTGTGTGTGTGTGTGTGTGTATATATGTGTGTGCCTGAGTGCAAAAACTGCTTAAATGGCCTCATGAGTACCGAAGGGTGTAATAGTTTTTCGTTGTGTTTTAGCCAGCGTTTGAAGTGCTGGAGGCCGCTGTACCTCTCTGTGGTTTTCTGTCTCTTTGTGTTTACCCTACAGTATCTGTCTGCAGGTGTGTGTGTGTGTGTGTGT
>NC_045747.1:3170543-3198862 GCF_008692095.1 Etheostoma spectabile
GGGGGAGGGGGGGGTTGTGTTTGTGTTTGTGTGTTTATATTTTAATCTCATTTGTGACATTTAACAGTTGTTCACATGTAATGAAACACTCTCAGAGGCCGCATATAATGCCACAGCATATTGCTCAAGGTTTGAAAACAATATCAGCCTGCTCTACTGGGACCTGCTGCATAATGCATCCTCTCTCAGAGCTGAGTTAGCTAATTAACAGAAAACATTGAGTCGGCTAATTAGCAGTGTGCAAAAGAACAATTTCTCAACCCTCAGAGGACAGAAAATACTAAAAGTCAGAGAGGAGTTAAAGTCATAGCAGGATATATAATGAATGATTTATGATAAAAGGAGCGAGGGAGAAAAGAAGAGGGGACAGGTTCAAAGTAAGACAAAAAGAGAGGCTGTGTTAAAGAGATGAATATTGGATTTGAGTTACCTTTGGACAGAGCCTGGCTAACAGTTTCCAGTCTTTATGCTAAGCTAAGCTAACCAGTTAACTGCTTCTTATGTATTGTACAGTCAGGAGAGTGGTACTAAATCTCATCTGATTCTAGGCGAGAAAACAAATGACAATGGTTTCCAAAATGTAAACGTATTGCTTTAGAGATAGGAAGTTTAAGGTGATATTTCAAAAAGAAAGAGTCAGTTATATTATGTTGGCCCTCTGTACATGACTGCTGTGTGGCACTGCCATAATCAGCCAGCCTGCATTGATCCAGGCAGACTAAAAGATCATTTGGCACTACATTGTGATTCCCTTTCTCTTAACTTTGGGTCACGTAGACACAGGTCACTCCAACCGCAACATGCCAGTCCTCATACGTCTGTTTGGATTGCAGTGACCGCATGATAAACCACAACCAATCTTCCCTGGAATGAACAGGACAAAAAAAGGGGTAGAAATGTCACAAACTCTGAATGTCTACCTCATTAACAGAGGAAGAGGAGAGGAATACAGAGAGGTCTTCAAGGGAAAGAGATGTAAGTAATTCCTCCAGCCTGATGGTCCACACAGGGAATTTGGGAGCAGTGAGTTGTTCAATAATGTATTGATTTTCTTAGTGAGCTCTTCTTTTTTTGAGTATTTGATGTAAATGATTAGGAAGTAAGTAAGTAGGGTGTGAATGTATGTATGAGGGCCTGTCCCTCTGTCCATTTACCTGTCTGTCTGTCACCATGAACAATCCTCACTGATAACACACACTCACTCAGAACACACTGAGAGTAAAAACACTATAGCATCAAACACCAATTCAGAAATTACAAACTTTCTCATCTTTACAGTTTGAACACTTTGAGTGACTTCACGCTACTCAATAGTTTCTTTATAGAAAAGATATAGATTTTATGTAATATGCCATTTTTTTACGTCAGGTAAACAAGAAGGAATGAAAATCATCAGTTTGCTTTATAGTATGTTGTCTCCAGTAATTTATAGAATTACTGAAAAAAAAAAACTAAAGGTACATAAAAGTAACAAAGAGTAGTGTGACTAATGCTGCCTCTCTCAAGTTTTCTTCCTCACATTGGATGTCTGCATCATCTCTAAATACTAATGAATGTGGTGTTTCCATTGCTTTCACCTACATTACTTTCTGAAAAACCGTAAGAATGCAGTTTTACTAGAATAGAATAGAATGCCTTTATTGTCATTATACACAAGTACACAGTACTTGTGCAACGAGATTAAAGCAATCCCTTTACAGCGTTGACACAAAAAATATAAGAATATAAGATAACAGTATAAAATATCAAAAATCAAAAATATAAAGTTAAAGATATAAAGTGTAGGTAGTGCAGAGAAAAAAGAGAGGGGCGGGGGGTGCTGGCGCACAGTCCTGAGTCCAGAGAGCAAATAAAACTGTATACATATATAAATAAGCTTGAATACACATTGTGTAAACATAGATAAGTGTTAACAATTAATAGATAATATTGCACAGTGATGAAATGAAATGATTAAGTACTAATATTAAATAAATAAATATTGCACAGTAATGGAAAGGTTAATGTATTAAATATTGCACTGTATGAAATGAAATTACTACAGTAAAGATATAGTGTATAGCTGTGCATGTAACCTCAGACATCTTACCTGGACATATTGGTATCTTTGCTCTTATCTCAGTGAGGGTTGGTCATAGTCTTTGGCGGCACTGAGCCTGTTTTTGAGACGTGTGTCAAGAGTCGTGTTGCTTGGAATGAGTTTTGCAGGAGATGTGAACTGTTTAGCTCAGGTGACTGTTGATAGTGCAGACTGTAGTTAGAGTTTTGCACGTGTGACTTCAGTTGTGCCCAATGTTGTTTAGCAATCGGAAAAAAAACTGTAATCAGTGGAGTGTTTACTCTTCTAAGTGTTTGGTTGTGTGTGTGTGTGTGTGTGTGTGTGTGTGTGTGTGTGTGTGTGTGTGTGTGTGTGTGTGTCTCTCTGTCTCTATGAAAAACTGCTCCTATCAAACACATTGTTGATCTAACGTTGCCTTAGGTACAGAGTGTGGAGAGTTGCATGTACTGAATGATTAAAGTCAAGATGATAAAGGGAAACTGCTTTCTTTTAGAGATTCATTAAAGTTGTATATTGTTCCATGTGAGCGTCTAGTTTACTAGAGTTATAAACGTCCCATGAGGTCTCCATTATGTTTACAGTAAACTTAAGGGGCCAAATCAGGTGTTTAACGGCTACTGAATGTCTTTAAAAGTGTAGATGCGTTGCAGATACGTTGGATATAGTCTACAGACTTCGATGATCTTCTGACCTGACATTTCTGGTGGATTGAAATGTCGCCACAACTATTTGATTGCTTGTCATTAAATTGCTTGGACATTAACCCTCTGAGGTCTAAGGATATTATAGATATTGTCTTGAATATAATATTAGTTGGCCCTGACTCAGAAATATTTCTCAAATCTCTAATGAAAACATACCCACACTTTGTTTTCATTGTTTTGGTGTTTGAGAGAGTTTTCAAAAGTCTTGGTAAGTCTATGTGAATAAAATAGTAAATAAATGTCTACAATTAAATTTTGAAATATCTTTTGTGTAGGAGTGTTGTCAAGCATCATTTGGACTCGCCGGTGCGTCTTTTGCCCTCAGAGGGTTAATGGCTCCCGCTGAGAGAAATGTTAGAAGTTTGGTGATTCCACAACTTTTCAAAGCATCATTATCAGGTCACTTTCAACCATCCAATACTTTGGTTAATGACCAAATACCTGAAACCTGGCTGTAGTCCTCTTATCCATTTAATACTGTATGGCCAGTACTGTGCGAGTTGTATCATCAAGCGCCAAGTGGTAGTCGATACAAGTTAATACAGAAACCTTTGTGAGCAATTCAGTTACTTCAAAGTAATACTTCTTATTCATCAGTTGTTTTTTTTATTGCGTCTACTTTTCTAAGTGTGTATGAGTGGAATGCAATGATCAGAAAATGTTTCATCATGATAGTGTTTGAAGGATTGGCAGGGCTCCAAGGATTGTCTGGATTTTAAATGTCTCTCTCTCTCTCTCTCTCTCTCTCTCTCTCTCTCTCTCTCTCTCTCTGTTACTACCTCTCTTTCCTCCAGCATGGTACGACAGAACCTGGGTCGATCCACTCGCTCCATCTATCTGGTTCTGGCGTGTCTGTCTCTTGCTCTCCACCTCCTCCTGGCATTTTTTTGTCTCTCTATCCTCCAGACAGTCTGTGTCCCTCCCACCTCCTCCTCTTACTCCATTCCACGAACAGATACTCAGCAGCGCCAGTCCATCTCACACTCCTCTTCAGCTGTCTCCTCTTCACATAACCTGCCATCGACCTCCCACAATGAGGAGCAACACAAACTCAATGTCAACACCTTACACCGCAAAGCGAAAGACTCAATCAGTGATGCCACTGAGAGGGAAAAGAAACTGATTGGAGTTGGAAAAGAGATTCAAAAGGTCAAAGGCCATTCTAAGCTGGAGGCGTTGTTCAAGCATCCGCTGTACAACCTGCCACGTCCGGAGCTGCAGGACAATGATTGGCTGCTGAGGGTGAAGACAAATGATTCAAGTGATAGAGGAAGTGAGGAAGAGGAGAGCGAAGATGCCAACGATGATGACAGTCAGTGGTAGGTGAAACACAACAAGAAATGAATAATATATCAAACAACAACAGGCTTGGAAAAAAGCATGTCCACTGTTCTTCTGTATTACAGTGAACGTCCTTTAGATTATGCAATAACATTGATTTTTGAATTAGTAGTTCTTTGCAAGGCTGGGGAATTGGGTTGAGTTCTAAGTCTTCCACACTAAAATG
The DNA here is from genome assembly GCF_008692095.1 of Etheostoma spectabile. NCBI lineage: Eukaryota > Metazoa > Chordata > Actinopteri > Perciformes > Percidae > Etheostoma > Etheostoma spectabile. The sequence continues at coordinate 3,174,814 of NC_045747.1, forward strand.
TTATCAAAATGTGAGTATTTAAGGTTTTGGCTTGCTTTACAGATGAGATCATAAGCCTCTTTTTAGCCATCTTAGTGGCATGGCTCTGTGGATGGATGTCAGTTTGTCATTCGGTCCACCACTGGATTGTAAATGTAAATGTGCTGTATTTATATATAGTGCTTTTCTAGTCTTAACGACTACTCAAAGCGCTTTTACATCATACAGGAGACATTCACCATTCACACACATTCATACACTGTGGCCAAGGCTGCCGTACAAGGTGCCACCTGCTCATCAGATAAACACTCACACACATTCACACTCCGATGCGCAGCATCGGGGGCAACTCGGGGTTCAGTGTCTTGCCCAAGGAGAGCCACAGCCGCCCCTGCTGTCATGACATTTGGCCAAACATTCAACTTTGGTGAACCCCTGAATGATTAGCAATTCCGAACATTTAAGTCCAACATTTTGTTGTATAACTGCAAAACTAATGGCCTTCCCATAGCTTGCAAACACACTAAATAAGATAGTAGACAGTACTTCGTTGTATGTGCTACTTAAAAAAAGTTAGTATTCAAACATGCTGAACTAAAAGGGTGGTCAGCATTTTAGCATTGTCATTGTTAGCATGTTTGTTTGCTAATGTTAACATTTAGCTTACATATTGATGTGCCTATAAATAGACTCAGAAAGCAAGCATGGATGTATCGACTATATGGAACAACATACCATATTACTGTTGTTCCACAGTTTCATTATAATTGCAAAGCTATGTATTCTGTGTTTCTTTAACTCTTAACACACGTCTCAAAACACTATGAACAGTCTTCACTGAGGTAACACACACACTGTTACATTGACACACAGAGAGTAAAAACGCTAGCATCAAACACCAATACAGAAATTACAAAATTTCTCATCTTTGCAGTTTGAATAATTTGAGTGACTTCACACTACTCAATAGTTTTTTTTAAAGAAAAGATATAGATTTTATAACACACCAGTTTTCATGTCAGGTAAACAAGAAGGAATTGTCATTGTTAGCATGTTTGTTTGCTAATGTTAGCATTTAGCTTATGCATTGATATAAAATAGCCTAAAAATAGCCTCAAAAAAGCAAGCAGGACAATATGGAACAACATACTGTATTACTGTTGTCCCACAGTTTCATTAAAAATTGCAAAGCTGTAATGTGTTGCTTTAGTTGCTAAAGTGTTGCTTTTCATAGAACATTCTTCACTTCACAACACCTATCAGTCATCCTGAAACTAGTCCTAGTCATCCTGAAACAAACCCTGTGACTTTCAGCTTGACTGTAACCTTAACGGGCCAGCTGTGCCTATTTATCACCTCCACTTCCTCCCCCAAAGGCAGAGTGCCAGTGAAGAGGAAGAAGAGGAAGACTACGACAAAATCACTTTGACGAGCGATGTGGAGACCCACCCTCCCTGGCTACGGTTCCACCTGGGCATCACTCGCTGGGAACTGTACAACAGGAAGGATCCCAATCTGGCCCAGCTGACTCACTATTTGGCAACGCAACGTGTCCTCGGTGCTGGTGAGCAAATGAGGGCGACGGGGCTGACAGTGTACAGAGAGAAGCAAAGACAGGGCCAGGGAAGTCTAACAGAAACAAAAGGGTGATGTTAGATGAGGGTGCACACACTGTGAAGAAGGTGAAGGATTACCAGTTCTATATATTAGATATCATTTCTCTCTCTTTAATCTTTTTGCTCCCAAAAAATGCTTCCTGAAGAGTCAGTCAGAGAGAATTGCTTGCCACTGGCACACAAAATGCTACAGACAATGATTCTTGAAATAGTATCCATGTTCTGCCAAAACCCGCACCTGTACTTGTGTGAAAGCACTTCATTTAGTCATTAACACATTGAAGATCTGGATCTGTATTTGCCACCATATTTATGATGTGATTGAGAAGGATTTGAAACAAAGCAGACTGTGGAGCCAGTTTTTATAAGGGGTGTCTTACTAGATTTAATATGCATACTAGTTAAATTAGATTGTATTAGACTATAACCCCTGTTTTTTTCATTTTCAGTGCCAATATCCCCATGTTTAGCTTGGTTTTACACATTTTGTTGCCTCGGTGGGTCCAATGCAGCCGAGATAAAACACGGCACTTCAAACGGTACACTTCAGAGCTCAACATTGCTCAATACCCTCAAATGTCATTTAGAAACTGACCTTATCTTCACCCTGAATTGTCCTACAATATATACTCGTCTTTATTTACTTAACTGTATTTACTAAACTTTGATTTACAAGTGCTAAGGTTTGATTTAAGTAAGGTCTTTCAGATACCTCTTGATGCAATTACACAGTCACAACCAGGCTGCTATCTCATTTGAACTCTAACCCCTTTATGCAAACATGCTCCTGAGCCAGTGGCAACACAGTAAAGACTAAAATCTTCACTCTGTGAATACAGTAAACTGTGCCAAAGTTCATATTTCAAACAGTGAGGATTACATTTTTAGAAACGCATACACACATTCACACAAAGTTACACATATCACAAAGCACATTTACTCCGAATAAAAAAACAGGGGGATTCAGCCCATTGTTTTATGACCCACATATTCTTTCAATCCCAAAGTGAAAGTTTGAATAACGTGGGAAAGCAAAATAAGAGGTGGCATGTGTTCTGTGCCAAACATTTATTGTGTGTGTGCATTGTGAATATCTGTATTACATTTACTGTGTGCGGATTCACCCGGGTTTAAGAGGCTGTTTGTGCTGTTGGTGTGGTGAAACATCCTCACACTCATAAAACCAAGTCAAGGTTAAGAAAAAAGCATCTTAGAAAATATAGATAATCTTGAATCTGCACATTTTTTTTTTTTTTTTGCTGTAGGCTCAAAAAAATAATCCTCCCACAACTTTACGTTTACTCCATACCCACACGCACACGCACACACACACACTGACCCGAGTGCCTGCATCCCCCACATACACACACACACACAGGCAAATGATTACCCTTGCATTAACACATACACATTTTGTGTTTAATCATCTCAGACGTCCCGTCTGCAGCACGCCGCACAATGAATAATGCATTGAGACGGTGCAGATTAGGCACTAATCTCAGCTACAGGCTGACTTTTCTTTCATGTTTAACACGCGCCACAGTGAATATATCATTAAACATTTAAGTTCAGATTCCTTTAATCAAAGTTATAAACAGGTACTATGAATAAATATGAGATGATTCGATTTACATCTCAGGATTTATATCTTTTGAATTATTTACTGGACTTGCTCCTAGAAGCATAAGCATGCACCAACCAACGCAGTCTCATCTTCTGAATGTCTGCCCAGTTGTGTGAGTTGAGGATGAGTTGGCGTAAGCCTTATTTTTGGATAAGAGACTCCAAATGTAGTTTGGTGTCTAATTTACAGATCTCAGTGTTGCAAAAAGGAAACGAGTTGACTATTTGAAGCTAGCTAATGATACACTAAGTTCATTGTTTATGATTTGCTGGGGTGTAACTGCTACCAAACATTTACCAAAGAGACATTCAAGAAGACAACCCAGATGTTTTTACATGAAGAAAATGCATTATGGGAGCATACAACTACTAAAAATGCATCCATGGAACTGATTAAATCAATTACATAAAGAATTTTATCCAGCATATTGCAGTAATGTAACCTTGCACATCCTAACCCAAATGGAGGGTCTAGTAACAGTTTGTGGTTTAACTATATGATAGGCCACCATGTCCATGTAGAGAAACAGGTTTACTGCACTGCATTAAATATATACACAGTGCAGTACTCAAATAACCCTTACATGTACTGTATCTTTAAAAAATAGTTGAATATGTCATGCATATCTTTCAGTTCAGAAGACAGGAGGCACCCAGCTCAAACTGCTCATGTCGTTCCCAAACTACGGAAAAGCTCTGCTGAAACCCATGAGGTAAGACTCCACTGTCCTGATACTGAAAACTGGACTAAATGTGGCAGTGTTTGTGTTGCTCCGGTTCAGTTAAATCACAACTAGAGGTCACATTTTTCATGAAACAACGCAACACACATGAGACCAACATAAAGCCTCATGCATTCCTGTCTATTTGTGATTTTGTTGCACAGACAATCCAGAGACGCCGAGACGGATGCAAACCTCTTCTACTTCTCAGACTTTGAAAGACACAATGCAGAGATTGCTGCCTTTCACCTTGACAGGTACAGAGCCTTTACACTCTGTCAGCAGGAAGCAGGGGTCCTGCTGGGTACACAGAGCATTCTGTATCCACCAAGGCACTGGGGATGCGAGTAAAGTGTAAATTAAAAAGAATTTTAGTGTTTTGCTCTTCTACTTCTTTCTCATTCCATTTTCCAGCTCAGTCCTTTATTTTTCTCTCTGTCCTTACTCCTTTGTCTGTATCTTTCTTTTTTTGTCAGATTGTTGGGCTTTAACAGGATCCCTCCGGTGGTTGGTCGACTCATTAATGTCACCTCGGAGATCCGGGAGATTACCACTGAGAAAAGGCTGTCTAGGACCTTCTTCACTTCCCCTGGTATGTGTGGCCATGCATTTAGGACAGTATGTATCCACGCCTACACCCACCTGCACTGCTTAGTAACACCAAGCTTTACTAGGACACCAGTGTGGACTCGACAAATTTGCTGAATTGAGCCTCGACTTGATAAAATCAATAAAGATATGCAACTCACCTTAGACTTTATCACCAATGAAACATGACAATGACATGTGGACTTAAGTCTTTTGACTTGAAAATACCTTCCCCCAAGCCCAAAGATGAAAGTATATTATTTGAAAGCTGTTCCAATCAATTCATTTCCCTTTATTTCCTGAATCTACAAACATTAACAGTATTCATATTTGGTCTTTTGCATCATAGGGCCACAAGGTAACACAAAAAAGCACAACCCTATTGGGGAATGAAACTGATGCATTTGTAAGCAACTGTTATGTTAACACCATCTCTTACACACACACACACACACACACACACACACACACACACACACACACACACACACACACACACACACACACACACACACACACACAATTTGGTCTTAAGTCTTGACTGTCTTGACTTTGAATTTGACTTGGTACTTGGAAACAAAGACTTGATACTTACTTTGTGACTTGATCCCAACTCTCCACACTCCAGTGGGGAACGTGTGCTTTTATGGCCAGTGTGAGTACTACTGTTCGTCAGAGCACCCAGTGTGCGGTCAGCCACATGCGCTGGAGGTTTCCCTGGCCGCCATGCTGCCTGACCTCTCCATAGCTCGCCGCAGATCCTGGAGGTCACCATGGAGACGCTCCTACAGCCGCTCCAAGCTAGCAAAGTGGGTAAACTCTTAGATATTTTTTGAAAATATTTTTTGTTGTACTGCACATTGCTGCAGCTCCTCTTTTCACCCTGTGTGTTGAGCTCTCTGCTTTAGCTACAGAGTGAGACATCTCACTTCTGTTCTATCTTTCTTGGGAGTTGCACGTGTGCAGTAGCTAGGTAGGGACTACTAGCCAGTCAGAAGCAGGGCGTGCCACGCTAGCAGCTAGACTAGCATTATAATGTGTGTCACAAAGGAGCAGTTTGTGAACAGTGTTTTCTCTAGAAGATGATAAGTCCATTTGGGGTGGACTTTGAGCTTTTTGCACAAAAATGTATATATATAACACATTAAAGGAAAGGGAAAAGCTAAAAACACATAATGAGCACTTTAAAATAAAGACGAGTGTATGTATAATCATGAGTCTTCACTGCCCCCTGGTGGTCAATATGAAGAAATGCAACATAGCATTAAATATGACACACTAGTTAGTTTAATCAATTAAGATGGCAATACTATCACTCATCATTAGTGTAATTACTACAAGCAATCAGAGTACTGTCAGTACTTTCTTACGCTCCCCTGTGGAATGAAACAGAATTCAGAGGCCTCTGGATCACAACAAAGCAAAAGTGAATTAAGTTAAAATAGATTTTTATTAAAGCTGGAGAAAACCAATAGATCGGGCCACAGTAGTAGAGTCCTCCTGTTTACTGTAAGAACATTATGCACAGAGTATCATAATCGCTGTCCAAGGTTCTGATCGTGGGACCCCTGGGTCGGGTTGCAGGAGCTCTCCGAGGCGCTCAGACTGATATGCAGGATTTGATCTAACTGATTTAGCAACTAGTGATAATGTTACCTGTGTCATTTTTGGTCACCATTCTGGCATTCTGTCTTATTTTTTTGGGCGGCTGTGGCTCAGGAGGTAGAGCGAGTCGTACTTTAATCACAAGGTTTGTGGATTGATCCCCGGCTCCCCCTGACCTGTCCACATGTTAAAGTGTCCTTGAACAAGACACTGAATCCCAGCGCTTGTATGTATGAATGTGTGCATATATGGGTGAATGAGAGGCAAATTGTAAAGGCTTTGTATGGTTAGGTAGAAAGGGGCACTATAAATGCAGTCCATTTACCATGTATATCAGGCTGTGGCTCCGTAACCAACCTGAGCTTATTTGAATTGTCAGTTCCACCAAAAGACACTGACCCCTGAATATAGATTCAGTATCTTCACCCAAATAACTTGTAAACTCAACAAGAAAGTGACAGAAGGCAATCAGAAAATCTCAGAAAGGTTGAATAAATTCCAGTAAGAGGAATTTTAGTTAGCATGGGCCGTATTAGCCACCATGGCTGAGTAGATGAGGGGATAAAAAAGGCAAGAAATTCTTTTTAACACAACAAAAGGAACAAAAAATAACCCTTACATTCAAACTAAAATGATTTATTATAAATGAATGTTGTGGCCGATTGGTATCCATTTTCTTCTACCTAACGTCACTGTTGTTTCCAGGTGGGAGAAGGACCCGGCCTACTGTGACACAGTGAAACAGACGCCTCCTTACAACCACGGCAACAGACTGCTGGGTGTCATAGACATGGCTGTGCTGGACTTCATCATGAGTCAGTCTCTATATGTTAAACTCCACCCGGTAGTCAGTCAGTTTGCAACTTAAGGGGGACTTATAGGCAGTGTAATGGGGGTCACTGACCTCTACTGTATGTGTTGCCATAGTGTCATTATGTTTTTATATGTCTTTTTGACATTTCTACAAATATGTCTCTCACATAGTCTAAATCAACATGAATGTTTTTTCATTCAAAGGCAACATGGACAGACATCACTATGAGACCTTTGACAACTTCGGCAATGAGACTTTTCTGCTGCATCTGGATAACGGACGGGCGTGAGTACCATGAACATCAGCAGCTGATAACGGTGTTGTTATAGTAGAAGTAACAACACGTATTTTAAAACAATTTATGTGGGACTTGTTAACTGCCCAAAAACTACGATTTTATTTATACTTTCTTACGGCTGAAATATTGTTGATAATGTTTTCCAGGTTTGGGCGTCACTCTCGGGATGAGCCCTCTATTCTCACTCCTTTGAAACAGTGTTGCAGGTAAAACAAAAGACAAAAATGTCTTGAAAAGAAAGGATGGGCAGAGATGGGGACTCAAGTTTGAGACTCAGACTCGGGTCTCATTTAAGTCACACACACAGTGACTTCAGACTTGACTTGAAACTCGTCCTCAAAAGACTTCAGACTCGACTCAGACTCGAGATGCGGGACTCGTGAACAATCATTATTTTTAGGAATCGTTGGTGAGTTGAATGTTATAAGCCTTCAATGAGTAACGTATAACGCACCACCTACATAAAGTATAATACGTGACGTATCTGCTTCGAGCGGTCACACGCGCGAGAGGACGACACCGGCAGCTGCTGTGTCTTCATCAGAAGCTTTGACTTTAAAAACTTCATATAACAAGGCCCAAACTCGGCGCCTGGACGCAGTGGCCACGGGTTTGGCTTCGATCTGCGGCCCTGTGCTGCATGTCATAACCCCCCTCTGTCTCCCCTTTCATGTCTTAGCTGTCCTTTCAAAAATAAAGGCCCAAAATGCCAACAAAATAATCTTAAAGGTGCCCTGCTACACAAAATCCTTGTACTTGTATTTTTAAAAATATGTTAGGTCCATATGTGTTAGTGTTATGTTGTGAATGTGAAAATGAACTGCTACCTCCTCTGTCAGCTCTAGCCACTACTATTTATGAGCTAGCCCAGTTGCGCTGGGTAAAGGATGCTGATAGCTAGGCTCTCATTGGTTAGCTGTTAGCCAATCAGAGTCCAGCAGCTTAGATCGTTGAATATTAATGAGAACTGGCACAAATCAAGCCTTCCTGCAGGCTTTCTATACCACGCTAGAATGGCTTGAAACAAGGTGACCAAGTTACAGAGTCCATGGTAGAACTTCAGACATTACCACAAAGTTATGAAATACGTGTGACAGGGCTCCATTAAAAAAAAAAATTAAAAAGGCCCAAACAAAAGAAGCGCTGAATGCTAAATGAGTGGACTCTAGCTCAAAGAGTTAGCATCTCTGAGGATGGGTGAAATAAATTGTGAGAAAGTAGCCAAGACCATGTCATTCAAGAGTGGATAAAGTTGCAAGATGTAGTAAACATTTAATTTAGTAATCGTATCGACATGTAGTATCGACATGTATGCAACTGAAGGACCTAGAGAGGGGTGAGGAAACCTAAATGCTATTGCAAAACTCTGGATTATTTGGGTGTCAGCATTTCAATTGATTTGGCTCTTCACTCGCTCACTTCATAGGATCCGTCTCTCCACCCTCCTACGCTTGCGTCTCCTGTCCCTCCCTGGCTTCCGTCTGAGTGATGTCATGCGGGAGTCCTTGGTCCAGGATCCTCTGGCAGGCGTGGCCCCCCTCCTCTCTGAACCGCACATCTATGCTTTGGACCGGCGCCTTGAAACCGTCCTACAGGCGGTGCAGGCCTGTCAGGAACACCACACAGATGTTATTTACAACGACTTGGAAGGTTACGATCAAGATATGATCAACAGCCTGACTGAGGAAACACTCAAATAAATTCCATATTTCTCTCTTATATCTGCGTGAATATGTGTCACATAGCCTGCTTATGAATGCATGATGGCGTTAAGGTCAAAGCTGGGGAATAAAAAAAAAAAACGTTTCACAGAAAAATGTGAAAAGTCAAAATAACATTAAAACCATTGTCTTTCTTGTGCCTTTGATCATCTGGGGCCCCCTCCGAATGCATTAGATTAGGGGCCAGACCGCCGAATTGGGAACCACTCTTATAGGTCACACAGGATGGAAGAAAAAATAGAATTTAAGATGTGTAAAAACAGGATGACGTAGTGTTACACACTCCGATTATTTTGGCATCCAGAGCACAAAAGTAAGGCAAAAGTGCATGTCTTTGCAATTTCAAATTTATCCAGTGTTTATGCTAATACAGTTTTTCTCAATTGCTAAAACAGAATTTCTGAAACTTGCTCCATTTCTGAAACTTGCTCCAAAACATTAAACACAACACCTCATCTTCAAGCACTATTTACAAAGCCTCTGACTCCTCTCGCAAAATCTATCATTCGCCTCAAAACAGTTTTATCTGTGTTCAAAATCAAACACTGCTCTCAAATCATAAACAACGTGATTGAAATGATATATACACTACCAAGCAGTGAGTACAGAACAATACACCAACAAATAGAAAACACATTGTTATACCGTCATACCGTAGTTCTCAGGGAGAAGTGTATTTGTCATTATCTTTTGATAAATAAAAACATGTTTTATCCTAGTAGCTCAAAATTGATCAGAAATTACAGAAATTAAATGCAATTTTTTTTTTGTTCTTCCTCCCACTTGTACCCCTAATTTTTTACAGTACTGTACCCTGCATCTCACAAACGTGTCCTTTGTCTCTGTGGTACTGTGATTATTGGTCTATCTTGATATAAACTTGCAACCAGTCCAAATCTATTGCCCAGGCAGTACTCTCCTCTCACATTGTTTCTTCTATCCATTCTCAGACTTTCTCCTTCCCACCTTCAACAACCTGTTAGCTCTCTGAACGGGCTTACATTGGTTATGTCACATCATTTGAAACAAGTGAAATCAATTTTGAGTGGTTGTGTTCATTCAATGACATGTGTTCTCTATTTGTATTGGATTGTTGCCGTTTGTGTTCACACGTGTGTCATTCCAGTATGGATGACCTGTGCGTTAGGGTGCAGAATATGTTTTGAGAATGAGAATGGGTTTAGAGTTTTGCTGAAAAGTCTTAGTGAGATCTGCAAATTGGGTTTTACCATGTAAAGGGTTTAAGGTATTGACAGCAGACTGCACAATTAGCTAAATGAGTTCGGGTAACTGAGAACTTTGTTCAGCCAGTGGGTTTTAGTGTTTTAGCAATTGAGAAAAACTGTAAAATGACCAAAGCGGTGGTGGAATATAACTACATATCAAGTACTGTACAAGTACAATTTTAAGCTACTTGTACTGTACTTGAGTCTTTTCATTTCATGCAACTTTGACTTCTTCGTAATTGGACAGCTTTAGTTACTACTTTAAGGATTTACATTTTTGCACACAAAACACATGTACCGTAGTTTAAAAAATATGTTTTATATAATGAATTACTGTGAACTACCCAACAATACATGGTTCTACAAGTGCAGCTGAAATGATTAGATCATTAAACACAGAACTGTTGGGATCCTTTCTACAATTGGGGGATTTTTCTGCATTGAGTTCATTTACTTTAAATACTTCAGTACATCCTGTTCACATACTTTTGCTTAAGTTACATTTTCAATGCAATACTTTTACTTGTAACAGAGTATTTTGATAGTACCTTTTATTTAAGTAGATGATCTGAATACTTCCACTTCTGGACCGAAACATCCAAATAAAAAGGGAGTCAGGACCCTTCAGCACCCTGCAGCCACTGACCACATCTGCGACTTCCGGACAGAAAACTGAACTTTACTTTCACTTTCTAGAACCCTACGTCACAGAAACCGAGAAGCCAGTTGTTGGAAGACTGGGCGAGCGGGCGTTGCTCTCTTCCTCGAGGGTTTTTGGGAGAAAGAAGGAACTGAGGACATTTAAAAAGAAGATATGATCGTCCATGGAAGAATTGCCGCCTTTTTTTAAAAATCTGGCTCCATTGTTTTTGATAGCACGGTGAACTAACTGGTGCTCATTTTAAATTTCACTGTGTTCACATCCTGTCGAGCAGGACAGTTCATGCAAAGGGTTTTATTGCGTGTTAAAACAGCGGAAGTCTTTATAAAGTGGTTTATTTTGCGCCATATGGATAAGTAACATAGACTTAAAGCCTTTGGAACAGAGGGGGGTTCTAGCGGGGCCTGGTGTTTGATGCAGAGGAACGTGCGACGGGCATGGCTGACCGATGGTATGGATCCCAGGATTGGCTTGAGAATGGAGGAATTTTGCCGGTGTGGGGTGTTTAACCGCCATTAAAACCGAAATGTCCTGCATGGAGAAACCGCACACCTTTCTCAGCCAGCTCAAGGACCACGACCTGATCTCAGAGGACAAATACAACGTAAGTGGAAACATTATGCATTTGTTAATACAGGTGTTACACACCAACTGGTTTCTCTATGTCGTGTTTACCTAACGGTTGCCGTTGTGGCCTGCCTCTGTCACCCAGATCTCGTCACACAATCACAAACATATTCCTGGTGTTTTTCATATCGTTTCCCAAATCTAGGCCTACTGCCGCGAAAATATTTAAGTAAGCACCAGATCACAGCCACCTACAAATATAAAAGTTGTACAAACGATATAATCACATCAGAATCGGATCGAGCTGGTTTCGATCTTGTGGCAAAATGCATAAATAACACTCAAATCTGCTGCTCACAACGTCTTAAGCTACCAAAGTTGTATAAGATAACTTTTTTTTAATTTTTATTAAAATTGTATTGTAGAATATGGACATACAGTAGGAAAGAAGATATTCCGTACATCTTAACAGTCTACGTTCTAAAAGAGCCAGGGGGTTACTAAAGAAAAAGAAAAAACAAAACAAGCAAAACACTTCATGTCAATATTTTGTAAAGCTTACAGAGGTCATATGATCTAACAGCTTTTTTGTTTGTACAGGTAGAAGTTGTATAAGATAACTCTTCCAGTAACCTATGTATCGACTACGTCAGCAACCAGGTAACATCTTATTTTGGCAGATCTAAAACAACTGGTTACCTGGGCTTAGTTTAGGAAATACCCGATGATAGTTTTCACATTTCTTTCTACGATCATATTGACTACTACTACTTCAGCACAGCCACCCATACGCTACACATTGTGACTGATACGTATATTTATTTTTTAAAGTATAACGATTACTCACGCTGAACACGTTGGTTAGGCTATTCCTGTGTCTCGTCTAAGCAATGAAGGGAATTTTAAAAGTTTTGTCTGTCATCACTGTTTAAAAAGTAGGCTATTTATTTGGTTTACTGCGTTAATTGTGGAGGGCCTACAATAGATTCCAATAGATGCAAAGAAATTGCCTATGCCAAAAAAAATGTTGTGTGTCCAGGTCAGTACAGTCATGGATGTGTCTGCTTTGCATTCAGGATGTCCTGCACACAGGTAGACAGACTAGTCGAGTAGTCCCTAGTTTTCACTTATGTATAAACATCAGGGAGATGAGCCACGTGTTTAGGACCATCCCTAGTGCTGTTCCAACCGTCCCTTTTTGATACAACCATCCCCGGTCTCCCCCCTGTGTGCTGTGTTGGCCGAGCTAACTGGAGGGATCCATGAAAGAAACAATTAAATGTACAACGTAGTCTACTGTTGAATTACTAAACCCTTATTTTTCCCATACTTTTGTGTGTGCAGAAAGTGAGTAGCATGAAAAATAAAGAGAACATGAAGAAAGGTCTTTATGAAATTCTGGACTGCTTGGAGAGAAAACAATCGCAGCGCATCAAGACGTTCTGGACTTGCGTCTTCAAGGAGACCATCATGAACCAGTACCCCACCCTGCGGCTTCTGCGCAATAGTCTCCTGGACGGTCAGATTGTCTTTTTTTTGAAATTATGATTTAAAAAAGAGTATACATATTGTATCCATGTATTGAGTCGCCCTGTCAGACAGGTCGGGAAGCACTGGATTAAAAAAGGAGTGACAATTATTTCACTGTCACTTGATGTGTACCTTATATTTATATCCTATGGGCATACATTTAAACTGCAGGGTCTTTCCATTTTGAAGTGCCAGAGAGCGTGGAGAAGGCAGATGAAGGGAAAAGAAAGGAGCTCTCAGAAGATGAGGAGGAGGAGGAGGAGGAGGGAGAGAAGAAGCAGGAAAACTCGGTGAAAAAGAAGAGAAAACTAAGAAGTAGCAGTTTGTGCGATAACGATGAGGAGGAGCAGCCAGGTCCATCATCTCAGTTCACTCCAAGGAAAAAATCCAAGGAACTATGCTTCTGTAAGTCACCTCCCACCTATGCTTTACTTTTGTTTCACCACTGAAACTTAATCACAAATAAGGGCTCCACAATATGAGGGAAATATGCGATAAGGTTGTTGAACGCCGCGATAAATAAACAGATATTGAAATGTACTCAGTTCTGCATTTCTGCTGCTTTCAGTATTCTTCTACAATACAACAAATTGCTTGTTGAAGTTTTCTCTCTGTCTCAGTGAAACAAAGTTTTGCATTAGGAACAAAGAAGGGAAAATATATTTTTATTTCCAGCCTCTCCCCCGAAGAAGGGAGAGAAGACTGACATTTGGAACTGGCCCCTCTATAAGCTCCAGCTGCCTGTGACCTGTGGCGACCAGGCCGGGACGCTGAACAGACACAGACTGGCTCAAGGTAAGTACAACTCAATCACTGAAGTATCTGATTATGAAAAAGAAATACCATCATCGTTGTCTTCTCTATAAAGGAAAACCAAACACTGAAACCTGTGAAGTGTTACCAGGCTCAGAGATCTTTAATCAGATGTCATTGAATACAAGGTTTTCTATACAACCTTTTCAAAAGTAAAATCTGACAGGAGAAAGAAAGTGACAAAGAGTGGTCATCACAGCAGAACGCATCCATAGTCTCGCCTTGCTAGACCTTCCTCCACGGCGCTGTGGAGAAGGGTCTGGCTAGTCCACACAGCATTCTGGGATGGGAGAAAAACATGCTCTTGTTGATTGGCATTTCTTTAAATCAGTCACAATCGTCTTGGGCGGCAGTAAGCGCCAGGCGGAGCCACGGTGCCGCTGCAGAAAAGCCTCGAGAAGGAACTAGTTTTGGTGGAACGTGTACATTCAAAAATTCTTTTTTGGTCTTCTGGATTTTTGTTTTAGATTCCGTCTCTCGCAGTTGAAGTGTACGTATAATAAAAAAATTACAGACCCCTACATGCTTTGTAAGTAGGAAAACCTGCATAATCAAATACTTGTTCTCTCGAAAATAAGGATTTGAACACCCTGCTATTTTGCAAGTTCTCCCACTTCCCCGTAGCCCTTTCCAGCCTTGTGGAGGTGTACAATTTTGTCTCTAGTGTCTTGGGACAGCTCTTTGGTCTTGGCCATGTTAGTAGTTGCATTCTTATTGATTGTATGGGGTGGACAGGTGTCTTTATGCAGCTAACGACCTCAAACAGGTGCATCTAATTTAGGATAATAAATGGAGTGGGGGGGGGACATTTTGAAGGCAGACTAAGGCTGAATCCATTCCTTCCCCTACCCCTACCCTTGGCCCTTACCCCTACCCCTTGGCCCTTGAAACCAGGGTAGGGTAAGGGGTGAAAACATACCCCTATGAATTGGGACACCACTTGTGACATCACCATACAGTATTGATCAAACACCTCCAAGATGCCGTCTAGGTCTGTTGATTGAGTGGGTTTGGACAACAGTGTTATAATTTTTAGTTATTTTAGGTTCACTTGGTAGTGAGAGTACTTATTTGGTAGTACTTAGGTCGGTTTGCATACAAATGTGTATACACATGCATCATGTGTACATATACATACATATACACCCTGTATGACATGGTGTGTATATCTGTTTCAGTTATCACCGTTTGAATGTCATTGATGTCTTACAAAACTTTTGTTGACAAAAATCTGTCTTTATTGGTGATAAATTGAACATAACAGGCAAAACGTTACATAAAATAATGTACGAACCATTGTAAACTATTAGAACCATACTAACATGTCACACACAAAAAGGCACTCATGTGTAAATAAAAAAATACACACAAGACCACAAACAACTACACACACACTACACTGTGTAGCTACAGCTGCTCTGATTCCAGACCAGTCTGGAGCCTTTTGGCCAGTAACCCCCCCTCACATATCCTCAGTGTCCATATCAAAACCACACAATAACAAGTGCATGAACAATGAACAGGAATTAATTAATATTATACAATAATGTAGGCTACCATGCAATAATGAATGGGTACACATGACATAGAATTAGGAAGTCTGCTCGTTGCAGCCCCAACCTGGATCAGGCTGTGTCCTCCTGTGTGAGACGGGCGTATATGTAGCACGTAGCGATGTATCATAGACCGTTAATATATACTAGCTATACAATCTATGCGATCTATACAGTCCATTCAGGCAGAAATATGTGGGACTGTTAACGTTACGTTAGCGATTAGCGTTAGCGATTACGTTAGCGATTAGCGTTAGCGATTAGCGTTAGCGATTAGCGTTAGCATTGCAAGCTAGCGTTTTTAAAAGTTTCAGTTAGGAACATGGGTACACATGTACAGGACTGCATAGACCACAAACAAGACTGTCGTACTTTTTAATAATTATTTAAACCTGAAAGACTTACATTCATGTGTCTCTCTGGTTGATGCAGCAGCCACACACTGCCTGTGTGTTTTCTAGTGAGGTCGCGTCCACCACTAGATCCGTGGGGTATACAGCCCTTGATCCATGCCCTACCCTAGCTCGTAATACGTATTGGACCGGCACTAGGTGCCGCGTGAACGCGCAAGGTAGGGGAAGGGCCAAGGGGTAGGGGTAAGGGGAAGAATGGGATTCAGCACCTAAACAGGTCTTTGAGGATCAGAATTGTAGCTGATAGACAGGTATTCAAATACTTATTTGCAGCTGTAACATACAAATGAATAGTTAAAAAAATCATACATTTTGATTTCTGGATTTTCTTTTTAGATTACGCCTCTCACAGTGGACATGCACCTACGATGAAAATTTCAGACTCCTCCATGATTTCTAAGAGGGAGAACTTGCAAAATAGCAGGGTGTTGAAATACTTATTTTCCTCACTGTAATAAAAAGAGTTGACAATTCAAAAAAGGTAGCTATTTAATCTACATATCTCAGAAGTTACTTGACAGTCAGCAATGGAAATGAATGATATCCATGAATGGATGGATGTTTGGAACTATGAGTGGCTGCGTACCCCGGAAGTAGGCGGCAAAAAGCGTACAACGGAGTCCAATGGCAGTGTGGCCACTCTGTCTTTCTCTATTCCTCTGGACTAACACGTCCCCAATCCTGTTTGTGTTGAATGTTTCAGGGGACGAGTGCATTGTAGTTGAGAAAAAGTGGTTTACTCCCAATGAATTTGAGAGGTTTGCTGGAAAGCAGAGCTATAAGAACTGGAAGTTGAGCATTCGATGTATGGACACCCCCCTGGGAAAGCTAATACAGGTTGGTTAAAAACTGATTTGTATTTTGGAATCTATATAACATTGGCCATGCGAGTGGGCCTCTCTGGATCACTTCACACAGTGTGTTATATTTCATTGCAGGAAGGTCACCTGAAAGCAGGGAAGTACAAAGGAGGGCGTAAAAAGGTAAGAAGAAAAACTGGTGAAAATACATCAATAAATAAATTGTCTCATGTATCTTCTTGTTGTCGGTGATCCTGATCTGAGCCATGTCTTTTTGTCCTGCTATAGGCCAAGCAGCCCCTGTTCCCATCGGATCATTTATCAGGTTTGTTAGTACAAAACTGTATGAGTGAGTATTGATAGTTTATGAGAGAGTGCTGCATCCCCACAAGCTATTACAAGATCTATTTATCTAATGTCATTTTGTTTTCATCTAAATTGGAATTTATTAAATTTAGAGTTAAAAAAAATTACACATTTGAGAAAAGACCAAAGGGAGCTTCTTAACTGCTAATGAGGAGAAATAATTGAGGTATGCAAAAGAGCTACACAATATCAACTGGCGCAATAAACACATCGCAAAATGCTGCGACATTTAAAAAAATATATTTTAAGTGTTTTTTATATTCAATATAACGTTCAATTTGTCCATAGAAGAACGTTGGAAATGATATTCCTTTTTCACCAAGTAATTTGTTGTAAAGTAAAAGAATTCTGAAGAAGTGCAGAACTGAATACACTTTAATATCTGTTTGTGTATCGCGAGTAATATGGTTATCGCGATATTCAACAACGTTATGGCATATTTTCCTCATATCGTTCAGCCGTAGTATACAATCAATGGGAAAATGGCTACTCACCTCCTCCGTTTCTTAGTGTCTGAGAGTGCAGAAGAAGAAGAAGAGGAGGACTGTGACCGGGACATGGAACAACAGGTTTCATCAAGCAGCAGAGAAAGTTTCACAGATGTGACAGGTGCTGTTTTCTTTAAAGTGATATCCAGGTTTGACACACGCTGATAAAAGAAATGACTTTAGATGTGTGTGCTATCCCAGTATCATAGCAATGGTTGTGTCACTCACATGTTCCTCGTGTGTCCCTTACAGATGAAGTGGGAGAGCTGGAGGAGCAGACTGAGCAGCAGCCAGGAGCCAGCAGTGACAGTGGCAGGAAGGTGTTCAAAGTTACATGTGGAGCTTTAGCAGGGACCTTACACATAAAACGATTTGCGTCAGGTAAGTATATCTTAATATCCACAAAAAGCTAAATCTTTGTAATGGACAGTGTACATAGTGTGTAACGTGTGTCTCATCTTGAATGCTTTCACCACCAGGGACTTGTGGGAAGAGTATTCGCACTGAGACAAGTTGGATGACCCCGGTGGAGTTTTGGAAGAAGGCATCATCATCATGTCAGTTAAATGGCAGCTGGAGGAAAGACATCAAGTGGGAAGGGAAACCAATCAACGCCCTCTTAGAGGTAACCATGATCAGGATGCTGGGTCATTGACTGTCCATCTTTCTGCATTTCAGTCAGGACAACTTTGTCAATAAATAGATTTTATTCATCTGTAATTTGTATTTGGCGGTATTGCTGTGTTCTGGCGGCCTCCCTGATCTTCCACCTGCATACATGGAAAGTCTTAAAGCAAACGCTTCTTGAGCAGCTATGGGGTCAGAAGAGAAACGGGTGTATCTGTTTATAGTGCAGCCAAACAAACTCATGTTGTATCGATAAAGAAGCCGGTCAACAACAATGTCAACCTTCTTCCCAATAAAAGTTGCCACATTTTTGCCAACTTAACGCTTAATGTGAAACGGCAGAAGTAGGAATGTAAGCAACGTAATACAGCTCTGATACGATGTAAAGAGAGCAAACAGTATGAAGTGGGGCTGCTATTAATGAGATAAAAAAATGTGAATGTGATTTGTCTATTTCAGGCAAAAATCTTGACGCTCCACTCACTGCTGTGCATCTGCAAACTGTGCAAACCAGATTCTAAAGACCTGGTAAGTTTCCTTATCGGACAGTTTCAGACAACCAGCATTCTACATACTGTACATCTTTTCTGCATAAACAATGTGACGGCCATTGCTGATGTTAAAGTAATGTTAAAGAGCCAGAAACTCCAGTACAAGTCTTAACAAGGAAGCTTTTTTCTCTTTGAGACACAACATGTAATTGTCCTGTGTGTAATTGGAGTTGCTGTCACGTCTGTCTCGGCAGGAGAATCAGAAAAACAATGAGTGCTGCATCTGTAAAACTGAAGAAGAAGAAGAGTTGGTGGTGTGTGATTACTGCCCCCGCTCCTTCCACCAGAAATGTCACCTGCCTCATCTAAAAGACGCCATGTTACGGTGAGCTTTGATCAAAAAGACGTTTATTCGATATATGTGTCTTTTTATGTAATGACACTGTAATGCCTGTCACCTAAACTACTTTATGTTGGTAAATGCAGTGTTCCTATAAAGAAGGCCCTGCTTTTTCGAAATTTAAAGCTGCGTTTATTAATAGAGGTGTGACGAGATCTCGCCCCATGAAATCTCGTTAGGGTTAAATTGTGACGTTGAGGTAGAAATTGTCTTGCGATATTGGTCACAAGTGCAGAGCAGCAGCTAGAAGATAGAGTATGGGCTTATCTGGCTTGAAGATGAGTCTGAGTCAAAGAAAATGATCATCCGACTCTGCAGTTCCAATAATTCATTTAGTGAATTAGTGTCAGAAGCAGGAGGAAGCCTCTTTCAGCCTATTTTAAATTGACTAGTTTGTTAAACTATACAAACCAAGTTTTTTATGTAAATATTTGTAAATAGCGATAGTTATCATGTTACACTAGTCCTGTGTCAATGGCATTGACCTAGTTGAGTGAAACAATAATAGAGAAGGGTCCATATTCTGTTCAAGTTTGATAATTATTTGATGATCCTGTGACTATGTATTTTGTTTGTGTGTGTCTGTGTTTGGGTGAGCAGGGACCATAGCCCATGGATGTGTACGTTCTGTGTATTTGGAAACTCCAAAACGTGGCTTTATGTGGATGAGCTGGAAAGAGAAGCAGCCATGTCTCGCCGAATATCCCATTGCGTGATGGTAAGCACACTGGGTGACTCTCTGTGGTTCCATCGTTACGCCCGTTTCTCCGTCTCTCACCAGTCTTTTCTCACATCGACAGCAATGCCAGTATCTCCTTCTGTATCTGCACGAGGTTGACGAGGAACAAATATTTGCTACAAACCCATGCCTCTATGTAAGTCTTCTTCTTCGCTATTCCTATCAACCTGCTTACTCGGTTCCCATTCATGCTAAAAAGGCCCAATTATTTAATTTTCAATAAAATAAAGTGCACTTAAAAGAGCCAGTCCAAATTTTGCTGTAAAATTAGTTGTCTCAAAAATAATTGCAACAAACAACATAATTGTCTCTCTCAGCCCAATTGAAACACATTTATTTATTTATTTATTACTTTTTCAAACAGATTTTTGAATGAATTCCAGGATATATCTTTTCACTATATATCACTGTTGTGACCCAGATGATGTAATAACACGGCCTATAAAGTAAACGTCTCTTTATTATCATAACAATTTGTTCTAACTGTATTCCCCCTCGTCATTTTTCTTGCTATGAATGTGTCTAGGCTCAACTGCCAACCACTAGCATGGCTTTAGCTCAACAGTCTGACCAATAATTACTTATAGAATTACAATTTGGCACATCTAAACAAAAATCAACAAATACCATCAACATTTATACCTTAGGACCTTAGCTATGTTAGCAATTAATTGCGGTCGAACAAAGAAGCCGCGATTATGTAAATACATTGACAATTATGTAACAGTTGTTACAGGCGTAGCATTTGATAATCTAGCGACTGGAGGACTCACACTATTTTTTCTTATGGTAGATTGATATTGATGTAAAGAAAATGCAAAAGTGTCGCAGAGTGTCAAGTATTTCCTTCTAGGGCTGCACGATATGAGGAACATATGGGATGTGCGATAACATTGCTGAATATCGCGACAACGATATTACTTGCGATAAATAAACACATACTAAAGTGTTCTCAGTTGTGCATTTTCTGCTGCTTTCAGTATTGTATAGTAACAAATTGCTTGTTGATTTAAAAACAAAGTGACATATTTTCCAACATTTTTTATTACACAAATTGAACTTAGAATTGAATGTAAAAGGCACAACTTTAAAAAAAAAGTGACCGTTCCATTTTAAAATGCAGATTCCTATTGATATTTTATTTCAACTAACACATAAAACATAGAGTATCTTTCGCGATGTGTCGTAGCCTTTTGCAATATGTATATTTATTTCCTTCATTTCTGTTTGCGTCCCACAGTTGACAGACTACTCCGCTAAGATCAAGACTCCCATGTGGCTGGGTAATGTAGCAGACAAACTTCAGAAGCGACTCTACCAGACCGTCGGAGAGTTTGTGTCCGACATCCGGCTCATTTTCACCAACTGTGCTTCATACAACCGAGTAAGAAACCATGTCATTAAAACCCTCTCGGGTTAGGAATTTTTATCATTTACACATATGATGCTAAGATTACTTTGTTTGGCCATATAGTGATGACATCTGTTATTTTCTTTTGCAGGACAAAGCGGAATTCCTTGCCATGGGCAACACACTGAAGAATTTATTTAACAGAGAATTTAACAATGTCTTCAACATCAAAGAAGGGACTGTTGAATGAAATAAGGGGATCCTTTTTTACACTCAAGTGTTATATTGTGTGGGTATAGATTTGCACCGTAATGTTTTTATTTTTAATCTTTTGGATGTGTGTGTGTGTAACAAGCATATCTGTGCATAAGTCTAAAATAACAAAAAAATGCGCTATTGACTTTAGACCAGGTTTTTGTTGGTCAATGGTGCGATCACTTTCTGTTGCCTCAAGATAGCAATATTCCAAGAGTGCACCTGAACACACCTCCCCGTAAGACCAGCACCCCCATGCAATTGCTATTCAAACGGACGTCGGTGCTGGCTAATGCACTAAGCAAAACGTGTCGAATGGTGATAAACTGCGCAAGAGGCAAGACAACAAACCTATTTTGCATCTTAAAAACTGCCACAAGCCACTTTACAATGAGTGCATGATACTACTACTATTTAGTCAATTTCGTGCAACCCTAATGCCTTGTTCTGCAGGAGTGCAGTGCCGAATCAACAGAGCACTCTTTATTAAGTTGCTGAGGTTTTACAAGTACTGGAGTCGGATCTTAGTGAGTGTCACTACGTGTCACGGGGCTTGTGAAGTTCGCCTTTAATTTGTTTAACTTTTTTCTTTAGAGATGTGACAAACGAAGATAACAGGGATTCATATTTCTTTTTTTTTTCTTTTAATCTTTTTTTCACTGTTTTTAAAGCGTTTAACAAATTATCAGTATTTATTTCCTGAATGTTGCTCCCAACATTTTCTATTGCCATATGTTTCAAAGGGTGTGGTAATGTATGCATTATAACTGTTTGCATGTATGTATTGTAAAAGTCAGTATGAGTTTGTATTTGTCTAAAGGCAGTGAATGAATGAATGAATGAATGGTTACTTTTTGGATCTGGTTGCTTATAGCCCATCCATTATAGGAGTATTCAGACATTTTAAATGAACATTTTCCTAGTGCTGACACATAACAAAATGCACAAACGGTACAAGTATAGAATGCACAATTCAACACAAACAAAGCATTTGCATCATGCAAAAAACATCTAATTATACAGTTTAAACTAACTTATTTGCACTCTCTGTCTCTCTCTCTCTCTCTCTCTCTCTCTCTCTCTCTCTCTCATCTGTCTGTTGCTGATATTTGTTTAAAAAAGTATTTGTGTACATATTTAATGACATGGCTTATTTTGATAAAAACATGTGCCTTTACGTTAAATCTATGTGCCAGGTGTAAATAAATACTTTGACAAATGCTATCGCTTCCACTGTGGCTGATCACAGCTCTAGCTACTGAAAAGAAATCAGAGGAGAAATCAGCCAATTACAAAAGCTGGTCAGTCTGACATCATGTTGCCTGAGCTCATTACTATTCATGAGCTCGCTCAGTTGCACTGGGTAAAGGATGCTGATGGCCAGGCTCTCATTGGCTAGCTGTTAGCCAATCAGAGTCCACCAGCTTACATCGTTGAATAATACACACTTCCAGGGACATTGCTGCTAATACATTATAGGCCTACTTATGTACAAAATACTTAGCATGGAGAGGGCATGAGACGAGAGAGGCTCCAATTGCAGCCATAAAAAGGCATCTTTTAGTTTGCCTATGATCTGCATTTATTTTAGAGATGGACATATATTTTTAAATATTTAAAAAAAACATCAAATATTTTAAAGTAATTTATTCCTTAGCATTGACGCCAGCTTTTACTTTGAAAAATAAGAGAGAGACAATTGTTTAAAGTATTTTATTCAAGATGCTAGCTTTTATTTTGAAAAGTAGAAGCTCTGGGACGGCAGAAGGATTTTATTGTGCTTATAATCTGCATTTATTTTATAGACGGAAATATATTTTAAGTGTTCTAGTCACCAGTACGGCATTTATCTTGTAGACATATTTTTTAAGTATTTTATTCATTTGTATGATTGACGTTACTGTTAAGTTAAAAAAACACTAAATATTTCAAGTACTTTATTAATTAGCATGATAGTTGACGTGAGCTTTTACTTTGAAGAGTAGGAAAGAAAGATATTTTTTTAAGTATTTCATTTTGAAAAGTAGAAGCTCGAAATAGGCACCAGGTGGGATGGCAGAAGGATTTTTTTTTTGTTTGCCTATAATCTGCATTTATTTTGGAGACATATATTTTTAAGTAGGCCTGTTTTATTCATAGCATGATTGTCGACGCGAGCTTATTTTCTTCCAGATGCGAGCTTTTATTTTGAAAAGTAGAATCTCGGGGATGGCACCAGGCGGGACGGCATGAGACGGGACCATAGACTGTACCGGTCTATGGACGGGACGCTCGAGGCTGCTGCCGTTCGTTCCCGAAAGAAAACTGAACTTTACTTTCACTTTCTAGAACCCTACGTCACAGAAACCGAGAAGCCAGTTGTTGGAAGACTGGGCGAGCGGGCGTTGCTCTCTTCCTCGAGGGTTTTTGGGAGAAAGAAGGAACTGAGGACATTTAAAAAGAAGATATGATCGTCCATGGAAGAATTTCCGCCTTTTTTTAAAAATCTGGCTCCATTGTTTTTGATAGCACGGTGAACTAACTGGTGCTCATTTTAAATTTCACTGTGTTCACATCCTGTCGAGCAGGACAGTTCATGCAAAGGGTTTTATTGCGTGTTAAAACAGCGGAAGTCTTTATAAAGTGGTTTATTTTGCGCCATATGGACGTAACGTCGACTTAAAGCCTTTGGAGCAGAGGGGGTCTCGCGGGGCCTGGTGTTTCTGCGCAGAGGAGCGTGCGCGGGTGGCTGACCGATGGACCCGATGGATTGGCTTGAGAATGAGGAACTTTTGCGGTTTTTCCACCGCCATAAAACCGAAAT
>NC_045747.1:3198872-3200083 GCF_008692095.1 Etheostoma spectabile
GAGAAACCGCACACCTTTCTCAGCCAGCTCAGGGACCACGACCTGATCTCAGAGGACAAATACAACGTAAGTTACGGAAGTGGAAACATTACGTATTTGTTATCACTGCCTTCACCCACCCTTATGATTCCTCATGGATCCTTCTTGAATGAATTGCTCGCCCAGGGTCTGTATGCATAGGCACCAGCATTCATACCCCACATTACTGTAGCATGGACTAGGAAACAATAACCCACGCTACACTTTATGTACAAAAGATTACTGAATAGGGCTGCACAGTACATCGGTTTTTCGATTGTGATCGCGATATCAGCTGGCGCTAAAAACACATCCTGAATGGTTGCGACATATCGCAATGTTAGTTGAACGAGCAGATAACTAACTTTAAAATGTACAGCTAACTGTCATTCTTTTTTTGTCTAGCCTTT
This sequence comes from Etheostoma spectabile, assembly GCF_008692095.1. NCBI lineage: Eukaryota > Metazoa > Chordata > Actinopteri > Perciformes > Percidae > Etheostoma > Etheostoma spectabile. The sequence continues at coordinate 3,199,301 of NC_045747.1, forward strand.
TATATTCTATTAAATGTTCTATGCGTTTAGTTAAAGAATCAGCACTACTGAGTACACTTTATCTGTTTATTTATCACAAGTAATATATCAGACACCGATATTCAACACAGTTTTATATATTGCATATTTTCCTCATACTTTGAGATTACTGAACAACATTTGTAACAACTTTACAATAGCTGTTCTTTTTGGGCTTCTCAAATGCTTTACAAATGAAGCAGAAAAGCATTCTCCTCACCTCACTGTGTACCAGACTTTTCACACGTAGTCGGGAGGGGAAATTTCACACTTTGTTAGTGGGCAATGGCATTCCAGCTCTAGCTCAATCAACATCTGTGCATTGCGGTATTGGTATTGGCAGTATCAATTAGTATTGAAAAAAAGTATTATTAGGAACTAGTGTAGAAGTCACTGTATTGGTACCGCGATACAGTACCCAGCCCAAATCAATCACCACAGTCCTCCTGGAACAGTTTCCAGTCTGTATGGAAACACTCCTGGAGGGTTTCCTCAGCTTTTAGACCAGACCTTCACATTCCTTCTGCTGGCCCCCTGCTGTTTCACCTGTGGCTTTGGTGGCTACAAGGTGAATCGGGGGAGTGAGACTGTTATTTGAGTAACAATGGACAGACCTTGCTGAGACTATGCAATCAACACAGCCGTTGTAGTCTGTGATGCACTCTGTAAACCCATCAATCTCCTCTTCATGGGACTCACATGGGTAGGTCTGACCTCCATGGTCCTATTTATATTTATGTATAAACATCAGGGAGATGAGCCACG
>NC_045747.1:3200093-3200271 GCF_008692095.1 Etheostoma spectabile
CATCCCTAGTGCTGTTCCAACCGTCCCTTTTTAAGATAAGATAAGATAATACTTTATTTATCCCACAGCGGGGAAATTCCTTTGTTACAGTAGCGTTCTCAACAATTACAACAACAAAAAACAAACAAGTAAACACACAAGAAAAACAGGTAAACAGTAGACAATGAGCAGAAGGTAG
>NC_045747.1:3200281-3200806 GCF_008692095.1 Etheostoma spectabile
AGTAAAGTGGCGTCAAATAAAGGTTTTGTAAAAGTAAAGTGCAGTTGCCATAGTACAAAAAACAACAACAATATTACAGTGTGAGTAAGTGACATTAAAATTAAATTGAATATGTAATTAAAGTTATAAAGTAAAAGTAGGTATCCATCCATCCATCTTCATCCGCTTATCCGGTATCTGGTCGCGGGGGCAGCAGCTCCAGTAGGGGACCCCAAACTTCCCTTTCACGAGCCACATCAACCAGCTCCGACTGGGGGATCCCGAGGCGTTCCCAGGCCAGGTTGGAGATATAATCTCTCCACCTAGTCCTGGGTCTTCCCCGAGGCCTCCTCCCAGCTGGACGTGCCTGGAACACCTCCCTAGGGAGGCGCCCAGGCAAAAGTAGGTAACCATAATATAAGTTATATTCACCTGTGACCATGAATAACATGGAAAAAGTAAGTACTTGTAATCAAAAAATATAAATACAAATAAAGATATACAAAGAGTGTGTGGATTAAATGAAAAACAGGAACAGAAACTACA
>NC_045747.1:3200816-3201460 GCF_008692095.1 Etheostoma spectabile
GTGGTGCAGGTGTTGTAGAGTCTGACAGCGGCCGGGATGAAAGACCTGCGGTATCTCTCCTTCTTACACCGGGGGGGTATCAGTCTGCTGCTGAAGGAGCTGCTCAGGGACCCCACAGTGTCATGTAGGGGGTGAGAGGTGTTGTCCATGATGGATGTCAGCTTGGCTAACATCCGTCTCTCCCCTACTTTCCTACGGGGTCCAGAGACAGTCCAGGACAGAGCTCGCTCTCCTGATCATCTATTGAGTCTGCTCCTGTCCCGGTCCGAGCTGCCCCCTCTTCCAACAGACCACACATAAAGGATGGCGAGGCCACCACGAGTCATAAAAAGTCCTGAGGAGAGTCCTGCACACTCCAAAGGACCTGAGTCTCCTCAGCAGATGAGGCGACTCTGGCCCTTCTTGTAGAGTCATTGGTGTTATCAGTCCAGTTCAGTTTATTGTTCAGGTGAACACCCAGAATTTGTAGCTCTCCACTACCTCAATGTCCAATCCCTGGATGATCACCGGTGAGAAATGGGATGTTTCCTCCTGAAGTCAACAATCTCTCCTTCGTCTGCTGGTGTTGAGCTGAAGCTGGTTGAGCTCACACCAGCTGACAGAGTCCCTGAGTGACCGACCTGTATTCCAGATCTTTCCCCTCA
>NC_045747.1:3201485-3204658 GCF_008692095.1 Etheostoma spectabile
TCGCTCTCCTGATCAGTCTATTGAGTCTGCTCCTGTCCCGGTCCGAGCTGCCCCCCTCTCCAACAGACCACAGCATAAAGGATGGCAGAGGCCACCACAGAGTCATAAAAAGTCCTGAGGACACTCCAAGGACCTGGTCTCCTCACCAGATTGGGCAGGCGAGTCTCTGGCCCGTTCTTGTGAGTGCATTGGTGTTATCAGTCCAGTTCAGTTTATTGTTCAGGGTGAACACCCAGGAATTTGTAGCTCTCCACTACCTCAATGTCCAATCCCTGGATGATCACCGGTGAGAAATGGGATGTTTTCCTCCTGAAGTCAACAATCATCTCCTTCGTCTTGCTGGTGTTGAGCTGAAGCTGGTTGAGCTCACACCAGCTGACCAGAGTACCTGATGACGACCGGTATCCAGAGCGTTCCCTCATAGACACACAAACCAACAACGGCTGTGTCATCGGAGAACTTCTGGATGTGGCAGTGGGTGGTGTTGTGCGTGTAGTCTGAGGTATAGGTATTTGATACAACCATCCCCGGTCTCCCCCCTGTGTGCTGTGTTGGCCGAGGTAACTGGAGGGATCCATGAAAGAAATAATTAAATGTACAACGTAGTCTACTGTTGAATTACTAACTTACTAAAAAAATTTCCCATTCTTTTGTGTGTGCAGAAAGTGAGTCGAATGAAGAGTAAAGAGAACATGAAGAAAGGTCTTTATGAAATTCTGGACTGCTTGGAGAGAAAACAATCGCAGCGCATCAAGACGTTCTGGACTTGCGTCTTCAAGGAGACCATCATGAACCAGTACCCCACCCTGCGGCTTCTGCGCAATAGTCTCCTGGACGGTCAGATTGTCTTTTTTTGAAATTATGATTTTAAAAAAGTATACATATTGTATCCATGTATTGAGTCGCCCTGTCAGACAGGTTGGGAAGCACTGGATTAAAAAAGGAGTGAAAATTATTTCACTGTCACTTGATGTGTACTTTATATTTATATCCTATGGGCATACATTTAAACTGCAGGGTCTTTCCATTTTGAAGTGCCAGAGAGCGTGGAGAAGGCAGATGAAGGGAAAAGAAAGGAGCTCTCAGAAGATGAGGAGGAGGAGGAGGAGGAGGGAGAGAAGAAGCAGGAAAACTCGGTGAAAAAGAAGAGAAAACTAAGAAGTAGCAGTTTGTGCGATAACGATGAGGAGGAGCAGCCAGGTCCATCATCTCAGTTCACTCCAAGGAAAAAATCCAAGAAACTATGCTTCTGTAAGTCACCTCCCACCTATGCTTTACTTTTGTTTCACCACTGAAACTTAATCACAAATAAGGGCTCCACAATATGAGGGAAATATGCGATAAGGTTGTTGAACGCCGCGATAAATAAACAGATATTGAAATGTACTCAGTTCTGCATTTCTGCTGCTTTCAGTATTCTTCTACAATACAACAAATTGCTTGTTGAAGTTTTCTCTCTGTCTCAGTGAAACAAAGTTTTGCATTAGGAACAAAGAAGGGAAAATATATTTTTATTTCCAGCCTCTCCCCCGAAGAAGGGAGAGAAGACTGACATTTGGAACTGGCCCCTCTATAAGCTCCAGCTGCCTGTGACCTGTGGCGACCAGGCCGGGACGCTGAACAGACACAGACTGGCTCAAGGTAAGTACAACTCAATCACTGAAGTATCTGATTATGAAAAAGAAATACCATCATCGTTGTCTTCTCTATAAAGGAAAACCAAACACTGAAACCTGTGAAGTGTTACCAGGCTCAGAGATCTTTAATCAGATGTCATTGAATACAAGGTTTTCTATAAAACCTTTCAAAAGTAAAATCTGACAGGAGAAAGAAAGTGACAAAGAGTGGTCATCACAGCAGAACGCATCCATAGTCTCGCCTTGCCAGACCTTCCTCCACAGCGCTGTGGAGAAGGGTCTGGCTAGTCCACACAGCATTCTGGGATGGGAGAAAAACATGCTCTTGTTGATTGGCATTTCTTTAAATCAGTCACAATCGTCTTGGGCGGCAGTAAGCGCCAGGCGGAGCCACGGTGCCGCTGCAGAAAAGCCTCGAGAAGGAACTAGTTTTGGTGGAACGTGTACATTCAAAAATAGTTTTTGGCTATGTTCAGACAAAAGTGGCCCAAATCTGATTTCTGTTATTTGTGGGGTCAAGTGACCAGATCAGACCTCTTCAAAAGTAGTGTGAACACTCAAATCTTAGATTTAAACCACTTCCAAAGTTCAGCTTTTGAGGTGTATCAAATACTTATGTCATGCAATAAAATGCAAATTATTGAAAAAAACAGTCAATGTGGTCTTCTGGATTTGTGTTTTAGTCTCTCGCAGTTGAAGTGTACCTATGATAAAAAATGACAGACCTCTACATGCACAAGTAGGAAAACCTGCAAAATCGGCAGTGTATCAAATACTATTTCTCCCGACTGTATATGAGTGTTGGCAAAGTAGAGCTAACAAACTAGCAGGCAATCAGTGGTCTACCAAGTTAAAAAAATATATATAATTACGCCGTGCACATACAAATAAAGATCAGTATATGTATCATAAAGGCCCTCTGCTAAAATATAGACAGTTGACAATTCAAAAAAGGTAGCTATTTAATCAGCTTGCCTCAGAAGTTACTCGACAGTCAGCAATGGCAATGAATGATGTCCAATGCTGTAGAATGGATGTTTAGAACTATGAGTGGCTGCGTACCCCGGAAGTAGGCGGAAAAAAGCGTACAACGGAGTCCAATGGCAGTGTGGCCACTCTGTCTTTCTTACTCTTCTCTGGACTAACGTCCCAATCTGTTTGTGTTGAATGTTTCAGGGAGGAGTGCATTGTAGTTGAGAAAAGTGGTTTACCTCCCAATGAATTTGAGAGGTTTGCTGGAAAACAGAGCTATAAGAACTGGAAGTTGACATTCGATGTATGGACCCCCCCTGGAAAGCTAATACAGGTGGTAACAACTGATTTGTTTTTGGAATCTATATAACTATGGCTTCGAGTGGCCTCTCTGGATCACTTCACACAGTGTGTTATATTTCATTGCAGGAAGGTCACCTGAAAGTAGGGAAGTACAAAGGAAGGCGTAAAAAGGTAAGAAGAAAAACTGGTGAAAACACATCAATAAATAAACCGTCATAAATAAGCTGTCTGATGTATTTTCTTGTTGTAAGTGATCCTGAT
>NC_045747.1:3204668-3206754 GCF_008692095.1 Etheostoma spectabile
CTTTTTGTCCTGCTATAGGCCAAGCGGCCTCTGTTCCCATCAGATCATTTGACAGGTTTGTTAGTGCTAAACTGTATAAGTGTGTATTGATAGAGCATTGATTATGAGAGAGTTCTATTACAAGATCTATCTATCTAATGTCATTTTGTTTTCATCTAAGTTGGCATTTATGACATTTAGAGTTTAAAATATAGACCAAAGTGAGCTTCTTAACTGCTAATTTAGGAGAAATAATTGAGTTATGCAATAGAGCTACACAATATGTTTTTTATTGTCATAGCAATATCAACTGGCACAATAAACACAAAAGGCTGCAACATATCGCAAAAGACACAACTGATTTTTTTTTATGTGAGTTGAAAGAAAATATCTTTAGAAAACTGCACTTTAAAATATTGTTCCTTTTTTTTGTGGTGCGTTTTTATGTTCAATATAATGTTCAGTGTTTTCCATAAAAGAATGTTGGAAAATTTTTTCCTTTTTTACCAATCAATTTGTTGTAAAGTAAAAGAATTCTGAAGAAATGCAGAACTGAATACACTTTAATATCTGTTTATGTATCGCGAGTAATATCGTTATCGCGATATTCAACAACGTTATCGTATATTTTCCTCATATCGTTCAGCCCTAGTATACAATCAATGGGAAAATGGCTACTCACCTCCTCCGTTTCGTAGTGGTATGAGAGTGCAGAAGAAGAGAAGAAGAGGAGGACTGTGACGGGACATGAACAACAGGTTCATCAAGCAGCAGAGAAAGTTTCACAGATGTGACAGGTGCTGTTTTTTAAAGGAGTATCCAGGTTTGACACACGGATAAAGAAATGACTTTAGATGTGTGTGCTATCCCAGATCATAGCAATGGTTGTGTCACTCACATGTTCCTCGTGTGTCCTTACAGATGAAGTGGGAGAGCTGGAGGAGCAGACTGAGCAGCAGCAGGAGCCAGCATTGACAGTGGCAGGAAGGTGTTCAAAGTACATGTGGAGCTTAGCAGGGACCTTACACATAAACGATTTGCGTCAGGTTAAGTTATCTTAATATCCACAAAAAGCTAAATCTGTGTAATGGACAGTGTACACAGTGTGTAACGTGTGTCCCATCTTGAATGCTTTCACCACCAGGGACTTGTGGGAAGAGTATTCGCACTGAGACAAATTGGATGACCCCGGTGGAGTTTGTGGAGAAGGCATTGTGTCAGTTAAATGGCAGCTGGAGGAAAGACATCAAGTGGGAAGGGAAACCAATCAGTGTCCTCTTAGAGGTAACCATGATCAGGATGCTGGGTCGTTGACTGTCCATCTTTCTGCATTTCAGTCAGGACCACTTTGTCAATAAATAGATTTTATTCATCTGTAATTTGTATTTGGCGGTATGGCTGCACAATAAATCAAATTTTAATCACGATCACGATTTTGACTTCCCACGATAGAATTTGCGTGATCCAGCGATTTTTTTAATTTTTTTTTAATATATATATATATTTTTAAATGCGTGATTTCATAGAACGCTCCGTTTTTTTTGCATAGCGCATCTACCGCTCCGTAAACCGCTGTCTGCTCATGTGCCAGTCAGAGTTGTTCCCTGCATCGCGCAGCTTAGTTTCTCGATGTAGACCGTCACAGAGGACAGAGTAACGGGAGGACAACTCAACAGATAGCAGTCGTTTATACGTCGGTCTCAAGGTGTACCAGTTTACCCGTAAACGCAACATTTTGTCCCTTCTGTGTTGTTATTCAGACAACAGCAGTGAGCAGTGCTAGTCGGTGGCGATGCTAGTTAGCGTTTGTTAGCTCACAGGGTTCTAGGGCGCAAGTAACATTTTTCCTCTAGGACACCAGTTCACCTAAAGTCCTCGCATCCGTTGCAATGTTGTTTTATGGATATGGTTTAATTTTTGTGTCACATGACCCATTTCTTCTGTAAAGCCGTGCCTGGGTTGGATCTCTCCTCTACTCTCTCTCGTCTTTCTCTCCGCGCAGCCCGGCCACACAGCGCCTGTCCACACTTCTGAAATTTGTCTACAGTTTTAATTGTTATTAACACAGCTGTGTATTGTTAAATATGAGGGTCAAACCTGTATTTGT
>NC_045747.1:3206764-3207000 GCF_008692095.1 Etheostoma spectabile
CCGCGGGTAACTCTGCTATCGCGGCCGTTACGGCAAAGAACACAGAAGAAGTTATCAAATGCAACTAACTTCAGTTGGTAAAGTAACAGCGTGTGAGATGGAGCTGCTGGACCTGGGCCAGAGATGTGACCCAATGCCAGAATATTGTCGTTCATAAAAATGCAGCGCAGTGACGATACAGACATTTCATACACACAATGTGTGTATCCGCCATTCGACCCGTGCTGGACCCGTTC
>NC_045747.1:3207010-3214334 GCF_008692095.1 Etheostoma spectabile
AGCCGTCTCTCTGTGAGTACGTCCATCACACTCCCTCTCTCTCCCTAGCTCTTTTAATCAGAAACTCATGTTGTATCGATAAAGAAGCCAGTCAATAACAATGTCAACCTTCTTCCCAATAAAAGCCGCCACATTTTTGCCAGCTTAACGCTCAATGTGAAACGGCAGAAGTAGGGAATGTTAGCTCTAAAATGTAACTGTAGCCAGGGGGGCAATGAGAAGATTTGTCAAGACCTAAACTATGAAACAAAGAGGAAGACGCTGTTGATTTGTCTATTTCAGGCAAAAATCTTGATGCTCCACTCACTGCTGTGCATCTGCAAACTGTGCAAACCAGACTCTAAAGACCTGGTAAGTTTCTTGATCAGTCACTTTTGGACAAACAGCATTCTACATACTGTACATCTTTTCTGCATAAACAATGTGACGGCCATTGCTGATGTTAAATTAAATTTTAAAGAGCCAGAACTCCGTACCAGCTAACAGAACTTTTCCTTTGAGACACAACATGTAATTGTCCTGTGTGTAATTGGAGTTGTTGTCACGTCTGTCTCGGCAGGAGAATCAGAAAAACGATGATGAGTGTAGCATCTGTAAAACTGAAGAAGAAGAAGAAGAGTTGGTGGTGTGTGATCACTGCCCCCGCTCCTTCCACCAGAAATGTCACCTGCCTCATCTAGAAGACGCCATGTTACAGTGAGCTTTGATCAAAAAGACGTTTTCTTTGTTTGTTTGTCATGTGTTTCACTGAGACTGAAACCGATGGATGTGTCTTTGTATGTAATGACACTGTAATGCCTGTCACCTAAACTACTTTACGTTGGTGAAAGCAGTGTTCCTATAAAGAAGGCCCTGCTTTTTTGAAATTTACAGCTGCGCTTATAAACCCTTGTGTTGTCCTCGGGTCAAATTGACCCGTTTCAGAGTGTTTTATATCTGAAATATGGATTTCTTTTAACCAAATTGCCCAAAATAATGTTTTGGGTTTTTTTTATTAAATCTTATAACATTTGAATTCTTTTTTTTGTATGGTTTTAAAACAGTATCCAGACTAAACTTTGACATATACCCATCTGTGATCCTATTTCAAAACAATTCAAAATATCTGCCTTTTATAACTTATGTATAATTTAATATAAATGAGGTTTGTTGGCCATTAATTCCAAGAATAAGTGTAAAACCTGTTATTAAACCAGCTCAGGTTTTTAAAAAAGCCACCAATGTTAAAATGTGACGTTGAGGTGAAAATTGTCTTGCAATATTGGTCACAAGTGCAGAGCAGCATCTGGCTTGGACTTCGTACTGTAGTTTACTTTATTTGTTAGTACTCGTCTTCAATACAATATTTCCTTATTTACTGCTGCAATGAAACGCTTGGTTACGTTAGTAACCTCGGTTCTCTACTATTTTTGGTTCTCTCATATTTCTTAAGTTTTCTTGAAGATAGTGTTAAAATCTCGTTCTTGTGAACCCAATAGCGTCTCGTCACACACCTCCTTATCAATATTTCTAAAGGAACAATCCATTAAATTATTACATGTGGGAGGCATTGTTCATACTGGTAAACACAGAAAATGATCATCCAACTCTGCAGCTCCCCTGAGTTCTAATAATTCATTTAGTGTCTTTTAGCTCGTTATTTTTCAGAAGCAGGAGGAAGCCTCTTTCAGCCTAGTTTAAATTGACTAGTTTGTTAAACTCTACACACCACGTTTTTATCTAAATATTTGTAAATACCGGTAGTTATCATGTTACACTAGTCCTGTGTAAGTGGCATTGACTTAGTGAAACAATGAGTGTGGTCCATATTCTGTTCAAGTTTTTTTTGTTTGTGTGTGTTTGTGTGAGCAGGGACGATAGCCCATGGATGTGTACGTTCTGTGTATTTGGAACCTCTAAAAAGTGGCTTTATGTGGATGAGCTGGAAAGAGAAGCAGCCATGTCTCGCCGAATTTCGGATTGTAAGCACCACTGGGTGGACTCTCTGTGGTTCCATCTTGCGCCCGTTTCTCGTCTCTCACCAGTCTTTTCTCACCATCGACAGCAATGCCATATCTCCTTCTGTACTGCACGAGGTTGACGAGGAACAAATATTGCTACAAACCCATGCCTCTATGTAAGTCTTCTCTTCGCTATTCCTATCAACCTGCTTACTCGGTTCCCCTTCATGCCAAAAAGGCCCAATTATTTAATAAACAGAAAATTTAAGTTTTGAATGAATTTCAGGATATATCTTTGGGTTATTCATAGTTGTGACCCAGATAATGTAATATTACAGCTACACAGCCTATAAAGTAAACAACGTCTCTTTATTATCAGAAAACATATTTTTTTCATTTTCGTCATTTTTCTTGCTATGAATGTGTCTAGGCTCAACTGCCAACCACTAGCATGGCTTTAGCTCAACAGTCTGACCAATAATTACTTATAGAATTACAATTTGGCACATCTTAACAAAAATCAACAAATACAATCAACATTTATACCTTAGGACCTTAGCTATGTCAGCAATTAACTGCGGTTGAACAAAGAAACCGTGATTTTGTGAATAAATTGACAATTAAACAATTGTGTAATAATCTTTTCGGGCGTAGCATTTGAAAATTTGGCAACTGGAGGACTCACATTTTTTTGCTTATGGTAGATTGATATTGATGTAAAGAAAATGAAAGGTGTCGCAGAGTATATGTGATGTGCAATAACGTTGCTGAATATCGCGATAACAATATTACTTTCCATGAATAAACACATCCTAAAGTGTACTCAGTTGTGCATTTTCTGCTGCTTTCTGTATTTTATCGTAACAAATTGCTTGTTGATTTAAAAACAAACTAAACTAAATCTTTTCCAACATTTTTCATTACACAAATTGAACTTTGAATTGAATGTAAAAGGCACAACTTTAAAAAAAAAGTGGCCGTTCCATTTAAATGCGATTCCTATTGATTTTTATTTCAACTAACACATAAAACATAGCGTATCTTTCGCGATGTGTCTAGCCTTTTGCGATATGTATATTTTATTCCTCTTTCTGTTTGCCCCACGGTTGACAGACTACTCCGCTAAGATCAAGACTCCCATGTGGCTGGGTAATGTAGCAGACAAACTTCAGAAGCGACTCTACCAGACCGTCGGAGAGTTGTGTCCGACATCCGGCTCATTTTCACCAACTGTGCTTCATACAACCAGTAAGAAACCATGTCATTAAAACCCTCTCTGGTTAGGATTTTTATCATTTACATTATGATGCTAGATTACTTTGGTAGGCCATATAGTGATGCATCTGTTATTTTCTTTGGCAGGACAAAGCGGAATTCCTTGCCATGGGCAACACACTGAGAATTTATTAACAGAGATTTAACATGTCTTCACATCAAAGAAGGGACTGTTGAATGATAAACGGTGATCCTTTTTGAAACTCGAAAGCTACTGAGGAAAGTACTAAAAAATCTGTAAATAGACCTTATGGCAAGTGTTATATCATGTGGGTAAAATATCCCAAAATAATGAATTGTGAATCAAGAGAAGGCAAGGGACTTTTAACTAAATTAAGTCAAACAAAAAATATCCAGTTTAACTTTTTGCATTCCAAAATTGTTGAAAAATAGTGTCACTGTGCAGTGTATTGTTACGGATCTATGAATATTGTTGTATTGTGCAACCCTAATGCCTTGTTCTGCAGGAGTGCAGTGCTGAATCAGCAGAGCACTCTTTATTAAGTTGCTGAGGCTTTACAAATACTGGAGTCGGATCTTAGTGAGTGTCACTACGTGTCACGGGGCTTGTAAAGTTAGCCTTTATTTTGTTTACATATTGAATGTGCAGTACAAACTACTTGTTAATTTTTCTTCTTTAGAGATGTGACAAACAGAGATAACAGGGTTTCATATTTCAATGTTTTTCTTTTAATCTTTCAAGTTTTTACACTTTTTTCAAAGCGTTTTAACAAATTATGAGTATTTAAAAGTTGAGAAAAAAGTAATTTTCTGAATGTTGCTCCCAACATTTTTCTATTGCCATATGTTTCAAAGGGTGTGGTAATGTATGCATTATGACTGTTTGCATGTATGTATTGTAAACGTCAGTATGAGTTTGTATTTGTCTAAAGGCAGTGAATGAATGAATTGTTTATTTTTGGATCTGGTTGCTAATGGCCCATCCATTATAGGAGTATTCAGACATTTTAAATGAACATTTTCCTAGTGCTGACACATGATGCACAAATGGTACAAGTATAACATGCACAATTCAACACAAACAAAGCATATGCATCATGCAAAAAACATCAAAAAGGATTTCCATTAAACAGTATTTAAACTAGCTCATTTGCACTCTATGTTGCTGATATTTGTTTAAAAAAGTATTTGTGTACATATTTAATGACGTGGCTTATTTTGATAAAAAACATGTGCCTTTACCTTAAATCTATGTGCCAGATGTAAATAAAAACATTGACATTTGCTATCACTTCCACTGTGGCTGGTGGGTCTTTTACACAGTAGGAAAATGAAACCTTGAAGTTAGGATAATTATGAGAAAGAGACAACATTACGGTAATATATTTTCCTATTAAATTTAAAGATTTGGGTTCTCTTACAGTACATGATGGAAAGTGAAACTCTAATATCATTTTTAAGCTTGTTTACACGCACAGTCAGCTGACGTCACTGTCACAGTTGCCAGCAGCAAATCTGTACGTGCAGCTGCGCAGCCGCCCTGCGCATCCGTCGGCGGAGGTAGACAGGCGCAGCCATTTCTCTCTCTTCACCATTACGAGAAACATACAGGGGGTGGGGTGGGGGGGCGTTTTGTCCGCCACGCACACATAACTAACTAAACCCGACATGCGGCAGTCATGACGTTAGCAGCACATACCGAGGCTGAACTCGTCACCGTGCGTTTGACATCCGCGAGCTCCAAACTTTCTGCCAGTTGAACGCCTGCGCAGACAAAAAAAAAACAGGCTCTCCCTCGCCTCCATTAGTAGGCTCATGTTTCAGTGTCAGCCATGGAGGGAAATCTGCAAAGAGGCTGCGGCGACGTCGCGACGATGCATGTGAAAACTGAAGCGGTCGATGAAAATCCATCTGCGCTGGTTTTGGGCAGCCGAGAGTCGCCTGCGCCCTGCGGAGGTACCGCATGCGGAGGAGGAGGAGGAGGAGGGGGAGGGGGGGATCAGACTGCAGAGGAGCCTCCCGTACTGCTCTGTGAGTGATTCACAATGCTTCCCTTGGCCGTTTCAAATTCAGATAAACATGTAACATGTAGACAATTCTTTCATAATATCAGGGAATTACATTTCCATTGTAATTGTTTTGGGGCTGAGGGGATACTATCTGGTATTCTTTCCACTTACACCTCTGTTGATTTGGTTAGTTTTGGTTGTGCTGCCAGTGTTTTTCGATCATAATTAAAGGGTTGCTTCTAAGCACCGGGCCTTATGCTTGTTTGTATTTTTTTGTAATGTTCAATTTCTCATGTTGTGTTTGTGTGTGCGTGCGCACACGCCAGTTCACCTTAATTGAGTACCAACCATGTATGGCACCAAATACATTTCTCCAGTAAAGCACAAGGGTTAGGTGGGGGGGTGCGGGGGGCTCACACAAAAAGCAGCCTTAGGGCCCCTGACCACCTTAATCCGCCCCTGATCATATGTGCCCTGTATCTGTGTAGATCCCGTGAGTACAGAGCGCTTCTTCGCCACATCAGTGGATGGGAAAACGTACCTGAAGATAGCTCCAGGTGAGTGCTGCAATGTGAGAGGATCACACTTTTACTAGTGGGATTTTGTGTGTGTGTGTGTGTGTGTGTGTGTGCGTGCGCTCCTGCAACAGATTCTGTCATGAAATAAAGCCCTCTACAGAGCAAGAGTCTTCTTTGTGTGAAATGTTGAGCTCTGTTGTGTTGTCAACCATGAACTCGTCCTTCCAGGTCAAAATTGAAAATGAACGTCTTTTGTGCCTTTCCGCTGTTTTCCTCGCATTTTGTCCAAAGCAGAAATTATGAATTATGTTAATAGTTATAATCAGAGGATGTTGAATTTTTATTTTCTCATATAAAACATGGCCCCAATTTGACCCGAGGACAACACAAGGGTTAACAAGTTGGTGCACATGAGTTCACTTTTACGGATGCAGTTCTGTGGCAGTGATAATCTATTTCCCTTAATCAGATCTCAAGCTCTACCAAAAATATCAAAAATATACTGTATAATTTCTAGAGTTGGGAATCTCTGGGCACCTCACGATTCGATTTGATTCTGATTATCGATGCGTCTCGATGCTTTTTTTTATGTACATTTCCATGCGAGATTTAACAAAAAAAATACATATACATATCTGAGTTTGTTAAATTTTGACATGAACAGTATTTTTCACACGTTTTAATGAAATGTTTTCTACTGAGGTTTTTATTGTGTAGTCATTGTCATGTGATAAAGTAGATCAACAACCTATGTGTTTTACCTAATTATTTATGTATGTCTTATTAGATCATGTGTATAAATCCAAAACCTTTTTGCCTTTTGGCCATTTTTGAGTGTTTTGAGTGTATTCTGCACTCTTGCCTAAACTCTAAGTTGTTGTCCATTATCTCATCCTCTTCCAGTCACTCTGTTTTCTGATTTGTACATGTCTGGAGACAGTAACTTTTAAATAAAAATTAACACATTTAAAAAAATAAAAAAAATAGTCGAGAATCGAACATCGAATCGCTGTAGAGAGAATCTAAGAATCGATTAGTTTTCCCACCCTTAATATTTTCCGTCGTACGTGTGGCGCTGTTGTTTAATCTGAGATTGTTTTGGGATGAGTGTTGGTGATATTAGTCGTAGAGACGTCTGCCTTCTGTCCAATATAATGGAACCTAAATTACACTCGGCTCGTGGTGCTCAAAGCGCCAAAAAATACATTTGAAAACCTCAACAGCAATGTCTCCTTCCAGAAATCATGACCCGATTGCTCATGATAATCCACATCACCTTTTCCAATTTAAAAGTGATTTATGCTTCTGTGTAAAATATACGCCGTGGCTACATATTTACGAAGGCGTGGACGGGAACCTCAACGCTCGGCCGTGGCTTGGTAGCGTTGCATTTCCCCCCGACTCATTTCCTGGTTCTCTTCCTCCATAAACAACATGAAATCAAGGAGAGCGTTAACTTTCCCTGCTACAGATTTCCCACCGTGGTCACAAAGCACAGGGGAGACACTTTGTTTCTCCGACTATACTGTAACTCTAGAGATGGCACTCTCTCCAAAGCTAATCCTCGTCACTCTTACTCTCTCTACCACACACTCCCCACGCACGCACACACACACACACA
>NC_045747.1:3214344-3215924 GCF_008692095.1 Etheostoma spectabile
ACACACACACACACACACACACACATACACACACACACACACGCCGGCCCTGCTATTCTCTTAAAGAGATTGACGCACACTCCAATGCACAAGTATAAACTTCAGGCCACTTACGTAGGCTATGGCGAAAGCTCTGCGTAGAGCCTCCGCACATCCATAAATCAAGCTTTAGCCCCGCCCACTTCAAACCAGTAAAAAGAGCACAGAGAAAACAGAAAATCTCTCCTGTGAAAATTACATTTGCAGGGCCTTTAAATATATTTCAATTGATCTGCTCCATAACCATTTACATTTATAAAGTACCCCACAGCTTAAAAAACAACAACAACAAAGTAACCCGTGTCCTCTCCTTTCCACCAGTTTCAGCGATGCCACCTGCTCCCTCAGAGAAGACGCTGCCGTCCGGCTCTGATTTCTCCTCCAAAGCCGTGCTGTGTCTGATAGAGGCCGTGGGGCGCCGCTGGGGCCTGTATGAGACCCGGGAACGCTCACAGCTCTTCCAGAGTGTCCAGGAGGAGATGGCCTCCAAGGGGCACGTTCTTCCTGTGGAAAAGATCCGCCGCAAGTGGAACAACCTCATTGTCACGTACAAGAGGGTTAAAGACCGCAGCCGGGAGACGGGACACGCTAAAACGTCCTGGGAGTTCTTCGATGTAAGTCTACGTTTTTTCTTTCCAGCACTCTTAATTCCCCAAAACGTTGGATTAAATGTGAAGGTATCAGTTTATCTGTATAGCACATTTCATACACTAAGGCTATTCAATGTGTTTGAAAATATCTGTTTTTTAAAACACAAGACTCTTCTAAATGATTTCGGGGCTGATGTGGGCTTGCAGCTGCCTTGGGAAATAGAAATGGATCCGGTCTGAGTTCTTAACCCAGAAACCAAGTTCCAACACTAAACCACGTTTACCCATGTTTTTTTTTTTTTTAAATGAGTTTTTTAAAGAAAGTTATAATAAATCAGCTCAAACAACGCACTGACAGACAGACTATTAACTTTCTACTCGTTTCTACTTTCCGTCCAGGTCTTCCATTCCCTTTGTCAAAATGCCAACGTCATTGACTTTTTTCTAAACCCCGCTCTCCACAAACAGTGATTGTGCAATCATAGCTTAGCAACCAAAATCAGGAACAGCAGGCTTGCCAAACTTTGGATTTCTCCACATGTTGACGCAGTGTACACAGTGGTGTAGTGAGAGCGATAATCTACATCAAGGAGTTTGGAGGGCGGTGTATATCTTTAAAAAAAAGATGAGTTACGTCACTTACAGTTGCATGTAACCTAGTGTAGAAATGGACTGTTCTGTTATGTGAACGTGTGTGTTCCTACTGCCGAGAGATCAACTGATGGTTACCCGATCAGGGTGCCACAAATAATAACTTTATTTGAAATTGCACCTTTTTATAGACAGTCATAAAGTGCTTCACATTATAGAAATTGTTAAAGTGCCCACATTATGCTCAGTTTCGGGTTCATAATTGTATTCAGAGGTTGTACCAGAATAGGTTTACATAGTTTAATTTTCAAAACACATATTTTTGTTCTTTTGAACTGCACATTGCTGCAGCTCCTCTTT
>NC_045747.1:3215934-3216042 GCF_008692095.1 Etheostoma spectabile
TGTGTGTTGAGCTCTCTGTTTTAGTTAGATAGATTGACAACTCACTTCTGTTCCATCTTTGTTGGGAGTTGTCCATCCGCAGTACCTAGGTAAGGACTACTAGCCAGT
>NC_045747.1:3216052-3220996 GCF_008692095.1 Etheostoma spectabile
AGAAGCAGAGTATGAGGGAGTGCCACGCTAGCAGCTAGGCGAGCATTATAAGGTGTGTTACAAAGTGACGCACGTTTGTCACGGAAGTAAAGACTGGACTACAACAGAGCTGTTTGGAGTAGTTTGTGAACCGTGTTTTCTGTTGGAGATGGTAAGTCCCTTTGTGGGGGACTTTGGGCTTTTTCACTTTGTAAACTATAACGTGAACAAAAAAGATATAGAACACAATAAAGGAGAGGAAAAAAGCCAAAAAGCATAAAATGAGCACTTTAAAATACAGTAAGATCCAAACAGTACATAAGAAAGCAAAAAATAAATAAAATGCTAATGTAAATAAAAGATTTTAATACTTAAAAACCAAAAGTTTTAAACATGAGACAAAAGCAAGTTAAAACAAGTGAGTCTTCAGCTGCTTTTTAAAAGCATCACCCGAGACTGCAGAACATGAGACAATAGGAAGGGCGGTCCACAGAGTCGGAGTCACCACTTGACCGGTCATCTTTAATAACTTGGGTTGTTTATTTCCTCTCTTCAACTCTTTTTGTCTTTCTTTTGTCTTCTCTCACACCAGCTGATGGACGCCACACTCTGTGACACTGTTGGCACTCAGATTGTCAACAACAAAAGAAACAAGGGCAGCAACACGGGATCCACTCTGCCTGGCCCTTTGGCAAAGATCGCTGCAAAACCACAGGTTCCGCCCACCACCATCATCCGCCCCAATGGGGACTTTGCTTCCACTGGTGGGGTGGATTCAGTGGGTCAGGGTGCCGTCAGCAGTCAAACCATCAGTAGCGCTGCGGCCATTACCTCAGTGACTACAGCCACCATGAGCCCGACGCACGCTCTGGAGCTCAAGCCCCTGATTGTCATCAACAGTGACATTGTTACAACTAGCATCCATCCAGCCACCATTGTGCCATCTCCATCTTTTATCTCCTCGCCTTGTTTTACAGAGACAGCTTCTACATCCCCATCCCTTGGCTCAACTAGCAACACAGACCTCAGCAAGTCGCGCTACATTGGCCGCAAGGCTCCATCATTCTCATCGGGCGTCGTCGCACCCTTTCGCCTTAGCAACGCACCGCTCGGCAACAATCCGAGTCTCCTCAGCCGCTCCTCCTCTTTCATCCCTAGTTCCTCTTGTCTCACTTCTTCTGTTTCCACCTCGTTATCTGCAACAACCACGTCGGGAACCGAAGGAGAGAAGGAGAAGGGAAGCGAGGAGCGGAGCAACGCCACTTTGTTCCAGGAGATTCTGCAGCGGCAGGAGGAGCAGGCCTACCTGGACCGAGTGGAAGCCCGAGAGAAGAGGCGTGAGAGGAGGGAGGTACGGATGGCAGAGTCCCTCGGCAGGATGGCCACCGCCCTGGAGCTGCTCTCCTCCAAACAGGACACGGTCATTGCCCTCCTGCAGAGACTGGCTGATCGGAAGTGATGGAGGCTGAAACTAGGGCTGCACATTTGATCAAGTCTATCGAAATCGTAAGATGGACTAGTGCAATATCCATATCGCAGGGCAGGCGCAATATTTGTTAAAGGCAAAATGTGTTAAATCATTCTGAATTAAGTATTGTGGTGCAGCCTACAAAGTGTATCCTACAGACTAAAGAAAACAATCTTTGGTACAGATCGTTGCAACAATCAGACCATAATCATTATCATTTTGAAATTTTTCATGAAAATTAGAATATTGATGCAAAAATGTTAATTCCCTCCATTATTGTGAATGATATACTAATCGCAAAATCAGTCAAAAATAACCGCAATTAGATATTTTCATCATATCGTGCAGCCCTAGCTGAAAGGCTGGAAAACGAAGGCTCTCTAGTCCGGAAAGATCACGCTTACCGAAACTTCTCTCAATATTCCTGCCATGTAGTGACCCAGAGTTCCATAATGCTACTGAGAAGGGGTTTACTCTCCTGAACTTAATGTAAATAAAATTTTATAAAATCACAAAAGCTGGTCACTTTTCTACCACATGTGATACGGGCAAAGAGTAAAGAAGTAACAAGAGGCGAAACTCAAGAGAACGTTATATTGCAACAAACGCACCTGTTGGTACACAATCCTTTCTGCATGATATACGACAATTTACAACACTGACTGTAGACTGTTAATAACATGTCTGTATCATAGTAGCGGTCTGCCGTTAGCCTCCAATGGAAAGCTAATGCTAGTTTAGCTAACCGCTAGCTGAGACAGCATGTAAAAGACCCTCACACCTGAAAATAACCGTTAAAATATATAAAAGCTGTTACGTCAGTTCTACTGTACTTACTTACTCATTTAAAATACAATCAATCAATACTTGTCTTTATTATTACTGTAAAGTCTTAATTTAGCTACAGCCTGCTTTCCCCACTGTTTAGTTTGAGTAACATTATTTCAGACTGAATCAAGCTGTCAGCTAGCGGTTAGCTGAAATAGCTGTTAGCTAAACTAGCGTTTGCTTCCCGGTGGAGTCTAACCGTGCGCATGCGCAAGACGTTCGCGCAGCACGGATCGTGACAGTACCCACGACCGAGCTGCAGCTCCGCCATCTTGGACTTACGTTCTATTGCGTTTCGCCTTTTATTACTTCTATACTCTATGATATGGGTAGGATTGGGCATTGAAAACCGGTTCCATCTTGGAATTGTTTCAAAAATAACAATTTCAACAGAATGTTTTTTTGTTTTGTTGGAATTGCTTTGGAATTTTGGATCCATGGGTTCTAAATTGAATATGTGCATGTTTTGGTTTCCGTAGCAGCCAACATATTTCCAGGCTTGTTGTGTTGCAGCCATGGAGCACAGTAAGCGACACTCTAGTGTGGCTTTACTTTACATTGAAAATGCCCGGTAAACTGTAAACTACCATTGAAAAAAAAATATCCTCTTATCTGTGAAATAAGCATGTGACCTGTTAACACTCCACCTCTCAAAGAATCAGAATCCTAAGAACCGGAATCGTAAGGAAGAATCGGAAAATCAATCAGAATTGTTCAAATCAAAACCATGCCCAGCCCTACATTATGGGGTGCTATTGTTACATGCTTTACATGTCAGTGGATTACAGTGTGCTGCATGAACATCCAACAGAAACTTTCTCTGCAAACCATTAGCAAGATTAGCTTTTGTCTGAGTAGTTTGGAGTAAAATGAATGATAATTACTGTGACATTTCATGTATAGATGCTAATAATGATGTCAGCATTTGCTCTGGGCAAACAATCTTTAAACAAATGATTGACAATGCTTTGACAAGGAGAGGGTCACATTTTTTTCTTCAGGATTAGGGTTAGTCTTATCTTCATGGCCAGCGCTGATGTGCCCTTATTGACATTGGAACAGTTTCTTGGTCGATGTAATCATTCCGCCTCTCCACATTGGTCAAGAAGAGAGCTCTTCCTGAATGCATTTCCAATGTTAGAGATGGGGGACAACCCAGAGCCCATTTTCTGTACAAAACCAGTATAAGGCCTTGGCAGTCTACTTTTTAAGTCAAACCAAGCAGTTTTTAGTCAGCTGTGTACCAAATTCCCTCCTAGTGCACTGCAGCTCAGCAAGAAAACACAGTTGAGGAAATTTAAAAAAGGGAAATTTCTGCTTAAAAGACCAACACGTTAGAAGTTACCCACTTCATTTGTTTAATGCGGACATCTAAAGGTTCTCAGTAGCTTCAACTGAACTCTATAATGCATTTCAGCACCTAAGAAGGATGGGGGATTGTGTCCCACGTGGCAGGTAATTCTTCGCTGCCAGCATGGACAGGAGAAACAATTACAGCAACCAACCAACATAAAGCCATGTGGGCTTCATGTGTGACATCTTCAAAATTAATCAAATGACTTTCCCACTAGATGGCGCTTTCTGTCTACCAATAAGTTATTGGTCAATTAAAGTTTTAAGACAAAGTTGATGTCCCTGTCGATTTTATTAACCTTCTCAACCGGTAGAGTTAAAACACATCCAAGACTGATTCTTGGTCCAATTTTGACATACTGTACAGTATGAGACTTTCATTTGGTTTCCATCAATAAACAACCAGTTTGATGTTTCCATCAATAAACAACCAGTGAGCCATGAACATTAATTGATATTTCAAAACATTCATTGTTATTTTAAAGGTTTTGCGTAGTTTTATGCCGGAAATCCTTTTCTAGGAAAGCATTTTTCAGACCCTTGACCCTGTAAATGAGAGGGTTGCGTCAGTGGTGGAGGTGGCGCGCTTGTACTTTGATGTTTATACCTCGACGCGGAGGTCCCGGGTTCGAGTCCGACCTCTGACCGTTTCCTGCATGACTCTCACCTAACTGTCCTGTCAGAAATTTAAAAAAGGCGGAGAAGCCCAAAAAATAATCTTAAAAAAAAACGTCTCGAACCAGTGAATCTCTTTTAAGACCGTTCCCTGACTTTATTAGCACTATCATATCTGCAGAGTTTCTCTTTCAGTTAGGAAGCGGAAGGGAAGGAAAGCTCGAGAGAGTGGGCCGATCCGAACGAAGACACTTCACAACGAACAGTCGGACTTCTCAGAAAGTTACCCAGAAAGTGCTGTGGACACTAACAACATTATACAGACATGGTGATTGGCAGCTTGGGTCAAAACTGCCCTGACATGCCTGGTGGAGAGCAAGGCAGCACGGCCGGCCTTCCTCCGCAGCGCGAAGAAGAGCAATGGGATCTGGGGGAACGTAAGTGTGAAAATCAACTCTTAATTCTAAAAATATTCAAGTCAGTCTCTCTGTTTTTAGCTGTCAATGAAGACAAAAGCCACATTTGAAATAATCGCTTTGTTTTTATTTACTCAATACTGTATTTGTACTGCGGAGTTTGCACATGTCACAGTCACATGTCTCCCTTAAGGTCTCAAGATTTCCTTCACGTGGAAGCACCAAGGGTTGTTTTTATATATGTATATACAGTATATGTGTGTGTTTGTGTGTGTGTGTGTGTGT
>NC_045747.1:3221006-3224346 GCF_008692095.1 Etheostoma spectabile
GTGTGTGTGTGTGTGTGTGTGTGTGTGCTACAGTGCAAACTCTACAGTACAAATACAGTATTGAGTAGCCTAAGTAACAAAGTGATTGTCCGCAGTTTAAAATGTGGCATTTGTGTATATGTGTGCATATGTAGGCTATATATAATGTAACGTTAGCGATTGTTAGCGTTAACTATTAACTCGTCGTTTTTACAGACAACTACTTTCGGGGCGTGGATAGGGTAAGAGCACGCGGAGACAGCTTCGACTTTGTAACTCGGTCTACTTTTTAATCTTCCAACGTAGAACAACACAAGGCTCATCATAAAACATGCTTCAGCATCTCATCGTATCCCTCCGCCAACCTGTTGCTGAACACAGGTTGTAGGCCTGCTGGGTACAACATGTTAGACAGCTCCCATGTCAACTCAAAGAACACAATACACTATGAAGCTACAATTGATGGAAACGTGTGACTTATTTCAGTAACCCTAAAACGGTCATCTGTTAACTAAATATTCACAAAATCTTCCATTCTTCCCTTTCTTTTTAATGTGCAATTGTTAACACATTTGTAAAGACAAGAGCAAGAAAACCTTTGCATTTTTCGACAAACTGCCTGTTCCGGGCTGTGATCACTGCACCCCGGGGTGCTTTAATGACCGGGTGTTGATAGTGGGGGTGAAGCCTTCTAGTTCAGGCTCCTTAGTGATCTGAGGAAACTAATTAAGTCATCATGTAGGCCGAGTCATTTTCATCTGACAAGTCTGATTCCTCATCAGACCATTTCAGCTGTGTAGAAGCCATTTACACTAGCTTACATATGAAGAAACACAAAATCAGTCGAATGTCTTGAATGGCTTATCAACATTATAAAAACATACAAACATAGAACTGAAAAATTATGAACGGTTTTCCATACATAAGAATAATAATAATAGGTTATTAAGGGTATACCTATCATCACATTAATAAACTTTAAAACATTAGCCTACCGTAAGTCTTTCTTTCTATAACATGCTACAAAGTCACTTAGTGATGTCAATACACTCCAACAACTAGTTTAGGTTTATATGACTCTTTAACGTAATTGGAAACAGGATGCTCAAAACCTTTGTCTGAAATCAAATATACAGACAATGCTCATATGTTTGAAATGTAAAATTGTCTTGCTGTGTAAAGAATTGTACTTGACTGATGTGAACAGTGTGGTTTGCATTAAATATATATATATATATTATAAAATATAAATATAAATATAAATATGCCTAACCAAAATAAGAATGATACAGGAAGGTACTGCTTACTCTGCTGTTGTCACAAAAACACTATACCTAAATATTTAAGTTAAATATCATAGGAATTATGGATTATACACCACTATATACCCCATAAAGTGTATAAAGGCCACTTACTGTATATATCAACATCAACATCAGCGAGAAATGTTGAACATCTGACATTTTTTGTATTTACAACAATGTAAGTGCAACACTATTTGTACTGGAATAATGCTGACTGGGCTAATACTACTACTTATTGCAGATATAATTTTAATATTGGTCCAACCTGCACATACATAGTACATGTCGGGCAGCCAGTGACCAACTGCAGAAGAAATTGCAGTCCATAAGATGCGAATAAGGTTTGAGGGCATTCAGACGCAGCGTCACAGTTAGCCTACATAGTTTGTTTTTTACACTGTAAATTGTTCAGGGCTGTATGTGTCTTGGTCCCAATTAAAAGAAGAAAAAGAATCTTGTCAAGATTGTTTGTAAAGTTTATGTTTGAAGAATATTACTATCCCATTTTTCAAGCTCTCCAATATTTGCCTAAAGAAATCCAGTATCGGTCGGGCTATACTGATTAGAAAATCCAAGCAAATGGGAGAAATGAGCAAACAATGGTGGCTAAAGAAAGAACAGCATTTAATGTTTCCTGTTTGTTGAATTCACAGAGAAGAAGCCCCTGAGGATCATGCTTCTTGGGAAGAGTGGGGTAGGCAAGAGCTCGAGTGGGAACACCATCCTCGGGCGGACGGTGTTTGTATCAGACATGAAGCTGAAGAGAGTCACCAGATACTGTGAAAAAGAGAATGGGACGGTGAAGGATGTGCCCGTCACTGTGATCGACACACCGGGCCTTTTTGAGACCATAGCAACCAAGGAGGTCATTGTGCGAGATATTCTTAAGTGTGTCAAACTCCAGGAACCGGGCCCTCACGTCTTTGTGCTCGTAGTCCCCGTAGGCCGGATGACTCAGGAAGACCAAGATACCAACACACTGATCGAAGCAATGTTTGGCCCGAGGGTGTGGGACTACACTATTGTGCTGTTCACGCATGGGGATCGCTTGGGTAGGAAAACCATCAACGATGTCATCACGGAGAGTGAGGACGACCTCCGCAACTTCATACGCAAGTGCAGCGGCGGCTTCCACGTCTTCGACAACAAGAACCCAGAGGACCAGGAGCAGGTGACGAGCTTCGTGGCCAAAATCCAGACCCTGTTGGCCCTGAATGGAGGGGGTCATTACAGTACGAAGATGTATCCCAAACAGGAGAGGAAGATTAGGGAACAACAGGAGAACTTACTGACGGAGAGAAATAATGAGATCAGCCGCAAGGAGAAACAGCTGGAGGAGCATTTCCAGGGGCAAGACCTGGAGGCGAAGAAGCGGGACCTGTGGAGAAAAGAGGAGGACAAAGCGAGAGCAGAGGCAGAGAAATACATCCGCAATGCCTTAGTTTGGAAATGCATCACCTTCCTGGCAGTGATAGGACTGTTATTAGGTCTGGCTCTTCAGGCACCAATTGTGTGGGTTCTGGCAGGGATTATGATTGTCATTTTGATTTTTTTTAAGGAGTCCATTCTTCGTCTGTCTATGTCTGGAAAAATACCGTGGCTCTCTAAGAAAATCCAATAGGTGTGCTTTGAGATAGGGAAGCGTTGTTAGCAATCAGTCATCTATTACTCACAACTGTAAAAGATGTTCAACTGATGAGATGGATTTTATTTTAGAGAATTTTTTTTTTTTTAAAGGTGCCCTGCCACACAAAACCGTTTTACCTGCATTTTTTGAAATCTGTTCGGTACACATGTGTCTGTGTTATGTTGTGAATGTGAAAATGAACTGCTACCTCCTCTGTCAGCTCTTACCACGGAAATGAAATAAGAGAAGAAATCAGGCCAAATACAAAAGCTGGTCAGTCTGACGTCATGCTGCCTGTGCTCATTACTTTTCATGAGCTCGCCCAGTTGCGCTGGGTAAAGTATACTGATGGCAAGGATCTCATTGGTTAGCTGTTAGCCAATCAGAGTCAAGCAGCTTAGCTCATTGAATATGAATGAGAACTGGCACA
>NC_045747.1:3224356-3226148 GCF_008692095.1 Etheostoma spectabile
TCCTGCAGGCTTTCTATACCACGCTAGAATGGCTTGAAACAAGGTGACCAAGGAATTTTTTCCACAAAAAAGTCCATTGTCCAACTTCAGACATTACCACGAAGTAATGAAATACGTGTGGCAGGACACCTTTAATTTGTCAGTTTATAATTAAAAAAGAGAAAAAAAAAATTTGGGGGATTTTGTAGCTTTCTCCCTCCCTTGTTATGATTGTTCTTTTTTACATTAATCTTGATGGTCATTAATATGCGTGTGCTTTCGATTGAAAAAACCCTCAACCCTCAACTCAGTGCTGGTGATGAAGAGTAGCTGCAGCTACGTGTAAGAGCTTCCATTCAGCTAAAACGGCAGTTGTCAGGGTAAGTTTTAGAGAGCGTTTGTACCTCTTAACGGTCGTAAAATGCAATTAAAATGGCTGTGCAACACGAACAGGTCCCTGAGGTAACAACAAGATGCATTTTCAACTCAGACGTTGTTTAAATTCACCTATCTCGATCCTGCTGGTAGCTCGTAGCTTGTAGCTGGGATAGCTGCCATGCACTTCACGGCGTGCGGTTAGATCCTTAAAATAGAGCTCTATGTTTGAAGTGGTATTTAGTGTTTTATCATCAAGTCTAGACATAAAGAATTAATTGATTTACTCGAGAAACTACTGTGTATTTTATGACTATATATGACTATTTACAATGCACACTATATTGTAGTGTGCAATGTAAATGTTATGCTCACTGACGTTAGTGCAGACCACTGAATAGGCCTGCATGAAATGAGGAAAATATGCGATAACGTTATTATTTGCGATAAATGAACAGATATAAAAGTGTATGCAGTTCTTTATTTCTTTCAGTATTCTGCTAAAGTACAACTAATTGCTTGTTGAATTTAAAACAAATTAAAAAAGATAATTCCTAACATTCTTGAGCAAATTGAACATCGAATTGAATATTAAAGGCACAACTAAAAAAAGAATGACAGTTACATTTTACAGTGCATTTTTTTTAAAGGATGTTTTCCTTCAACTAACACAAGGAATGAGTGTCTTCTGCGATATGTCGTAGCCTTACGCTATATGTTTATTGCTCCAGTTGCATGATTGTGCAGCCCTACCATGGACTGTATGAAACTAGTTTAGACTGAATCAATAACATGAAACTGCTCTCCTTTGTTGAGAGACAGCAGATCAAGGTATGACACTGGTTTGTGATTTTATCTATGGTTATTTTTTATGAATTTAAAAAAAGGGGTGGTTTTTGAACAAATGTAAAGTTGGTTTTCTGGTCTCATGTAGTCTACTGCAGTCTTGTGAAACACTATACATGGACATAATAAACTGTCAATTGCATAATGCATGGTGTGTTGGCTAAATTCAATTTTCAATTCCATTTTATTTATAGTATAGTATTAAATCATGACAAGAGTTATCTCAAGACACTTAGATAGAGTAGCTCTAGACCACACCATAATTTACAAAGACCCAACAATTCCTGTGATTCCCCCAAGATCAAGCGTAGTGTGACAGTGGAAGGGACAAACTCCCTTTTAGGAAGAAACCTCGAGTGGTGAGGAAAACCACTTTAACCCTCCTGTTGTCTTCGGGTCAAATTTAACCCCTTTAAAAAAATGTCTATCTGAAATATAGGTTTCTTTTTTAACCAAATTACCACAAAAAAATAGATTGGATTCCAGACAACGCTCTTTGCAAATACAATGGATCCCTCATCCCTGATGAAATTCATCTGTACATTCCTCTGATCTTGACTATTAGTCAAAATAATTCATAATTTCTGCTTTT
>NC_045747.1:3226158-3227227 GCF_008692095.1 Etheostoma spectabile
TTTAACTCAAATATTAGGTATAATTTTATATCAATGAGGGTTATTGACCATGAATTAAAACAAATAGTTTAAAACTAGTGGTTGTAAGGTGGAGTTAGTGAAAACTAAAAAAAAAGTCTGAAAAAGGGACAGTAATGTTTTGACCTGGTAGGACAACACAGGGGTTATATTAAGGGAGAAACCTCGGACAGAACCAGGCTCTTGGTGGGCCTACGTGTTGTGCTGTAAACCAGAGAGCCTGATGAGTGTTATTGCAATTATTGATTATTGAAACAGTGCATTGGTGCAGTGTAATGTAGCCTACATCAAAGTATAGGCCCCCATATTCTAGTCATATTTTCCCAACCAGATATAGCATATGGGATGACTTTCATCTAAAACGATGCCCATATTATGTTGTGGATTATGAGCATTTCTCCCTAGTGTGCCTTTTAACGGTTGAATCTCTCTCCATATCTTTATAACAATAACAACATAACTATGTAATATTAACAAAATAAAGATGCGTTTAAAGATGACTAACTTTCACTTTAGCTCCGCAGTTCAGCCACCTCCCTAAACGTGAGTCAGCACATTTCCGCCTCCATTCGCGGCTTTTTTTTCATGCAGGAAACGGAGCAAACCTGTCCGACACCTCTCACTACAGATAGTTATCTCGTCTGCAGTCCTTAGGATGCGATAGCAGGCCTGTGTCGGGGGGCGGTTCGGCCGAAGAGCCCGTGGAGCTCGCGGTCCTGGATGTGAAGTTTCCTTGCAGAAACCAATGTGTTTTCCGGTCGGAAACAAAACTGGTAGGTTGCTGCATTGCTGAACTTATTTCCACGCCTTTGTTTTATTGTTACAAAAAGGATTAAATAACAAGCCCTCTATGTGCTAGTTGGTTGTGAGCAACGTCTGAAATGTGGACTCCATTATTAGGAAAAAAATGGGAAATTCAAATTTATTGTCAGGAACCACAGGGATCTGTCCAGAGACCTGTACCAAGGCAGACACAGTTTAAAGCACAGAACAAAACTTTACAATATAGTTTTTTTTTGCACAAGGATGAGCACAATATTCATATTTGTGT
>NC_045747.1:3227237-3229330 GCF_008692095.1 Etheostoma spectabile
TGTGTGTGTGTGTGTGTGTGTGTGTGTGAGACCTTTTATTCAGGTTCACAGATGGTCAAGAGTGCACAGGGAGTGTCTCTAATTATAGTTTGAATAGCATAGACCACACATAACTAGAACATTCTACTGCTATCCTACTTGGTGCACATCCCAATAACATTGACTGAACAGGTATATAGTTAATAACATTAGTAACAGCTGTGCTGAGCTACCTTAACTCTGCTGTCTGACATGTCCTGCAAAAAGAGGACAACGCTGCCTACAGTAAAGAGTCTCCATGACAAGACGTGTGTGTTTGTGTGAATGTCAGAACTTGTTGCAATGGTGATTACCGCTGTGATGGAGTAGAGGACGGAGGGGGAGACAGTAGCTTTAACGGGTCAAACTTGTCCATTTAATGATAATTATACCACTTTATGTTCGTTTTTGTAATTCAAAAACCATGAGTCCAAACAGCAAAATATTATCATCACCAGAGAGATAACAGTCTGGTGAACGCATTGATGTAGTTTTTATGTTAGTGCTGTCAAATACATATGACACAGAGCGTGTAACAAAAAGGGGAACCATCTGCGTCCTTCCAGTAATTTCTTTCCTTTGGCAGATGGTATAATCAGAGCCAAAAGTTTAAGCCTGGGGAATTCCATGGTTACTGTGACCGGCACACATTTTCCTACATTTGATCTAAAATCATGTGTGAAGAGTGAAAAATGTGGGGGTCAGAGCATTTTCTTTCGAAAAATTTACCCCACTCTGCCCTCCCCCCTAGCTCTTAACATTCCATCCCCATTCACACACACATTGTAAAATCTGAAACAATCTGAAAAATGAACGATACATAAACTGTGATTTAGTAGAGACCATGATTGATTTCAGGATTTGCCCAAAGAAGGGTGGTTTTGAGCCATGTTAAGCGATTTCCTAATGATTTCCCATTAACGTCAATGGGAAATTTTGTGTAGCTATTTGCCTATTTTGCAAAAACTGGAGTGTTTTGTGTGCATGTGTTGGCAATGCTCCATGACTGTTAGCGGGACAAAGATGTGGCAAAAGATGAAGAAAATAATTAATAAGTGTGACGAATATTAGTCATTGTGCACACTGAATAACACTCCTACTACTAATACATAGCGTTAAAAATGACTGTGCTTTGAAACATGAATTCTCTGGATACAGCTTGCCTTGCTTATAGGAGCTGATAAGGAAATTATGATCATAATAAAAAAGTGCAAATAAACTCAGCGAAAACAAAAACAAAATCCAAACTTCTTCCACTTTTCTTCTCCCATTTTGTATTTTATTGTATTGTATTGTTTCAATTCGTACGATCTATATGATTCGTACCATATGAGACCCACTGTACTTTCTTCTTCTCACAGTCAGACCACATGGACAGGATCCCCCACTGGCTTCCCACCTGCTACTACTGCCACTGGTTGTCTGTAGGGCCAAACCAGAATCACCGGCGTCACCAACTGAAACCGGGTCTGCGCATTGGTGGGCAAAATATTTTTTCTATTGCGCCACCCAGTGTGCAAACGTTTACTTATTACAGTAAACTCATCTTTTTGTTGAAAGACTGATAACACTAAATCGGATAAGTTACTTTTGTAAAGAAAAGGAAGACGAAGAAAGGAAAAAAAACATATGGAGAGGAGAATTAGCACAAGGAACCGGAATACACCCAAATATAAGGATTATGATGAGGAGGATGAGGAGGAGCAGGAAGAAGAAGAGGAATATCCAGAAGACGATGAGCAGCCAGGCACATCCACCCAGAACACTCCTAACAAGAGAGCACAGGATGATAGTGAGTCTATAGAGCCATGTCATACATCCATTTATCCATTCACCACTCTTTTCTAATAATATGTGTGTAACACTAAAAAGAGGGAAAATACACTTTCAATACTTTTTTGTACTGACATGTGCTACATTTCAGCTGTGTGTGCAACTCTTGTATGATCCATTATGTACAAAGGACTCTTGCCTGTAAGCTGTGGAAAGAGAAATGGCACCCTGCATGTGAAAAAGCTATACAGGGGTAAGTGGAATCTATAATTCATGAAGAAGTAGACACGTTGTCCCCCCCC
>NC_045747.1:3229340-3231478 GCF_008692095.1 Etheostoma spectabile
CCCCCCCTATTCTAAATGCTATTAATTGGTGTTGCTGTATGGGGTGCTGTATTTAGGTGAGGAGTGTATCGAGTCGGAGGGCCGCTGGTTTTCTCCCGGTGCCTTCGAGGACTTTGGGGGGAAAGCCGCCAGTAAAAAATGGAAAACAAGTATTTCCTATAAAAAAAAGCCTCTGCAGTTTTTATTTGAGGTAAGGTTTTGTTGTTCTTTGTGTAGAGTGTACTTGTCTTTATTCATGAAAAATCAAAACAAACTATAAATGAACTAACTTCTGACGTTTATCACAGCAAGGTTTGTTAAACACCAGAGGATTTAAAAAGAGAAGAGCTGAAACTATGAAGGTAACTGGACATCCAAATACAATATGATACACATTCATGCAACTAGGTTGCAGAGAATCTTGTATTTTATTTTGAATTTTTATTTTCTTTATCCTCCCAGCAAAAGAAAATCCCGTCACGTAATTGCATATCAGAGAGCCAGTCTGAAGGTTTGTCTGCCCTAACCCTCTTGTACTGTCACTTAAACCAGTAATCAGATCAAGGGCATAGCTTTGGGTTCAACAGTGTGTGTGTGTGTGGGGGGGAGGGGGGCAGCAGATATAATATTGTATATATATGTATGTATATGTGTATATGCAGTATGTCTGCAAGATATTGATAGAAAGCAACAAAAAAATCAAGAGAATTGTAGAAAGACCTTGGAAAAGCAACAAAAACTTTGGAGAAAAAAAAAAATCCACATAGTCGACGATAATGTTCCAATAAATCGTCTT
The DNA here is from genome assembly GCF_008692095.1 of Etheostoma spectabile. Lineage (NCBI taxonomy): Eukaryota > Metazoa > Chordata > Actinopteri > Perciformes > Percidae > Etheostoma > Etheostoma spectabile. Next base: position 3,230,116 of record NC_045747.1, read on the forward strand.
CAAAAATTGTCTAAAAAACCTTGAAAAAAGAAATGAAAACTCTACAAAAACATCAAAAAAAATAAAAATATTCGGAAAAAGTCCACCCCTCCATTCCCCTCTGTAAAATTACGCTTAATAATTAAATTAGACAAAAACAAGCAGTGTGCATGCCAAGGTAATATTAATTTGATATAGGCATAATTTCTTTTTTTTTCTTTTTCTTTTTTTAAGTTTAGACCTACCAAGTAATAAATAACAATTACTTAAAGTTTACCTTTTATTATTTCCCTGTCAAAGAGTCAGACATACAATCCAAAGAAGAATCGGAGGAAGATGAAGATGAAGATGTTAAAGATGACAACTGGTTTCGAGGCAGTGAAGAATTGACACAGGAGTCAGAGGAGGAAGGTGAAGAAAGAGTAGGGGTTAAAGATGGAGGGGACGTTGTAGACTCAGGAGTTAACAAAAGTAAAGGAGAGAAAGATGAAATCGGAGAAACGGAAAATGAGGATATGACTCCTGTTGCTGAAAACGACAAAGACATCGGTGTGTTTGCATGTGACATGTCCTACAGAAATCCTCGTCTGTAGAAAACGTATTATTGAAATGAATGTGAGCACGTTGGGCAACTACAGCAAGTGTTTACCTGTGGATGTATGATATCACTCTTCTTTCAGAAAGAGAGACAAACGTCACCCTTTCGACATCGGCGAAAAATGAATTGCAGAAGGAAGTAAAAGTAGTCCTCAAAAGGCTTTCAGAGGTAAGATGGGAGAGAAACTGTGGAGTTGTTTTCTGCTTTTTTGTGTGAATCAAAATACTTTTTGCCACGCTAACGCTGTGGCTCTAGAATGGCAATGTTGGTCTGACATTGGTTTGTTTGTCACGCCACCGCTCATGGTGGGGATTCATGGTCCCCAGTGGATCAATCATAATGACGTTGGTGATCCCCTGACTCCTCTAGCGCCACCGTGAGGTTGATATTTGTGGTTTTGTGGGAAATGTCTCAACAACAACTGTTGATTCCCATTGAACCTGGCAAACACTTTAAGGTCTTCCTCAGGATAGTCTATATTGACGACGTTTCATTGTTCAAGTGCCGCCCGAAAATCAGCTGGATTTTGCAAATTCTTGGCCGGATGTCCATGACCTTCCGCTTTCTTTGTGTTTGTATTTTAAACTCTGGTGGATTTATGATCTCTGCAGGGTAAATCCAGACAGCTAGCTGGACTATCTGTCCAATTTAAGTTCTAAACGAGTTCCTTCCTGAGGCTGTTTTGCAGAGGCACCGTTTCTCCGTCCGGAGCTAAGCCCAAGACTCTTGTGATTGGTTTGAAGAAATGCCAATAAACCAGAGCATGTTTTTCTCCCATCCCGGAAT
>NC_045747.1:3231488-3244609 GCF_008692095.1 Etheostoma spectabile
ACTAGCCAGACCCTCCTCCGCTGCGCTGTGGAGGAAGGTCTGGCAATGTAAGACTATCTATTTAAACTGTAATAACTTTGGCTAGCGCCATCATCAGGTCAAGCTTTCAATTTGTCAAATACTTTGAATTAAGATTTAATAACTACAAAACTAATGACATTCTCATGAGCGTTTGGTGCTTATTAGTAAAGTTAGGAGTAACGTCAGACATGATCATCTACTGATCTTATGGAGGCTTTTTATTAACTCCAAATCAATAAGCTACACAGAGGAAGCGGTATACTCCTTATACTCTCTGTTAGTACGTATCACATTGCACCATTATTGTATAGTCTCTGATGATTCTGTATGTGCTCTAAGTTACAGACCACGAGAGATTGTCATCCCAGCGGCACGGAGCATCCTCTAGAAGGTTTGGAAATATTTATGTAATATTTATGTGAGCAGTGTGATTAAATCAGTTGGATACCTTTTGTGGGGTGATGCTCACAACGCACATTACCCTCCTGCCCTCATTTGAATTTGAAGCATCTGTGTTGGTATAAGTATTGCACGAAATGAGGAAAATATACAATAATGTTAAATATCACAATAACGAAATTATTTGCAACAAATAAACAGATATTTCAGTGTTATGCTAAAATACAACAAATTGCTGGTTAAATCAAAAACAATTAAGAGGAAATAATTACCTTCATTCTTTTATTGAGCAACTTGAACACTGAACTGAATATTAAAGGCACAACCAAATAAGAATAAGTGTCTTTTGTCGCAGCCTTTTGCGTTGTATTTATTGCGCCAGTTGATGTCACGATGAAAAAAAAACCGATATATGGTGCCGCCCTAGTTAGTATGTTTCAATATCTTGACAGACCAAAGCCAATAAAGATAATTCCACAGTAATATAACAAGTTGATTCTGTTCTGTAACCTCAGTTTTGTTTGTGAGCAGACAGCTGGTGCACGCCATTGGACGGGGATGCAGACAGTGAAGAGGAGAGAGAGCACAGCGGGTCGGCAAAAGATGACCCCATTGATCCCTCACGCATATCAGACCCACCCATCGTTTGGGGACAAAGTAATGAAAGAAAAGATGGACACAGAGAAACCAAAACTGGAACTCCTCTGTGTGCACCAGTGGCCTCGGCCCCAGACATCCAACCTGAAATCCTGAATAAACCTGATGACGCTGGCTCGACCTGCAATCACACTGCCGAACTTCGAATCTCCCCCGTTCTGTTAGTCCCACACGGAGCCATAAATATCAGAGATGTCGCCACAAACACAGAACCCATTCAGAGAGGTAAGGACAAAAACATTCAGGCAATGAATATGTTATATATGTTATTCAGAAATCAAAAGCGAAGTCAATTTCAGTTGTTTGTGCGAGACCAAAACTGCATTTTAAATTGAAAGACGCGTTTTTATTCTAACTGTACAGATGCCACGTCCTCTGGCCATGATGCAGCACTATTGAAAGTGATCAAAACAGAGAAAAGGTCAGGTCTAGAGTCACATTATTTGGATGAAGAAAGATGCTTCAAGGATTTTAAATATGTTTTCATGCCACACAGGTTTCCCCAAGCCTCAGACAGCACTCAGCCCTCCGACACAGTGGAGGCTCCGATCTCCACTCAGTCTGATCTGGATACAATGGACCTTGACCAGCTGAAGAGAGAGAAAATAATAATGCAACTAAAAGTTTTGAAGTTGCAAGATGAATACTACACTTTGAAAATTAAGGAACTCAAAAAATGAAGTTCTTTTCATTGGAGCCTAACTGTTAAGTTTGACAGTATGGACGAACTTGTACGGTGCAGCCAAAATTCATGCACATTGCATTATCACTTACATGTATACTATTACAGATAAACTTCAGAACAGAATACAATTGTGTTGGCTAGTTTTAAAGGACCAGGACGCTGACATCCAGGGACGTCACTAGGATTTAAAGACGGGGTGCTTATCGCCCACAGTATTAGTGACTTGCGCTTCACTCACATCTTTGGTTACTGTTTTGTATTTACACTGATGTCAACAGTCAAGAAACTAAGATGTTAACAAGTAGAAAGTGAAAGACATACTGTAAATACTGGTTCATGTTTGTAAAACTGATGTGTATTTCAGCCAAGACTTTATTTTCTTCCTGTAAGGTGATTTTATCCTGTTCTTTGTTTGGCTTATGTTGACATTTGTATTTTTAATTTGTGCAGGACGTAAACAAGGTGAATTGAAAACTGCAATCAGTCATCCGGTCTTTAGTCCTTTTGTTAGGACATTATATCTTTACATCCATATATCTTCTGTTTGAAGGACATTATTTACAAAGACTCAAAAACATTATTTATTAACCAGCTATATTTGCATTCAGGTTCAAAAAAATGAAATACATATTTTGTACATTTGTATTTACAGTTCAATCAAAGCAGTGACAATTGTTACTACAGTTCTAATAATACAGCCACTATTCTGTCATATGTTCTTCCTCTTCATCATTTTCCACCTCGTCTTCTTCCTCCTCCTCCTCATCTTCATCAAAGTATTTATCCTCCGCATCTCTGCTGACTATGTCCAAGTTGTCGTAGTCCGGGTTCTCATCCACCTCACTGTTGTGGACACACACACACACACACACACACACACACACACACACACACACACACAAAATTACGTTTTCTAGACATAACTTTAACATAACTTTACTTTAACAATATGAATCCACTATTAGTTAGCTACTATGTTGTTCATAATTTAAAATGTAACCGTAGAATACATTTTGCAGGCATCGGTGGTCAGGATACCAGTATCTGCAATGTGCTTACATTTGAAATTGGCCACTAATAACATTATATTACATATATGCACCACATAACATTACTTAGTTTTAGTAAAACAATAGGATTTCAATGTGATTAACTACAAATCGAGTTTCTCTGTGCCACTCTTATCTGCAAATGAAGCTACATGGTGGCACTACAAGAAAGTCTACCAGCCACTTGTAGTTTTATTTAAAAGCTTTTGAAACAACACAACCATGTTTATTGTCAAAGCAATCCATTTAAAAAAAAAATCCTCTTGCTCACTCAGAAGTTATTTACTTATGTCATAAAATATCTTTCTGTTGCATGTTTCTGTGTAACCCAAATACAGGCTTTAGATCGTAAAGTTGCCCATTAAGTGGTGCTGTGGCAGACCTGTAGTCGAAATCCTTGTCTTTGCCATCTAAGAAGCGCTGGTGCATCTGACTGATAAACTCCTCCCTAAGCAGAACCTTCTCTTCTGGCGTGGGCTCCCATTCCTTCTGCTGGACGGCAATATCTACAGCGGGAACACAGAGAGAGACACGTGATGGCTGACAGAACAGAGACTGCTTCCCTAGCAGTCAGAGTAAGCCAGGGAAAAAAGGAGATCAGAGACCGACCCAGATTTCTTCGTTGTCTCTTCCCTTCAATCTGCAAGAGCACAGGCACTACATTTATTTTATGACTTCGGCCTCTCTCACCATCGTCTTCATCCTCGTCTTCCTCCTGTGCTCCCTCCTCTCGCTCCTGTTCCTCCTGCAGGCGACTCTGGATGAGACGCTCCTGGTAGGAGTTGAGGAGGAGGTGGGCAAGCCCCCCTGTGCTTCCTACTGGTGCCCCTGGTCCCCGCTGTGCATCGTCCAGCATGGCCTCCTGGGAGCGCTCCAGCACCTAAAAAACAAAGAACTTACTAAAAGAGGTAGGGATGTCCCGATCGGATCGGAGCCAATATGGGCTTTTCTTTTCTTTTTTTAACTGATCGAGGATCAGCAGTCACCTCGATCACTTTACTCCGATCTTTCAACGTCAGTATATTCTACACCATTCTAAGTAGAAGTTGATTTTATGTGTGAGTTTTACAGTAATGCACTAAGTTATATGTATTACCGTGTTACTTTGTATTGGATCGGGACTCGGTATCAACAGATATTCATTGTTTAAAAAATGTGATCGGGGCCAAAAAAGCTGGAAGGGAACATCCCTATTAAAAACCACAAGCGGATTTAAAAAATGCTGCCTAAACTGAGGAGTAAATTACGAACTAAAACTGTGACAGCACTGGCGCTGCATCTGCTCTCACCTCCTCATCAGTCAGGTACTGGCCAATATATTGCTCATACAGCAGCGGCTCCCTCATCCGCATCTGCTCATCGTTGAAATACTCGCCCTCTGGAAGAGGAGGTCGGGCAGAGGAACAGAGGGATGACAAGGTGGGAAGGAAAGGAAAGCACAGCACAGCGGTTGTGTTTAATGCATAGTTGTTATACTTTATCTAGTATACAGTACATACCACTGCTAGTAATTTGTGTAGAGATTGTTGGGGTGGCAGCAGATAGTATCTCAGCAGTGGATTTCTTAAAAACTTAAACTATGTGCATGATACCACTACTGGCAATTGGAAAAAAAAATATTTTATAATATCTATAATTGTGTGAACTGACCCTTTGAAAGAAAGTTTTCCCGGATTTATGTTGCTTGGCTGCACCATTTAAGAATGATTTACAATCATTTTAACACAGCTACTGAAAAATGTGTTTACAACGCAGAGCATGTCTTATTGAGAGAACCAGGACCATTAGTGTACTAAAGAAGTCTTAACTGGTATGAATCAATATTGTTACAGTTGACAAAAAAAGCCCCTACCCCTCTGCAGGGCCCTGAGGGCAGCGTAGCGCTGGTTTCGAACCCTTGTCCTGTTGGTTGATGCAGCAGACCGTTTCTCTATCACCTTACTGTAGTGAAGAGCCCGTGGATCTGAGCTGACGTGGGCAAACGCTGACAGGTTCTGGGGTTTGAGGTAGGCCTAGAAAGAAAAACAATTAAAAGAGGTTAGCATAAAAACTATGTTGTCAGTATGCCAAATAATGACTGTGCTGTGCCCCTTGAGGCTATTTTGTGATTTGTGATACATCAAATAAAACTGATTCAAATTACATTTAAATTGAGCAATTTTCAATAAAAACATAAAAGACAGAACGACTGATAATATCCTCCTTATTAACAAGTCTGAAAAATACACGAAATCAGACGTGCAGTGTAATGTGCAAGTAGGGTGACCACCCGTCCCGCGTAGCGCGTGCGCGCACAGCGTTTGAAGGCCCAATTCACGCGTCCGCACATTGAGACCGTGTCACGCAATCAATGCTTGCTCAAAAAAAAAAGTTGGTCGCTCTATATTTGGACCCGAGGCAGCCAAACGAACATTAGGCTCGTTGGACATGAACTGCGCCGTAAAGTAGACGAGAGCAGGCGGCAGCAGCCGGGGTGGTGGGGGGTGGTGGGGGGGGGGACACTAAAAGCTGCGGTAAAGTAGGCAGTTTCCAGCCGATTCCAGAACAGGAAGTGACTTTAACACTGTGGTGCGATTCCGATTAATAAAATATAATCAGACCCACATACAGCTGGAACAGTCTCTAGTTTTAATTGTAGCTCTCAAAGTGCTCTACATGCGATCTGATGACTGATTTTAATTAAACACACTGGGATGATCTGTGATCTGAACGGATTTAGTCTCTCTGACTTCTAAACGTCACTATCAGCCAGATGTACAGAATATGTCTTTAAATCAGACAAATAGTTAAAATCCCTCCGATTCGTTGTCATGACAGCGCAGGCACGTGCATACAGACACGGGAAGGGACTTTTAGGAACGCGCTTTCCAATTCAAAAACTGGAGAAAGAGCCCGAGTCTGAGCAGTCTGAGCGTCCCCCCCCCCCCATCAGTTAGAAAGAGAAGTGGGTACAAAGGAAGACTGGCAGGACTCTTTAGTTTAAACTGTTCGTTGAGCAACTACAACTCTGTTAGTCCTATAATTTTATATTATAATGTATTTAAAGTGAATAAATTGGAATGAAAAATAAAATTAAATGCTAAAGTAAATCGTAAGTGGAAGTGCATCTGTCAATTATATATATTGATGAGATTTCAAAATATTAATCTTTATTTAGAAAAAAATAGTTACACATGTTCAGGGGCATAGGGCATTATTAATATACTATGCAAGGTGCTAGAAATGGGTAAACCAGTATTAGTGAGCCTGCCCGGGGGGGGGGGGCACCGCTTCGCCAGGCAGTGTCCCACATTGTCCCTCAGAAACATACCACTTGTCCCCCCTTGGGCTTATTAGCAGGTGGTCACCCTATGTGCAAGACTTAAAGTCTAGTCTTAAACCAAGGCTGCTTTTTATCTGTATTACTTTATTTTCCGCAACTAGTTTTCCTTTTATCCTGGGATCCTTCTTTGTCGGCTGTAGAAGCTGATCGGGCTGCTTTGTGGTCTTCGTAGTTTTTAAAGACTTTTTACTTAATCATTGTACTCTGATTGTACCTATCAGCTGCAGCCCATATGGCCAACACACAAATGTGTGGGTAAATAATCACATACACACACTGAGCTGTATACACGTACATGGTACCTCTCCAGGAACACCAGTGGCCTGCTCCTGTACTGATGCAGGAGCTCTTCTTTGCGCTGATTCAGGGTCAGTTCAGCCTCTCCTTTCTGCTGGCTCTTCACCGGGCTTCCACTCCTGGCTATGGCCTCTACCATGTCATTTACACAAACGGACTCAGCGTGGCTCACGTACTGTATGGTGAACAGACACTCAATCAGTAAAACAGAAAGATAATGCAGTGCCCAGATATTTGCATTAACGTTATAATATACAAAACAGAGGGACTATAGATACAGATATATCTCTCACCTGAGTGTCTTGTCGCGGCTGCTGGGAGTCTGCGGGCTGGTGAGAGTCATATCCCCGGGACCGTGTCACCGGTTCCTCTCGTAATTCACTCTCGTCTTCACTGTCACACAAACGGGGTTGTGTTATAACTGGAGGGTCGATTTCTCCCCACATCATGGACCGGTGTCCAGGCTACTAACGTTTTCTCCAGTGGCTCCTAGCAGAAAGCTATGGTCACCTAACTTTAGCGATACGTACGTTGTCAGGTTACTCTTAACCTTAACGTTATAGACCCCGAAAAAGGCTGGTAATGTGTCTCTTAAGTGTGAACATTCCCACGTCAAAAATGTAATTACAGGTTAATTACTTGTTTAGCATGAGCTATGTTTTTACCGCCATGTTGGTCCGTCATAATTATTGCCCCCTTCCTTTTCTTTGACCAAAAGAATGGTTCCGCCCGGTCGTCAACGCGCCTGTGTCGATTTTGAACTACATTTTTTATTCTAAAATCAATGCAACATTTAAAAAAAACAAAAAAAAAACGTGTTACTTTTATATAAAGCAGGATGAGAGGCGGTAATCAGACATGGAATTTTAAATTTAAGGTATGGCTACTTACTATGAGGCTAAAGGCCTTTTTTTAGACATGAAGTGTTTAATTGGAGTTTTGAGTGAGTTTTGAAAGTGAGGTTAATTTTTTGGCCAAACAAGACACATAATGCAGACTGTAGCCTAGTGTTTTGAAAAAGTGGTTTTAGTAGGCCTATTGATTGATGCTTTATAGTGAAAACAAAGCTGGTGGTGTTCAGTTAGACCAGCTGGTTTGATTTGCATTGAGAGATGAATTTATGGAAAGTTCCCCATGCCAAGCTCTATGTCTCGTGAATGGTAGCCTATGTGATGATGTGGGGGGGGGTTATTTTAATTCCAAAGGCCAAGGGAACTTTATCAGGATGCATAGTATCCTGATCCATGAAATAAATGGCCTTTAAAAATAAAAATGTGCCTGCCACTATGGGAATTTAACATAGGGGTGTGTGTATTTATGCCCTCTGTATTTTAAGGAAGAACATTTATTTATTTACAACACATTATTAATTCACAAAGAAAATTGGTGTCCTTGGATTTTTCCATATTTTTTTTTTAAATAAAGGCATTAAGATCAATTTCCAAAATATGTTTTTTATTCCTCTTTTTAATCAACTTTAGCAGGGGTGTGTAAACTTTCTCAAGCCACTGTAAAGCCTAATGTCAACCGACATGGTTCCTGCTTTATTATCTGAGTTTAAAGCCCTGTCTGGAAGAGCGTTCTACTGTCAAAGTGTAGTTTTAAGAAGATCTTCATGTCAGTTCTGTGCTTACTTGTTGCAAAATCCTAAAATAAATTGTGCTAATTGGAATACCATGCATAATGGAGCCAGGGACTATGGCACACAAAATACATATTGCGCAGAGTGGGAGCAATATAGGTTCAGGTTGGGGACCCCCACAGCTCTTTTTTCCCCATAATGTTAATCCGTTTAACACAACTTCCGAGTGTGGGAGGATTTTTCACGTCTCCTTTTCTTTGAAAGGAAAACCTGTTCATTTCTGTTTTTATTTTCAATGTGTCTGTCTTATGTCTTGCAATTGTTCTTTTTTTTTAATATTGTGAATCTTTCTGTAAATTTCATGGACTCCCTATCATTGCTGATGAATATTTAGGATAGCAACTAAACAATGCTAAATGTTCTTTTGGAGAACAGGTAAGCAACTAAAGGCGCATCCCGTTTTATCAGGACAGGTGTGCGGGGTGAAGTTTTCACTCTCGAGCCTGGGAGCGCGCGGCAGAAGAGAGGAGCCACAACATCCATGGTGTCACTCTTTTAGAGATAAAATGTTTGGCCATTTCATACTCATCATGAGATAAACTGATACGGACAGACAGCTGACGAATATGACCGGTTGGTAGGTCGCTCCCGCGTGAACGGGACTTTGAGGCGGCGCGAGGTTCTGCCTCGGTTTAGTATCCCGGAGGAAGTGCTCAAGAATCTGCGTAGGAGGTTAAGCGGTGTTCATTTCAAACCAATTGTAAGGATTATTTTAAAACTTCCATTTCCTGTAAACAATTAGAGTTGTAATTTGAAAGTTTTAACAGGAACTTATTGTTCTCTCATCGTTTACTTCACTGTGTGTATCGCGCACACTTGACAACTTTCCCGGACTAGCCAAAAACTCAGCTAGTTTTTTTTAGGTATCCGTGAAATAGCCAATAACATGGACACTACACATGGACAAAGGTAGTACTCAGGTACGTATTTACAACAGAGCTGACAGAAATGCGTGCTGCGTAATGCCCAGAGCAATGTACTGTATGTAATGCTCTCTTCTTTATTTTTAAAACGTTGGGCTCGAGAACTTACTTATCATTGATAGTTTATGTCAACAAAAAGGAAAGCTCAGTGGCCTCACTATCCTTTGTAAATATAATTGTTAGGGGTCATTCACACACACGCTATTTGCCGCAGGGTTGTACGGTGGTGGGTGGGTCACTTTAATGGCCCATTTGTGTAATGTCCTGTTGTGTTTGTTTTTTTTTAACTCCCAATGTATCGCAATTCGACTTTATATTCATTTTTTTCCCCGTTAGACCTAATTTCATGGAGTAAGAAAAGAGATGAGGGACTTTGTGCTGGAGCTTGTTGCAGGAAATGGTCTGATGCACAAACTCATGGGCAGAGATGGTAAAGGTACTCACTTCAAGTACTCAAGTAGAAGTACAGATACTTGTGTTAAAAAAAAATACTCTAGTAAAAGTAGAAGTACTGATTTAACTTCTTTACTCAAGTGGAAGTAACAAAGTACAGGCTTGGAAATGTTCTTAAAGGTCCCATGGTTTTTTAACATTAACATGTGTTCCCCCAGCCTGCCTCCCCCAGTGGCTAGAAATGGCGATAGGTGTAAACAGAGCCTTGGGTATCCTGCTCTGCCTTTGAGAAAATAAAAGCTCATATGGGCTGATCTAAAATATTGCTCCTTATGAGGTCATAAGGGGCAAGGTTACCTCCCCTTTCTCTGCTTTGCCCGCCCAAGCAATTTGGCCCACCCATTAAAGAGACTTCATGACTTTCAGACCAGCAAACTGGCAGTTCGTCAAGGGCACATCCTCCCCCCACCCCACCCTGGAGGACCCCAAAGACCACTAGCACAGTATTTGTGGGTGTTGGTGGTACATGTGAATCTAAATCATAGGTTGTCACCATTTCAAGTGTGCATTTATGTGCATCTTCACTTCCTAGGTCTGTCTACCAGCCTCACTCTGAGCACCTCGTAACCATGGAGACCAAGTTTGGAGAGAGATCAAATGCAGGTGCCTACATCCCCAGCCCTCAGAGTGAAGCTGTGGCCAATGAGCTGCGAGAGTTGTCCCTGCAGCCTGCCCCCAACCTGCTGCCAGTCAGAGAGAGGAAGGATGGTAAGTGTCAGATTATTAATAATAAATAAATAATAAATTAATTAATATTAACAATCTATTGTTTTTACATTAAAAAAGAAACTGCTTTTACTTATTCAATGACATGCTTGGTGGCTTTAAGGGACACACACATTGTGAAATTACTAAAACAGCAGCAGAAACCTCTTAAAATATACTCAGATGCATGATCCTATTTGGTTACATATTAAAATGGGGGCTATTTTCTTTTTATTTAAACGTTTAAACCTGCAAAGAAGAAAATGTTCCCAGACAGAGTTTGTGTGCCATGATTTGTCCAGCATCTGTTAGAGCTGCTAGCTGCTGCGAGAGTTTACATTTCAGACATAGTAGGTCTTCCTTCCCATTTACTCATTATAAACAGCAAGTGCTGTCTTCCAAATGCACAAACACTGTCAAGGGTGAGCTCCGTTTGCAGAGTTCAGGCTGTAGTGGACTCTCCCGGCAAGAAGCCGCCGTTAACGGGCGCAAAGCTCTGCCGGAGCTCCAACTGCTGTCTGCCTGCATGGCCCTCTGACAGTGAGGACAGTTTCATGACCGGTTAAAAACGTCTTGTAGTCACATTAAATAGTAGTCCAATTTGGTGTTTTGGTACAGTTTGTGTTAACACCTAATGCAAAGTGTAGGCCTACAGGCACATTCTACCAGAATGGTAGCCAACATTTCCACTTCTAAAATCCAATCACAATGTGAGCCAGTCCACTTCCAAATGTGACTCTGAGTGATAAACATACATTTTTCTTTAAATATACACAGGGTTTCCCCCAGTGAATAACAAGCCTGGTGGCCCACTGAGCCAAAGTTGCCCCCCAACACTGGGAATTATTTTTTGATGTCATTTTAAGAAGTTTTTTTAAACTACAGTTACACTGCATATTTTCAAATCTCCATTTAGCTTTTAGCACTGATGTAATGTAGGGCCCTATAAAATCTGTCTTATAGCTTATTTAAATTCTCAATTTCATGATTCATTTGATAATACTGTTATCACAGAAACTATTGGGCTTTACCTAAAAGCTGTGACTGGCCCCAGCCGGGCCTTCATCAAAAAAATAGGCACTTGCCACCGTGCGTAGAGCCATTTATTATTTGTGCTTTAGTTGCCAAAACGTGCCATGCAATTTTTTTGTCTGTGTCAAACAACAGTACAAGTAAAGTTGTGTTCATGACAGTGTTGCTCTTTCTATGTTTAAGATTTTGAAAAAACTCCACAATTATCCAGCTAATTAGCACATATAATATGGGATATGTGCTTGTTTCTGACTGACTGGCCTTGCAAGTGCAGAAAAACTAGACCCTGTCTAGTAGCTGGATTTTGGAACGGCACAGTATTTACACTTTGTCTGGTATGCCTGCTGTAACTCAACATATTGGCATCCTAAAATAATAGCTATTGTTTTCCCCAGTTGAAATGCAGAACTCTCGCTGGAGGCATTTAGCTGATGTCTTCTTGTAGGTGCTTCGATTTGATAATGCAGTAATTGCAAAGAATACTGGGTATTTGATGTGCAGCTGAGATACAGGTCATCTAACTGTCTAATTGCCATCAAAACATATTGTGAATATTTGAATGCACAAGTACTTGTGTTTTTGTATAAACCTATTGTTCTGTATGCGTAACATCAGTGAGCCTTCCACATTCCAGATTATTTAAAATACTTGTATTCTGTCAAAAAAACCTGCCTTCAGGTTTTACTTATTTCTTTTAATTTATAAAAAGTAACTCCATGTTGGGTGAATGTGAAGAGTAACCCACAGGGATCTTCGTAATATTTATAGCAGTATTATTTTGGCTTTGGAAGTTTTTAGCACGAGTATTTGACCAATTAAAGTAAACTCTGGAGCAGAAACAATAACATTGAATTTTACACAGAGAGATCCAAGTAAATCATAATAAAAACACAAAGGACACGGAGCCTTAAATTTCCACTGAATGGCTAAATGTTCCTCTTGTCTCCTTTTCTTTTTCCAAGAAAGACACAGCACAGTGATATTATGTTTTGTTTTAGTGTTTCAATAGTGCAATATGAATATATCTTCTACAGTAAGGTAACAGCTGCCAGTAATATAACACACGTGGGCAAAGGCCTGTTCCAGTTAGACTGGAGCATGTCTCCATCTTCTGGCCAATACACATACTACAATCTGTATTTGTTTTTATAAGAAAAACATTTTAGTTCATGGTTCGTGAACATAATACCATCTGATGGACTCAAATTTAGATGTAATCCCCTTTAAATCCTGTTAATCAGCCCTGAATAACCCTTCTGTATGTGTGTGTCTTTGAGTGCAACCTTTGCCCCAGTGTGCACAGATAATTTGTAGTGAAGAAACTGGATTGGCTGAGGAAATGGGGAAACTGTGGCGGCGGGAGTATTCAGGATCCGGGAAAATAGAATCCAAAAGTCAAAGGAAGAGTTCATCCCTGAGTTTGAGGAGGCTTCATGTAGCCAATTAAGCCAGAGAGCCTCCGGTGGACAATTCCAAAAAATATGCTCATGGAAATTCAGTGTTGAAGAAAAGATGCGAAACAACTCTGTGAGCTTTGGGTTTTTGGACAATAGTGCAATTTATGGCCCCGCTTATACAGACGTTTATGCTGCATTCACAGGCCCTTCAGATGGTCCCGGTTCCTGAGTTAGGAAGTCATTCCTCCAACCTTGGTGTATTTATGAGCTTTAAGTCGTAATCTGGAGAGCAATTGATCACTATAAAGCAGTTGTAGAAATATTCAAGTACCTGTATAGAGACAGTATAAAAGGAAATACCCCCTTCACCTCAACAGGAGCTCAGAAACCCTTCCTCTCCAAACCGCTACATTTAGATCTTTTTTCTGTCTATTAATACACAGCAATTAACATCTTCCTCCACTGACGGAGCAGGATACAGATATTTATGTGGAAGAGAAAGGTAAGGCAAGGCAAGGCAAGGCAGCTTTATTTGTATA
>NC_045747.1:3244619-3250638 GCF_008692095.1 Etheostoma spectabile
GCAACAGGGCAATTCAAAGTGCTTTACACAAAATCAGCTAAAACAGATAAAACACAAGTACAAACAGTTAAAAGTCACAAGCATTAAAAACCAATAAAACACATGAATAGACAGTTAAAAACAAAATAGACACTTAGGACACATAAAACACAAGAATAAAAGTTACAGTGCAGCATAAGAAATTTAAAGAAATGACAGTCATTTAAAGCGGGCAGCACAAAAGGAAGGTCTTCAGCCTTGATTTAAAAGAACTGAGAGTAGCAGCGGATCTGCAGGTTTCTGGGAGTTTGTTCCAATATGAGGAGCATAGAAACTGAAAGCTGCTTCACCCTGTTTAGTTCTGACTCTGGGGACAGAATGTAGACCTGCCCAGATGACCTGAGAGGTCTAGGGGTCAGTGGTATAGCATCAGAAATGTATTTTGGACCTAAACCGTTAAGGGATTATAAACTAGCAAGAGTACTTTGAAATCAATTCTTTGAGACACAGGAAGCCAGTGTAAAGACTTCAGAACTGATGATGTGATCCAGTCTCTTGGTCTTAGTGAGGACTCGAGCAGCGCGTTCTGAATCAGCTGCAACTGTCTGATTGATTTTTTAGGAGACCTGTAAAGACCCCGTTCAGTAGTCAGTCTACTGAAGATAGCATGGACCGTTTTTCCAAATCCTTTTACACATAAGTCCTTTAACCCTTGATATATTCTTAGTGATAGTAGGCTGACTTTGTAATTGTCTTATGTGGCTGTTAAGTTCAGGTCTGAGTCCTGTACTACACTAAATTTCTGCTTGTCTGTTGTTTTTAACATTGTTGTTTGAAGCTGAGCGCAGACTTTTAATCGTTCCTCTTTTTTTCCAAAAACAACTACCTACCTCAGTTTTCCTTCATTTACTTTCAAAAGTTCTGGCACATCCAGTCGTTATTTGTTTGATGCACTTAGTCAGTTTTTGTATTTGACTATAGTCCCCTGGCGATAAGGTTAGTAAATTTGTGTGTCGTCCGCATAACTATGGTAACTTATTTTGTTTTCTCTCCATAATCTGAGCCAGTGGAAGCATGTAGATGTTAAACAGAAGAGGCCCCAGAATGGAGCCTTGCGGAACTCCGCACGTCATATTTGTACGCTCAGATGCATAATTACCTATTGACACAAAGTAATCCCTATTCTTTAGTAATTCAAACCAGTTTAGTACTAAGCCAGAAAGTCCTACCCAGTTTTCCAATCGGTCTAGTATATGTCATGGTCGACCGTGTCAAATGCAGCACTGAGATCGTAATACTAAGATTGAAATTTTGCCATTATCTGTGTTAAGGTGATGTCATTAAAGACTTTGACAAGAGCCTTCAGTGCTGTGGTGTGTCGGAAACCCGACTGAAAGGTATCAAAACTGTTGCTTAGTGACAAGAATGGTGAGTTGTTGAAAGACTACTATATCAATGATTTTACTTAAAACGGAAGGTTGATATTGGCCTTGTTGTCATTATTGACTTGTCTAGGTTTTCTTTTTAAAAGTGGCTTGATTACTGCAGTTTTCAGGGCCTGTGGAAAGTACCTGAAAGAGAGATGTGTTCACAATCTGTAGAATCAGAAGTCAAACAATTGGAAACATTTTTGAAAATCCCGTTGGTAGAATATCAAGGCAACAGGTCGAGGTTTCAGATGTTGAATAATGTCCTTCAGGTTTGTATGGTTGATCGTGTGAAATTCTGTCATATTGGAACTAGTTTTGCTTGAACACTGTGACACACATACCTGAACTTGATTGGAGGCACTGACTGTTTGTCTAATCTTCTGAATTTTGTCTTTGAAGAAGATGCAAGTCATTGCAGGCCTTGGTAGAAAAGTTCAGATGCTACTGGTACTGGAGGGTTTGTTAACCTATCAACAGTAGCAAACAAAGCACGGAATTATTATTGTTTCTAGAGATAATATCAGAGAAGAAGGACCTCTTGCATTCCTCAGTTCCAATTATAAATGCGAAGTCTCTCTTTATAGGTGTTATAATGGACCAGGAGATTTGTTTTTCGCCACCTTTGTTCAGCTTTCCTACACCTCTTTTTTCTGTTCTCACCAGTAGGACATTTCTCCATGGAGATCTTTTCTTACCAGAGACAACTTTGACCTTAGTGGGAGCATGGCATCAATAACATTTGTAATTTTACAGTTGAAATTATCTACAGCTCACTGACTGATAGCCCGAGGGGGGTGTGGAGGAAAAGCTGAATAATGTTTCACTGGTGTTTTCAGTGATATACCGTTTTCTGTTATCTTTGTTTGGACACTTTTGAGCACGAGATAGTGCCGTTAAAGAAAACACAGGAATGATCAGAGAGAGCAACGTCAGTCACCACAACCTTGGAAATGTTCAGACCCAGAATGTTCAGGTAGAGAGAGACGGAGACAGTCCTCTTGAGCCCTGTTGGCTTTATCTCAGCATTTATGACTGATACAAGTGCACACTTCATAGAGACTTAACTGAGTCCGATTCAAACAAAGATGTTTAGTAGCCTGAGATCTTTAGATATTCTTACTTAAATAAATCATACAGATATTTTAGTCATAGAAGTCATAGTGACACATTTTTATACATGTAGATACACTTTTTCTGACAATAAACATACACATGCACACAAACGCACCCAGCAAAGTGGGATAATCCCTGCCTGCGTTTTGGCTGGGGCCTTATCTGAAGTAATGGCGGATCACAGTCCTGATTCATTTTCCCCTCACTTGTCAGACTGAGGAGTTCTTTGCCTGGGGACACCACATCTTGCATATTAACACTCTCTGATACAAAAACGTACCGGCAGACACGTAATCCTGCATATTTTTTACGGTGCAAATACGCAGCCTGTTATTTGTGTGCATCAGATCATTTAAATACTCCTTTTTTATGCCTGAAATAATTTCTTTGTTTTTGAAGCACTAATAACGCTGCCTAATTTGTTTCATCAACATATTGTGAACATGACAGGCACCGGCGGTTTATTGTAATGCTAACCGACAGTTTTTTCATTGTGAAAGGGCCCTCTCTCACCTTTTTAATGTCATGTCATATTATCTGATGTCACCCGGGACAGAGCCTTAATAAGGGAGATGAATGGAACTGTCAGTGGACGGGAACAGGTGTTTTATACTGAGAAGGAGAGGAGAAGCTGGAAGAGGGAGATGAAGGAAGATAGAGGCATGCAGGTTGGTATACATTTAATTGACACAACAGATCAGTTGCTAGATAGACCAGGGGTGCAGATATATATTTTATTTTTGTCTTTTTTCCAAGCCTTTCCAAAACACATTGGCTAAATGTCAAAGTGACTTGTAGTCTTCTAATGTTCTAAGATGCTGGCTTCAAAGTAAAGGCTTTCTTGTTTCTTTATACTTACAGTATGGGTGTATTTGCTTGTTTAACTTTGTAGCTGTCATTGACTGGCACAAGCACTTTTATTTAATAATGATTTAATATATATGTATATGAAAAAATGCACTTACTTTGTTAATAGGCATACATATGTGGGCCAAATTAAAGCTAGTTCTGTGCTACTGACTTGACTATGCAGCCTGTTGACCCCGATTTTCTTGGCAATATAAAGAATATCACTGTTATGTAAAAGACTTTAAAGCATTTGTTTTACTTTCACCTGCTGGGATGCTCTATGTTTTTGTAAAAACAACTTTTCTCAATCTTCTTTGCTAATGTCAACACGAGGGGCTTGTTTGGAAGACCTGTTGTGTTACTGCTGATTGCTAGCATGGTAATCTGTCTGCATTTCAGATGGTCTGACAATTTTTGGTACTGCTGCTAATGTGTTCCCTCCTGTGCTAAACTATACTGGACAAGCTTCTGAGTTTGGCTACTCTACTTCAGACTTGGTTAGCAGGAAACGGCAAACACAAAGGTCAGACAGGTGGGCAGAAAGATCAAAAAGTGGAAACAGGTGGTGTCGTCTTTGTGTGTTGGGGTTTTTGGCGTGAAGGCATGACGGCAGAGAGGTGCTCACACAGGTGCATATCACTGACACCACACTGAGCTAAGACCAGAAGTGCTAAGTGAGAGGAATTTTGCGTGTGTGTTGGTGTGCGTCTGTTTGTGTCTGTCAGCAACGAATGACTTAGTACGACAACAGCTGGGATAGACTGCTTGATCACAGATTCACCGACATTTGACACACACACGTCTTAGTCAGTCCTGTAGCTGCAGCAAATACAGCAGAAGCACTTGCAAAGCTGTGCAGCAGCTCTGATACAGTAGCTGTGTATTTATTAATGCTTTATTAATTTCAACACTATGCTACAGGACTTTGGAAGGACTGTGTTGTAGAGGACACTGCCAAAGCTTTCATCAAATCTGATCAAGGAGCTATTTCAAAAGACCTTTTGATGAGGAGAAATCTCTTTTGATAGTCTTTGATTCCAGAAACTTTAAACGTTCTTTTTCTCATATATTACTTTCCTCTGAAGAATATTATTTTCATATGTTCAACTGTATCGAGCAACTTTTCAATCGTCAAAGAGGATTGCATTCTGTTTTGCGGATGTAGAGACTTGTGGCAGCTGGATAAATTCAACACCTGCACTCAGCTGTAGCCAACTTCATTTCTTGTTCTGAGTCTCATTCAGAATAAGTTCCTAGTTTAATCGCCATGCTTGAGCAACTATCCTGTGTCCGCATCGACCCTGCCCCTCTCAGACCTCCGCCAATCAGCAGGAATATGGACGAGAGAGCCTTACGCTTTGAGTTAGAACGCCAGGCCTGTCAGAGTATCAGAAAAGGTGGGATACCTGTTGTGTGTCATGCTTTATATAGTGGAACTTGCAACACATGCAATGTTTTTAAAATGTATGTAGCTTGTTGAATGCATTGACTGTTTTAACCTTAGAGTGTTATCCAGGTTTATCTTCTGGGCTCAAGTGTTAAGTGAATCAAATACTTAAGTACATGACAAGTGGCTGGGTTACAGTTGGGGCTCAGCCAGCCCTGGCACAGCACACTTTGCCATGAGCACATGAACTCAGGAACCTGTTGGTGGTAGCTGCATGGGCCTAGGACCAAAGTAGCTGCACTGAGAGCAGTTTGGACAAATTTAGGAAAGTACAAACTCTGCAAACTCCAAAATACTTCCAGAGAAGTCTAAATGTAATGACATAGATACCCCAATGTCATTACCCCCTTACCCCTAAAAATAAGGTTTAAGGATCTTTTCTTTATGGTTGCAATTAGCTTTGTTTTTATATGGGGAAGTTACAGTATAGTAAACCAGGTACTTTTTAAATAGGATTCTGATCGTTACAAATGTATGTATTTCACAGTGTGATTTTCAGTGGACTAGCTAGGCATAATTTTAAAGGGAAAGAAATTGGGTTTCAGTACAATTAGTCGGAATAATGAGAAAAATTGACAGAATTTGAACCCAGATAAGAGACTTATTATTGTTATAAGTGATCAAACTCTCCTGAACTGTCTCTTCTATAGGCAATTTACAGTAATGTTCCTTTAATTCAGCTGGCTTTCCAAGGCAATTGGGTTTCAAGCGGTTACAACATGGACACAAATAGAAAACTAAGGGCGAGGGCAAGAAAGCGAGGGAGGAAAACCGCAGATTAGAGATCATAACAGGATACAGTGTATAGTGTAAAATAGTTAGTGTAAAAAATAGTTGACCAAAACACTGGTAAACATTGCAGTACAGAAACAGGCAGCTAGGGAAGTACATTTAACATTTAAATTAGGTAAATCCATCCATCCAATACAAATTTCATTCAATAGAAATGCGCCTTAAAATCTATTTGAGGCCGTGTTTTGAAAGATTACAGTTGTAGTAGATGCATGTGGATGCAATATTTCCTCATATTTTGACAGTTGCCTTGAGTTAGAGTTTTTGTTTTTGAGAAAAGGGCCTGCTGTTGCAAAAAGATCATTTGAAAATGGTTTCAAATTTTACAAATCGATCAATTCACCAATCGAGTATTGGCATCGGCCTTATTGAATTTCTGAGTTCAGAGTTTACATACTTTTCAATCGAA
>NC_045747.1:3250648-3274322 GCF_008692095.1 Etheostoma spectabile
CTGCGTTACACTGTTGTTGTGTGAAGGTACACTTGCTGTATGTAGTGGCATTTGAGCAATGAGCACACTTTCCCAGAATAGATTCTGTATCAGCACATTGCATCACTTGCCTGTCATCTCCTGGCACAAATCATCAGCCTCGAAAACGTGTGTGCATGTTTGTGTTTCATGATAGTGTATGAATATTCAAGCAGAGGTATTTAAATGTGTGTGTACAAATTAAATATGCACTGCTGTGTATGCTTGCAAATGTTTTGCATGATTGTAATGAGTATCTGTGTTTGTTTTGTTAGTCCGGCCATGTTTGCCTGCAAGATCTAGTTAAATCTTCCCCCCCCTGCCAAAGCCAGAAACTGCACCATCCTGCGTCAGCCACATTCTCATCACAGAAATCAAACGAGGATGACTGTTTATTATCTCAGGCTACTGTAGGACACACAGAGGGCCACTGCGACAGAGTCTGCTCTCATTATTGCCAACCAGTTTGGAAACGTGTGAACACACAGATCTTTTCTGTCTTCTACTGTGTAGAAAAAAACAAGAATGTAGGAACTACTGAATGCAGACTTGTGATAACTGAAAAAGAGGAACAAGAGGGGCAGATTCATGAGAAAGATAAGCACTCTTCCCCCTGTTATTGAGTGTGTGAGATTTAAGGGGCATGTCGGGGGAATTAAATATATAGCCGGCTAGTTTTTTTTTTTTTAGTTGACTTGACAGAGACAAACAGAAAAGAAAGTTTTGGTATCTGAGGGTTAATGTCACTTTGTGTCGAGATGGAAATAGGACCGGAGATGTGGAGCAGAGGATGAAAGACGTAGATGAAAGGTTCAAGCAAATGAGTTTAGCATACAGTTTCAGCCAGGTTCTGGGCAAAATAATAGTGCCAGTCCTCAGCACAGTGCATTCAGACAGTACCCAAACTTTACAACTTTAGTTCACTCTAGCTGCTTTTGTTACTGTTTTTAACGCCAGCAGGCAGCTGTTTCCATCAAGAAAGCTCTGAAAAAAACAATTCTTTATGTCCAGCACCAAGCATCAGACACATTTAGTGACTGCACACTTAACACAGCAGCTTAAGAACCAGATACTGCTCATCCAAAAAGCACTACTCATGCTATGACGTAGTCCCCTAGTAATGCTAGAGTGTACGCGTCATTTGTGAACAGCTAGCTATTCAGGACCAGGCTATTTCCAGGAACAAAAGCATTCATTCAGAAAGTTACATCCTTGAGTCTTGAAATGCGATGTACCCAGCATGGCGTTTGGCGGTGTAACAGTTTAAAGGTGTCCCCTCTCAACACACTACACACTGTGTGGCAACGCACCACTTAACATAAATAACATAACATAACATAAATAACGCTTGAATGCAGTTGTTGCCGCTAATTGACCCAACCACTTATTAGGTTTAGGGGGCAATCACTTTTTCACACAGCCATGTAGGTTTGGATTTTGTCTTCCATTAATACTAACAACCTTCATTTAAAAACTGCATTTTGTGTTTACTTGTGTTAACTTGATGATCTGAAACATTTGAGTGTGACAAACATGCAAAAAGATAAGAAATCAGGAAGGGGAAAACCCTTTTTCAAACCACTGTATTTCCTGTACATCTCTAGAGCTCGCACTCAACACTGCACTTCCTTATATCCTCAGAAATACATCAAAATACACACAGCTTTTTGAATTTTTTGCTGTATGTTAGGGCTGTCAAACTTGGCCAAAAATTACATTTGAATATTCAGTTTCAAAAAATACGTTGGTGTGAATATATTCAAAGATCTATTTGTGCACATTACGTCCATAAGAACGCAAACCAATACAGCAGGAGACATAACTACTTGGATATGTATATTTATTTCAACATAAACATGAATAAATTAATAAAATAATGTCCTATGTAACGTAAAACTTAATGTAAACACTGTAGACCTTTCTCCTTTTATCTCTGGAGCAAGCAGGATGCAGGCCTTTACTGGCGGAAGTTCCCAAATCTCGTCCTCTCTCCAGTTGAACATTTTTGTTGGCATCTTTGTGGTATATTAGTTTTAGGGGTGGGGAAAACATTGATACAGCATAGTATTGCGATTTTCAGTAGCAATACTGTATCGATACACATGCGCCAAGTATCATTGTTTTATTATATATGTGTTGGTCAGTTTGTCCACTAGACAATCCCATTTTGCAGCAATAAAATTGAAGTGAAATGAACAAACAGAGAAATTTGTCTTTTTAGATGAAACAGATGTTCCATGTACATCATTTGGAAATTGGGGAAAATTAGTTGGATAAAAGGTTCTAATTTGCAGTATATTGCAGAATATTGCAATATGTTTAAAATCGCAATAATATTGTATCGTGGCATAAGTATTGTGATGATATTATATCGCGAGGCGTCTGGTGATTCCCACCCCTAATTAGTTTGTTGGTTTTATGAACTGAACGTGACGTGACGCTGATTGTGTGACCCCATGTGAGTTTCAGTCCGCGGTGTAGGATTGCTGTGCTGGGGAAAGTTGAGCTATAGTTTCAATGTCATTAAGGTGATTGGCTTCAGCCCAGAAGAGGCAGCAGTAAATTTGGACTTTATGGATTTGTCCTTTCATATCAACCTGATCAGACAGAATGACTCAGCAGGGAGGGCTTTTGTTCACACTACAGGAGACTTCATGGAACATTTTGTCTTTATTATTATGTATGGCATTAGGAACTGGTCTCTAATTGAATATTAACAGCATACAGTGTAAACTTAAGGCAAGCTCATGTGTTTTAAATACCTATCCTATTACTGGTAGGTACAGCAACGTACACCCCACTTTGCAAAACCTCAGCCCCAGCTCTGCAGTGGAAAGGTGTGAGCTAAAATTGTCACTGCAGATGGTCGTGGTGTGGGTAAAAGAGCCCTCTACCAAAAATGTTTCCAGATGCTATATTTTGTTACACTTTCAGGCTGATTTCATGACCCAGATATAGAGCAGCCGCGGATCTGAATATTGGAAGTACGGTCCTCAGGCTTTTTGCTGACATGTTTTTCGTCTGAGAAAATGTGAGGTTGGCTCAGAACGTGGTGAGTCAGAGCAAGTTTGAAAGCTTTTCTTAGCGTGTGAACATGGAGCCATGACCCCCAAATGCAAATACCAGTTATCTTTTATTAATAGTGTTGAAAATTGTTGTTATCTGAGCCCTCACACACCTGAACAGACAAAAAACATGCATGTAGATCTCTTTCCCTTATCTCTCTTAGACACACATTATATGTCTCTGCGGTGATGAACTGTCACACATGCGGCAGTAAAGTGTGTCTGTCATTTAATGAAATACTTGAAACAGGAAACTGCATGTGTGTGTTCACGTTTGTGTGTTTCCCATCCCTCTGTAGTGTGAGACATAACCTTTATACGTCTTCTCACAGAGGACCACAGAGAAGTAGTTCTGATCAGCAGCTAACAGGGTAGATAAAAACCTCTGTGGAACACCAGATATCACCATTATTACATGCATTCATAAACTGAAAGTCTTGTTATTAAATGCTGTGTAAAGTATTTACTTGCACCTAAGTTATGAGTAATGTCACTACCTTTGTGGCTTTCTGTAGCCGGGAACTGTGTTAAACGCCTCTCTGTATTCATTGTGCATCGACTGACTTTTTTTCTTTTTCTCTTTGTTTTTTTCTAACTTGGCGTTCAGTTCTCCAGCTGAAGCTGCAACAGAGAAGGTCCAGAGTAGAGTTGATCAACCAGGGGATCATGCCGCGTAAGTAGACAGCAATGTTTTTTAGTGAAAAATCTTGGTCCATGCTCTGAAAAAGTACTTGTTTCCATTTTGTTTAATAGTTTCAGACAATAAATTGATCACAATGTCAGCCTTCCATGGGATTATTTAACACATATCTGATGCAACCATTTTAAAATCACCCCAACCATTCAAACATGGCTCATTCATTCATGGCTCATCCAAAATGTCAGTGGGATAATGAGATAGACAGAAGTCAGTAAACATTTCCTTAACTCTGATGTAGTTTATGGTTAAAGTGGATTACTTAATTTTTCAGATGATGTTATGCATCATGCAGCCGCAGCGTCAAACACTATATGTAAAGAATAGTGAGTTTCAAATGAAATTATAAAAAAAGCAACCTTTGACTACAAGAAGACTCGGTTGCCGGTAACAATTATTTTCATTGCTGGTTAATCCGATTATTTGATTGACCATTAGGTCTCTCAAATTTCACTAAATAGTAATACATACCTGTTATATCTCAAAGCCCAATGTGATGTTTTCAAATAGCTTGTTTTAGCCAACCAACAGTCTAATCCATAATGGCCTCCAGCTTACTCTGACAAATCCTGAAAATGTTTTTTGCTGGGAAGATGACAAAACAATAAGGTGATTATTGCAATAGTTTCAGATTCATTTTCTGTTACAACTTTATTGTCCATCAAAGTGCAACATATTCATTTTCTGCCTCACCAAAACAAAAGCAGCAGAAGAACAAAATTAAATAAAAATCCTGAAACACTTAAGTGTAAAGTACACAAGTATAAATATCTAAAAAATATCTAAAACAAAGCATAAAACCTGTGGCTCAGTTTTCTTTTCTGTTTTAATTCATCATTTCCAGTTTTAGCCCAATTAGCTGGATACAGAAGCACTTCTCAGTATAATGCAATACAATTTAACAATCTCAATAATACCCTCTATATGCAAAAACTCAACATGTACTCTTTCTGAAGGTAGGATTTGTTGCTGGGCTCTTGTTCTAAACTACATTAGTTTTAGCTAGGTGTACCTAACAAAAAAACGAGCAACTGAGTGTCTATCCCTTTCATTTAACTGACTGTTTCCTGCTGAGGTTTTTCATTCAGTCGCTGCTTGTGAGAATCTGTCGTGTCTCCTGTGTGTAGCCTCGTTTTCTTGCTACACGGCAGTCTTCTGACGTGATTTAGACTGTGGTTAAAATGGTGCCATCGTCTCCAGACAGATAGCTGTTTCAGTCTTCAAAATAAGGTGAATCAAGGTTGTGCGTCAATTGCCAGCGTGAACACCCAATTACTGCTTTTTATCTGGTCGAGAGATTTTCCCGTACACCATCAAACTCCAAATGTCTAGATGCTTTAGATGGCAGCCTGTAAGTGCCACTAGTATATGCTTTTGGCTCTTTGTCCACATCCATTCAATAGAAAATGTGTCTGCAGTGTTAAGTGTCACTGTCATTTTCATAAAATACCATGAGAAGAACATCCTGTTCAGATGTTAATCATTTTATCTGCTAGTATTTCCTATTGTTATCTGTTCAGCTGGTAAATACTTGAATGTGCTGCCTGTAAACTATTTACTACTTCATGCATTCACTTTGCTGTTGCAGGAACCTATTATGTTCTGCTTCAGCAAATAAGCACACTGTTCCTCCTTTTACAATACAATGACCATTTTCTTATCTTTCTGGACAGACAGCTTAAATAATGAGCACGGCTCCGACCTCATCTGGTGGAGAACTACTTTAAAATGGAAGGATGCGAGTTGAAATGTACTGTATTGTTAACAATTTGATGACAAATGGTGCTGTTTAGTTGCTTATTGTCTGTGAAGTGAGTATGTCAGGGTTTCCGCGGGGTCTTAAATTTTATAACCGGTCTCAGGTCTTAAATCATTTTAAACAGGTCTTAATTTCCCCACGTCCATGCGACACTACCTCATTATACTCATTTAAAAAATGTCTGTTGTGTTGTAGTTCTTTCTTTCGCTAATCCAAATATAATTTTGCTGTATAATGACTACAAATGAGACCTACATGTAACTTACATTGCAGCCAATCAGCTTTTGTGTTATTGGTGCGAGTCTCTTTATATTGTACCATAGACATAAAAGGGATTTCATTCTTCAGCTATGGGGAAGTGCAAGTTTAGCAGCTTCAAAAAAACTGAATTTAGGGCTTAGTTGATATTGTGATAGACGTCTTAAATGTCATTTTTAATGGTTTTTAAAAAGGTGTTAAAAGTCTTAAATTTGATAACCTGCAGAAACCCTGATATACCCATATGGGCGTAAGAGAGAGACAGAGAGACAGTCTAGCTGTGATCAGGCCAAGTATGACCAGAGGTGTTAGTGTTATCACAGCTCTTGTCTGTCTTGGCACTTGTGTTTCGGTTCAATCAATTTGATCAACTTGAACAATTAATCAAGTAATCGGATAAGAAATGCGCTTGCTTTGTAGTAAATATGAATAGTAAATATATTAAATAAAGTAGGGCTGAACGATATTGTGTTTTAACATTGACATCGCGATGTGCGCATGCGCGATAGTCACATCGCAGGATATTGCAATGTTGACGCTAAAACATTTTTGCTGTTTTATAGAAAAATAAACTTTTACCGTTCTGATTATTACTGGCCGACCCTTCCCCTTTAAGACAGGTAGCCATGTGGGCAGTGTCTATGTAACATTAGTCCGACGGGGGTTGTTATGGGAAGTGAGGTTCTCCGTGTGTAGAAAAGTACCGTAGGCAGCAACTGCCGCTGACACAGTGATGCGTGATAGTTATTTATTGTTATTTAGTTTTTTATTGTTATTAAGCTACAGTTGTCAGTGTTTTATGTTCACTGCAAATGTGAACTAAATCACCTGATTAATGCAACATAATCACAACATCTCAACCATTTTCCCCTGCAGAAAGCTGCTGCCAGCCAGGCTAAAGCTAATATAGTTAGCCTAAAGAAACAAGGGGTCCGTCCGTCCCAACTAACGTTACAGTTCAGAGCCGCGACACTGGAAACATAACACAAATCTAGTCTAACTAGTCGCTAGTGTGCGTGACATGCAGGTCTGATCAATTTATCAAACTAACAAGCTGGCCCCGCTTGTTGACCACAACCTGAAATTTAGAGGAAGCAACATGAATTCATTGTCATAAAGTCATCCTTTTAATTTTTTATCTTCTATGTAGATGCACTCTGCTACAAAATCACCAAAGTAGTCAAGAATAATTTATTATTTCAAAATAGAGCTACGGTATTTATGTCATCTTTTAAAATTTTTTCCTTTTGGCAGTATATTGCAGGGAAAAAAATATTGCATTGTCAGTTTTTTTCCCAATATCGTGCTGGTTTCATTTTTGTAAAAAGAAAAAGAAAGAGAAGGAAGAAAGAAGGAAGAATGCAGACATCATCGGCATGGTCCGATGACGTAATTCACATGCACATTAAGTAGCCATTAGCAGGAGGCGCTGGTTAAGGCAGTTGAAAGTCTGAACATATTCCGCCGAAGGCTAAAACCATATCTCTTTTGATTGCACCATGGATAAAAAAAAAAATAAAACAATAAAAAAGTATTTGCACTTTTAGTTACATTTACATGTGACTCTTTGTGGTTTGACTTATTCAAAGCAAGTGTGCTTGCACTTGATTCTTGCTGTCCTGAGTTTGCACCTTCATGGTTTGCCACACAGAATGGAAATCGCATTGTAAGGTAATGAATGTCATTTTAATGTTGTTGATGTCAGAGAAGGGACTTGGCAGAACAATTATCCACTGACATTTAGGCTACCTTCTTTTTTTACATGACCTTTTTATATTGTCCCGGTAGTCTCTACTATAGACAGTTTGAAGAGATACTGCACACACTGTAGAACGGCAGTGATCACCACGCTAGAGCACACCACGCTGCTCTCTCTCTCTGACTCATCTCCTTCTCCTGTTCATTTCTTTTTTTCCTCCCACTATTTCCCAGTACACATGCTTACATCCTACCCTTTTTTCCCAAATACGCTCTTTTTTCAGCGCCTTCCTTCTGTTTGTTTCATTGTGATGGTTCCTTCTCTCTGCGCCCTCATCCTCTGTCCCCCCCATGTCTTTTTATCGCTAACCGTCTCTCGATTATCCCTCCCACTACCCATCCAAAATAATCTTTCAAATGCCTGCTTTGTGTAGAGAAAGCTTCTTTTTCTTCCATTAGCCGTGGGACCGTGGTGTGTGGTTGGGTGTGTTCATTTGACTCAGTGCTATAATAAGCCCACAGTGTGATACCCTGTCTATCAGGTTATTTATACACTTCTCAGATGCTTAAAAATGTTTCTCGGTTCATGCTCATCTACACATGGTTATCAGGTTAGCTACGCTAAACATTAATGCACTGGTTTTCCCAAATATCTGTCAGCAGGAGCAATAAAAAAGAACAGTGTACTAGATTTACACATTACCGATGGATCTGGAGCTGCTCTCACAAAGTTCTCACATATGAAATGGCTACATCTCTGGTCTATGTACTATATGTACTGCCCGCAACAAACTTGACGTGTTTGTTGATGATTGAAGTAATATTTTAGTAATTTTGTGGCTATTTTATGAGGTTGACAAATAAGTCACACCATATTAAACCGACTTTAAAGTAAAGTATTAAACAGGAGAGTTTTTTACTCAACAAACTAGTCCGTTACTACATAACAAAAAACAAAGCACTGGTCAGCTGCAGACCAAAAATAAAAACACAACCACTGCCAGTTGCTTCTTCATGTTCTCAAATTTTAAAGACCATGGAATGCTGGTTTCAGTGTGGCAAGAAGCCATGACGCAGTCACTCATGCACATAATGGGGTCTTTTCTCCCTGACCTCATCCAACCACTCTCTATTTCCTCCTTTTCATTTGCCCTTCGGTCTGTTGTTCCATTTTTCTTCCAGCTGCCTCTTTCCATTCATCTTCTCTCCCCGTCTTAACCGCATTCACGTTTCTGATTCTCCATCTTCCTCCTATCTATTTCCATCCCTTTCACTTCCTGTCCCCACTTCCAAAGACCTCATTTTGTGCTCATCCATCCCGTCATCGCACCGCTCATTTCCCATGTTGCTGACTGACAGGCAGGTTCAATCTCCCTTGTGGTTGGGTTATTAGAGGTCTAAGAGGGTTAACGGCCCCAGGGTGTGCAAGAATGAGTACCAGCAGTGTGACAATGCTCAGTGATGTGAACTCAGGCTTAAGCAGGTACCAGCAGTTTTCCCCCAGGGTGTGTGGGTGTGTCTGTGTCTGTGTGTGTGTGTCTGTGTCTGTGTGTAGTGCAGTCAGAAAGTATTAGCCACACACTTTCTGTTGTGTTAGCTCCAGCACATTGGGTTTGAAATGAGACTGCGAAATGAAAGTGCTGACTCTCAGTTTTAATTTGAGGGTGTTTACTTCTAAACATGGGGATCTTCTTCTCTGGTCCGATGTGTACTGCAGTCAGGGGTGACTGACTTGGTCACAAATAACCCTTTGTTTAGCCATTAAAAAGTTCTTGGTTGCATTAACTGTATGTTTGAGACATAAACCAGGCAGCAGTATTGTCCTAAAGTTGTGGAGCTGTGATGCAAAGGGCTACCAATCACACTCTGCCCACTCAATATGGATGCAGACACCCTCATTAACATCTCAGTCATTGGTTCATTTAGATTCCAGAGAAGCAGGAAGCACAGGAGAGCACAATAGGGAATTCAGCAGGTCTTGAACGGGATCTGAACAGAGGAACAGGAGTTAGACAGGAACACTAGGAAAACAACAAATGCACTAGACAAGAGCTGAGAATAACGGGCCAAGTTACCAGACTGGTGGATGTAATGATACGGCGCCGATCAGGTGAACAGCCTGGGTAAATGTACTGCTAAGGTGAATAATGGAATGTGCTGCAACTGTGCAGGAATCTGAACAGGGATAAATGGCCTCACCCCTTGACCTAGGTCCTTTGATCACTCCTCTTGCCACTACCAGGTGAAGACAGAAACAGCATAGACAGACATGCGGGATAAGGGGAGAGGGCACACACACTGGACGGGGGGATAACAGCTGACCCATAACAATACATCCCAACCGACAAGACTCGTTTCATCGTACACCACATTTTATAATTGTAGCTACTCCACTGGTTACAAAGAGAAGTCCGATTGTTTAGAAGTCTATGAGAAAATGACCCACTTCTCACTTGATTTATTACTGTAGTAAATGTTTTCATAATGAATTCATGGTCTCAATTGTTAGTTTCAAGTCTTCTTCAATAAATCATGATGTTTATTTTTTAAACTATGGTCCCATTTATTTTAAAGGACTATAAAGGAGTCCACAAACCAATGGGTACCATCACTATGGCTACAATCTTTTAAAACAGTATGGTTTACACCAATAATTAATCTAAGGTCAGTACCTTTATACATTCCTAAAATGTCTTATCTTGCAGCCTCTTCCTCATTCATAGGGGCTTGGTCAATAATGAAACATTTACCAGGTATAAAAAGTATGAATTAAAAGTGGATGGTTTCTGACTCTGTAAAGTGACATTGAGCACATCATATCTTTAATGGTGTTAATAAAGTGCAGGTTTTTATCTACTTGTGACCTTTACACTGATCACCATAATACTCAGGTTGTGTACATTGTTACTCAATAACCTGCCTCTATATGTATTCTTACATTCAATATATCATTATTTAATAGAATGAGGTTTAGATTCTTGTTTTAGAAGTGAAATCATAATGCCTGTACTGATAAGCTGCATTTTGGTGTCATCACAACCCTTTAGGCTTTTAGGCATGCAGCACCACTAATCCCTGGGTTTTTGCATAATCATAGGCCTACAGCAAGTCTTGCTTGAGTCATTTGTGAATGCTGTACATATTCCATAAATTCCACTGCTGTAAAGAGGCTTGTTGGACTGGAACCCTCAGTGTCCCTTTACCTGATAATAGCACCACTGCCCAAGCTATTGTGCATTAACTACACTGACATGGCACTCAAAATATGGAAAAGGAAAAGAGCACCATCAGTGAACTTATTCAGTCTGAACTGTAAAAGCAAAGAGCCAATCAGAACCATTTTTCTCTCAATTTTCCCCTCAGTTGGATTATTGCACACACTGCAATCTTAATGTCCTCTTTCTCTCCATTTTTGCTCTGCTCTCACTCTTTATTCTTCAAGCTCTGAAAAGTTCAGCTGCCTTCCACGAACAGAGACGGAGTTTGGAACGAGCACGGGTGAGTATGCTATCCTTGAGTCCAAACTGGCCTGTTTCAAGCAGACATTCAATCTCATCCTTTTTAGCAACTCTTGGATAATAATGTTATACAGAAGGGCTGGAAATGACAAATAAGCATTGAGATAAGGCCATGTTGGGAAGAGAATAAGCTTTGGAAAAATGATAGGCAGTTGGTAAAAATCCAGAAGGGAGTAAGTGTCTCAATTTAGTTCTCTTTCTTCAGACTGAGGACTATCTCAAGAGGAAGATCAGGAGTCGACCGGAGCGTTCTGAACTGATCAGGATGCACATCCTGGAGGGTGAGTACCCCATATAGCCTCCTACCTGTCTGTCTGTCTGTCTGGAACTTAGACATTTCTGACAAATAACCTTTAAGAATCATAAAAAAATAAAATATCGTGCCTCCAGAGACCTCAGCAGAGCCGTCAATTCAGGCAAAGCAGATGCAGCTGAAGCGAGCTCGCCTTGCCGATGATTTGAACGATAAGCTCTCCCACCGGCCAGGGCCCATGGAGCTGATCCACAAAAACATCCTACCTCTTCACTCCAACATTAAACAGGTCATCATAGGTAAGCCAGGCATTATTTATGTTTTAGAAGGCTGACCTTGGGCTCCTTTACCTTGGACAACTGCGACACCAACAATGTAGCAGGAACAAGCTTTGGCTGTAGAGCGGCTATACAGATGCAGTAATGGAGGCTAGCTTCAGGTTGGGTGTGTAACTAAGTAAAGTTAAAAGTAAAAACAACTTTATAAGCCTTGAGGTCATAGTGGCTCTGCAGCTCTCAAGCTTGTTTTGGTGTTTTACTGCCCCCTAGTGGCTACAAAATACACCTTTAGGTAAAATTAACCCTGCGTGTATGTGGTGGAAGGAGGTGTGATATGAATGTAAACGTGTAATATATCACAACACACCCACAGTTTTAGGCTCCTGACAGGATGTCCCTCCTGGCCCCCTCCTCCAGCTATCATAAACCTACTGATGCTCCCTCTCAGATGTCTCAGCTGTGCTCGCCATTCACACAGATGCCTGGCGACACACACTTGAAACTTATACACAGTCCCATCCACTGTGTACAAAACAACCACATTGCACACAAACTCCCCCTCCACCTGGGTATTCATTCTTCAAACAACCATACATGTTAAACTAGGATATAGTATGCCCTTGCATCCCTGGTTAACAGAGAGTGTCTGTTAATAAAACCCATTATCTTTTATTAGGAGTAATATTGTATACCCATTGAAGAGATAGGATTCTACATGAATGAATAGGGCTTTGATTGCAATTTGGTGCCTAATGACAGATATAATGGCCCCAATGTCACCATTGTCCGTTATAACAGCAACAATAAAAGAACTGCAGCACTGTCTAACTTTTATTTTATTGCTTTAGTCCAGTGCCGTTAGACATTAGAAGATCAGATCAGAGACGGTAGGTCCAGCTGCTTGTTTGAAGTGTGGAGGAAAGATCGCTGAGATTACAATAATGTACAGGGTCAGCGGATTATCCATCTCTGTCACCTCCGCACAATAAACACAATTGCATTACCGGGCCTTTATTGTAGGAGCACTGGAGAACACAAGAGTTATACAGGGTTGACATGCAAAGATACAAACATTCAAAGCACCATGCACAGACACACACTGGCACAGCGCAGTAGTAGAGAAGTCATCACATTATCGGATCACAGGGTATTAAATCAGCCCCATGTTGTCTTTTCATCATCGCCTGCTGATGTTGGATTAATGACCAGCAGTGTATTTTCTATAGCTGTCTGCTGCAGCCCAAAGCAGCTCCTGTAATTAAATAACACACATCCATCAGCATAAAAAAAGTCTCTATCCTAGTCCAGTGTGTTTTGGCAGCTACCTTTTTTACATTAAATCCCTGTAAAGGCTCAAAAGTCTGCTTCATAATGAAATCATTACGTGACATCCTTGAGAGTAAAAGTAGCAGGAGAACCACAACTTGGATTCATTCATGTGCTGGAGGATGTTTTAATGTGAGGCTGGCTGATATGGAAACATTTGTTCTTTAGTTGACAAGTTTTTATGCAGTTGTTTTTTTAAATACTTTGCCTGATTTATATGTTTTTTTTTTAAACATTCAATTAGTTTATTTGTAGCCTGGAAACCATTTTGTATGGAGAATACCCTTAGTAGCACAGAAGGCTGGCATAAACAGGAGGAGCCCTCACATAAATAGTTAATGTATTCACATCATGAATTCCGCAATTGATCCTCCAGAATTCTCAGCATAACACAATTCCTTAGAGAGACGCCATCTGTTACATTAAAACCATCATGAATAAGGTGGCCAGCCCTATTTGGCTGCACTGAACATGAACTAAGATGAATGAAAACTATCACTGAAATAAAGCTTGACTTCTCTTTGCCACTCTGAGGACAGAAGCATTATTCTCAGTAAAGATATTATCTAAAACTGTGTTTTATAGACATGTTGTGCAGGCAGAGAGGACAAGCATTTAAGTTACTCTGCAGCAGCCATCACATAAATGCACTGGCTGAGGGTGGACATCACAGAAGAAGCTTGCTGTGTGTTATTTTTGTATAGAATATTATAGGACTTGACACACACAAGCAGTGATACATTTCCTCATAGTGGGCATGCTGGTGATTCTGGCTGACTAGGGATGCTCACACGTTGTTAGTTCAGTGGTACAGTGCAATAAGTTTGGATTGTAGGGAGTAATCCGCCGGCTCAACACCTGTAAGTGCAGGTGATAAAAGCATGCTGTAATTGTCGTGGCCTTGCAAGGCAGGGGATACAGATACAGAAGGTGTTTCCTTTGTTACAGGGAAAAAAACAAGTTGCATTTACGTTTTCATCTGCCTAGATATCAGCAATTTCCTCTCTCCTCCCTCCTCTCCTTCTTAGAGACACAGTTTCCAAAGGCTTCAGGTGATAACTCATCATGTGATGAGGACAGCATTTATAGTCTGTCTCCAGAGCAGCCGATGAACCAGGAGTCTCCTTTAGGCCTGCTTCCTCTGCCCTCCCCACCTGAGACCCTGGCTGGGAGCAGCATCCCATCTCCTACACAGGTAGGATCACTGAGTGAGAAAGTGTGACTAACATGTTGTGTGTCATGGATGCAAGACTGTCATGAGTGGAAGTTGAATTGTGTAACAATAGCAAACTTGTATGTAGCATGAAGCTTCATCTAAACTGAACTGTAGTTGGCAGGTTATTGAGTAGCAATGTACACAACTTGAGCATTATGGGGATCAGTGAAAGGCCACAAGTAGATAAAAACACACACTTTATTAACACTATTTAAGATTTGATCTGATCAATGACACTTTACTACGTCAGAAACCGTCCACTTCAGTGTTTTAACCTGGTAAATGACTTAAATATAGTAACTATAGGCCATACATTGATAGACTGGATAGGAGTTTTTTATAGATTAGATTAGGTAGACTTTATTGATCCCAAATTGGGAAATGTCAGATGTCAGTGCTACAGCAGCAAAATATCAGACACACAGCACACATACAGAATATATAAGAAATAATAATAGTACAAGAGTACAATAACAAATAAACATACAAAGGAAAGAATGTACAAGTTAGTACAATAAAAATGTAAAACCACTAAGTCTAATATTGGGAGATTTTGTTTTTGCCTGGCTGATTTATTGTTCTTGTTCTAGGTAAGGCCATGGCGTAGCCAGTGATTAGTGTTTCTCATGTACAGTATAATTTCATTTGATCAATTAGGTCTCTCCCCCTGCTCCTGTTCTCCCCCCAATCTCTGGATCTTCCACCTCATTCAAGCTGACCAATGGGACGGCGGCATTATCTGCCCAGAGGACAGGGGTGACCTCACAGATCAAGGTAGGTGACATCTGTCGAGGCCAACTAAACAATAAAGGTGTAAAAGTGTCTGGCAAAGAAAACATGTGCTTGATCCTCTGATTTCAAGCTGCTCCCCTTAATTTCTTTTTATATTAACAATGGATCAGATGACTCTTTGTAATTAGACAGCTGTCATTTGTAGTGATGAGCAGAATATTAAACAAGAGCATGCAGTACAGAACTTGGAACACAAGATTATTATCCATCTCTGCTCATTATTTTGGTTTTATCATCATCTTGTCATCAATTAGCGATTTTCAACAAAACCCTTCTTCATGCTACCTATCCAAAACCAAACAGTAGACAGACAAAGTGAATGGCCAGCTGGTGAACATAGTGGAGCTTTTCGCAGCTAAAGAGACAGACATTTCCCTCAGGAGTTGGTAGAGACCAAAAACAGAGCTACAGTAAATGGAGAGTAAATACAGGACTTACATTGATTGATGTATTGAAGTATAGAAGTTTACAGTGCGCACTTACCAGCATACCTTCTCTTTTTTCAGTCCCAGCCTAAACCAATTTCTGACCGCTCTGCACAGAGACACAAGAAACCTAAGGACAACAAGCCAAAAGTAGGGTTTTGTTTCTGTTTTTAGACATGAAGATTATACTTTTGCTAACACTCAAAGAGGTAGTAAATAAATACCAAAGCTAGCATTTCAATGAACCAGTAAATCCAAACCTAAAAGGAAACATGTGTGTTGCTTTCTAGATTAAAAAGTTAAAGTATCATCAGTACATCCCTCCTGACCAGAAGGGAGATAAAGAGCCTCCTCCCCATCTGGACTCGTCTTATGCCAAAATCCTCCAGCAGCAGCAGCTCTTCTTGCAGCTCCAGATCCTCAATCAGCAGCAGCAGCACTACCACGCCATCCTGCCTGCACCATCCAAGTATGTACCTATTCTTTTGTGGATGGCCAAGCTTGTAGTATGTAGTACCACCCAGGAGAAATGCAATTCAAGGTGGTGTTAGGGGTCCAAGCCCAAGGCTGTAGGAACCGCGGTAGTGAAACTAGGGGTGTGAAGCTTCACTGGTCTCACCATTCAATTTGATAACGATTAGCCTGCCAACGATTAGATACAATTTAACATCACGGTGCATCAACTCCTCAAATTTAATATACTGTATATTGCTACACATGGTTTTCAAATCCAAGCAGTCAGATATATGAACTCCTGCCTTTTAATTGTAGGAGTCTGAACACAGCAGACAAAAGGTAAAAACAAAAAGCAGCAAAACAGAAAATCAGAAGACAATAATCAGAAGACAATAATCTTTCACTGCATTGATGCAGAATCATCTATGTCCGCATCACCATGCATCAATGCAATGATTCATTTCAACACCCCTATTTAAAACTGAGGCGCTGGTATCTTGGCTTCTGGTATCTGTAAATGTATTTTGTTGTCTAAAGACTGTAGAGGTCACTATCTTTTTCATCCCCTTTGACTTTCTCCCCAACAGACAGATTCAGACAGATCAGCAGCCATCTTCCTCCTCTAATTCCACGACTACTTCCTCCCCACCTCGACCTGTCGCTGCCCCTTCAACAGCTCCCCCTAACCAGGGCGGTCAAAGCCGTCAGGGTTCTGCTGCTATACGTGGGTCAAAACCAAAGTTTCTACCCCCAAACCTGGATGAAATGAAGGTTAGCCTCACAGAAACAAAAAAATCCAAAAGAAAACTACATGGTTAGTTTATGATCTTATGTCTCATTCTGCCAGTACACTGAAGAGCAACAGCTCTCCCTGCTGTCTACAAGATATGAGTCAGTGAAGTAATTGGTCTATAGAAGTTGACATATGTAAACGATTCTACGTTAACAAAATGTTGTCTCAGAAAAGTGGCGTGCCAACTCAGACAAAGAAAGGGACAGTGATGGATTATGTAGTCTTTTTGTTTTTTCTCTTCTTTCCTCTGATGTTTGTCCTCATCTCTTTGCTTTTCCTCCCTCTTTCAATCTCAATATCTCTGTTACTCCGTCTTCTGTCAGGTCGCGGAACTGAAGTCTGAGTTGAAGCTGCGCAGCTTGCCGGTCTCCGGCACCAAAAACGACCTAATTGAGCGGCTGAGGACCTACCAGGAGCTGAATGGAGGCAGTGACACTACCTCGTCTCCAACAGTAGGGGGTGCCACAGGGCCAGGGGCTGAAGGAACAGCAAAATCCTCCAAAAGTGCTGCATCCACTATCAACAACACATCACAACAACAGCAATGGTTTCAGTTTCAGTGCCATCAGACATCATCTCGGACTGGTTAGTTGACCACAAAATGTACCTGTACTTCCTCCATCACCTCTCTTCAGAGAATGTTGTATTCAAGTGTTAAAAGATAAGGAAGACGTAGACAACATAATGCATTCTCTCTGTACTTTCTTAACCACTGTATATATACCTGATGCAGGTAGCACTGCAGCCACTCCTAGGCAACGCATGACCTGTGGTAGCACCGTCTCCCCCCCAACTGCCTTGCTCGCCCCCTCTGACCGCCTGCCGAGTCCAGAAGATACCAGCTTTAAAAGCGACCCCTTGATGGAAATGGTCAGATTTTTGTTGTTGTTGTTGACAATAATACATTCTTGAAACCTTAAATACAATTCATTATACATTAATGATGTTTTAAAATAGCACAGACAGTCAAGATTTGTCCAAATCTTTGTTTTATGACCAAATACCTGCAAAATGAATGACATTCCCTTCAACCTCAGCTGTACTTTGTGCTAATTGTTCTGATTAGCAAATACTCAAATACCAACATGCTAAACAAAGGTAATGAGCATTAAATTATACTTGTTCAACATCAGCACGTTAACATTGTCATTGTGAGCATGTTAGCATGTAGACGTCAGCATTTAGCTCTAGCATGTCTGTCTGCTCTTGCACTTGTTTTTTCATATCAAGGTTTGTTTACCTATTTTTATTTTCTCTCTTTCTGTCCAGATGAGATCACCTCTCACCAAGGCGAGCCTTCACCCATGTTCAGCTGCTCAGCTTCCAACCAACATTAAAGAAGAGCCAAAGTGTTCCACCCCGGCGCCCTGTCAATTCTCTTTAAAGCCGACCTCACTGCAGAAACATTGCCTGGTTTCATCAGCCGCCCATACCTCTACAACCACAGCTCCAGTAGTGACTATGGACAAAGACAGGTTGCTGCTGGAGAAAGACAAGCAGATAGTGGAGTTGACCAGGATGCTGATGCAGAAACAGAGGCTGGTGGAGGTGCTGAGGATGCAGCTGGAGCACGGGAACAAAGGAGGAGGACCAGAGCCACTGGTTCTTGTAAGAGTTAAACAAGAACCTCCTGATAAGCCCAGTGTCCCTCCACCATCATCCGTTTCATGCGAGATGGATGTCAGCAAGGTAACTGTCAAAGAGGAAGCCATCGAGACAGATGGAGTGGCGTGTGAGACAACTATGCAATCATCAGACACTTGTGGATTACCGCAGCCAGAGCAAAGGAGCACACCGACAAAACAGCAACAGCAACATGCACGTCTGCCGCAAGCCAATCTGCAGCTGTCCCAGCAACAGGCCATACAAAAACTTTTGCTACAGCAACAGCTAAACAATCAGAACCACAGTCAGATGCTGGAGAACCTGCAGAAACTTTCTCAGCAGAGAAAAAGGAAATCTCACAAACAGCAGCACAAACAACTACACCAGCAGCAACTGTTGCAGTCCCAACAGCATCAACAATCGAAACAACATCACCAGCCGATGCAGATGAACCAACAGATTCTACTGAAGCAACAAAAGTTGTTTTTGCAACAGCAGACTAACCAACAGGTGCTAACACAGAAGAAACAACAGCCGCAACAGAAGTCACTAAAGGTGAGAAATGTGTTTTACAGTATCCTTTAGATTTACTCATTATGCCAGTTCGGTAGTTAGGGATGCTCCCTAACAGTGGTCTCCTGGTCTGGTCAGATATAACAATTTATAGAATATAACAATATAACAATTTATGAAATTGCACCGTCAAGGTTGAAAGCACTTAATTGGAAGTCACTTTGGATAAAAGCACCAGCTAAATGACATGTAATTTAATGTAATAACAAGCTCAGCTGGCCAGCATTGAATTAGTTTAACCTGATTTTTTGGGGGGATTTTTTAAAAGGTTATTGTGGGTTTTTGTACAGGTATCTCAAGCGTCCTTCAACCAGCAGTCAGGCTCAGGCCCCACTTTCCAACAGGATCTCCCCAATAGCGACTCCACCCCGTCTCTGGTCACTGATAGCAGTGGCAACCACTTCCTGATTGCATTGACCAGTCACATCCCTGAGAAGCTAAGAACTGATGCACCCGGGAGCAAAGGAACCAATCAAATAGCACTGCAGGTACATTACTCAGTTTTAGCAATCTACTTCAAAATATATACAAATGTATTAATTAGTCCCTCTTCCAAAGAGGGTATGTTTTTTTTAGCTTAATTTACCTTAACTGAACAGATTCAGAGTCATTGTAATGGTTATATGACTTTTTCGGGTTGAAAGGTGGTTGTCTGGCTTCGCTCTAGTGCCCGTGAGCGGAAAAACCACCCTTGCAACTTTGGGCTCAGCGGCACTCAGTATCGTTTGATATTAGGTCTTGTGATGTAAATAACTGCTTCACGGCACTGCACACATAGAGCTACAAACCCCCATTCAGGAACCGACTAGCTATAAGAACAAGGTAGCAATGGAGTTTTTCACACTATTGTCATGATTGAGCCGGCAAAGAAGAAGCAGAAAGCATTGTTGTAAGAACAGAGAAAGAGGAAGCGGCAGACTGACCGAGCGAGGAGTCAGACACAAGTAAACATAGCAGCTGCCAAATATCTATTCCAAAGTGTCGAACGGTGTGACAGTTACTGGGGTGTCGTATCGCTCTCGTTTGGTTGAGGGCTAACTCCTTTTATACCTTCCCCCATGAACCCCCGCCCTCTATGCCCGCTTCTGCCGTATAATAACACCGTTATCTATCAGCGGGGCGGATGGTTAGCCATATTAAAAGGAGTTACTTTGATACTTCCCTGATTGTATAATGCTAATTTCGATCCACACACAGTGATTCACTAATTTAACACTTTTTTTAAAAATGAATTAGTAATTATTACTTTTAGTTATAATTGTTTTAGTTCTTTTTACTTAGAGACACACACACCCTTGCCAAGTTTAAAGGGCCCCCGCCCGGATCAGGGAGGCAAGAGGCCTTTTCAGATTTTTACCCCAGACGTCCCCCACTAACGGGCTCTTGTCCCCCTGTATATTTTAAGCACTGCCGAGGGGATCTTTACAACCAATGATTTTCTTTAGTACTCACGGTTAGGAACCGTTCCTCCCAGGGTCTCGGAGGTCCCCTCCTTCTCAAGGACGCCCGCTAGCTTGTTGGTCGCCGGTCCGAGAGAGGCTAAGTGCTCGGTGGCTCTGACCGGCAGAGCGGATGGGGAATGCACTCCCACTAGGAGATAACAGGAGGTCTGACTGTCAATGTCGATCCCCGCCGGGCTGCAACTCGCCCAGGTGGTTAAAGAGGAGTCTTAACTGCCCTCATGAGAGGGAAACTTCTACCCTCGGAAAGCTGAGGTGTGAGAGAGAGAAATTAAATGACTAAAATCAAGGAATACAAGTCTTTTGGTCCCCTAGCTCACAACAAGCTCAGGTGGTTTTATTATTTAGTGAATAATCAAAAAACAAGTACAAAAAACAGAAATATTCCCTTCCCTTTCTGCCCTAAAAGCAAAGAGTATCTAAATCAGAAACTAGATAAAACCCGATAAGTGGGTATGCTTTCGCTGAAGAAAGTGGCCACATCAACTCATATTTATACTAAAAGTCAAGGCTAAAAACCCCCTCCCTTTTGTAAAACA
Source organism: Etheostoma spectabile (assembly GCF_008692095.1). Classification (NCBI taxonomy): domain Eukaryota; kingdom Metazoa; phylum Chordata; class Actinopteri; order Perciformes; family Percidae; genus Etheostoma; species Etheostoma spectabile. The sequence continues at coordinate 3,271,378 of NC_045747.1, forward strand.
GGGTAATTCCACCACTACGTTATCACACAGGTGGCCACAGCAGATGACCAGTTCAGACCAGTTCCACTTGTTACAGTAAGTGACCTTTAGCACACTTAAAAGTGTGACAAAGGTCACACCTAACGAATATAAGTTTTTTAGTTTTAGCTGTTTCTAATATTTAGTTCATACTTTCATCAAAACAATATAATTAATGGGTTACATGGCACACTTTAAGTAGTATATATATTTCAACTGTGAATTATATAAAAAAACACATATATTTTAGGTGAGAGTTATACATCAAGCAAACACATATATTTTGCTGTGAGTTATATTTCAAGCAGTACATATATTTTTAGCTTTAGCTTTGTGTTTCTTGGGTTTTCAACTGAACCTCCGTTCAACAAAAGTTGTAGGGGGGGGGGGGCTCTATAGAGAAACCTGCGAGCAAAGAGCGATAAAACAGCGAAGAAATGGCCAAAACTGCATAGTGCCCCCAAGTGTCCCTCTAGTTTGTTGTGCCTCGGAATGTGTTTATGACCATTTGTATGCTTGATGGTACAGAAGTATAACAGATCAAACAATTACCAAGCAGTAAACAATCTCAAAACATGTTAGCATTATGGATCAGAATCATATACAGTAACATGTGTGAATGCAAAGACTGATTCATAAAAAAGCTATTTTTTGCTGATGTATTCTTTATATTATTAGTAGTAGTAGTATTATTAGTAGTATTATATTCAGCACTTACTTTTTAATACTAATACTAACAACATTGTTTACATTCATTATTTTCCACTAGCGATTACAGTCTACTCCAGCCAAGCTCCCCGGCCACAACCCCATTCAGCTGCCTAAAGCGGATAATCAGACCAAACAAAGCATGCACGTGGGATTTTTGAAACAAGATACAAAGGTGAGATTTAAAGCAAGATATTGATTATGTGAATTTTCAAAAGTACTCAAAAGTAGCTGAAGTATGGTTTTAAAACAGGAAAAGATTTAAAATTGTCAAATATTTAACATATTTAACAAAAGGGAGTCTGGTTGTGCCACAGACTGTTTTCTGTAGCAAAGTGCTGTAATAGTTGCATTAAAGGTGTCCACAGTGAGATGTGTGTGCATGCATGCGAGCGTGCGTGCGTGTGTTTGTGTCTCATACTCAGGTTAACTGGCTTTTAAAAATGTCTAGATGGAGCATTTCCGCCACCACAAATAATGACTCAACAGCAGATGTTAAATCATCTCTTTTTACACATTTCATGGCCCCTCATCCTACTACATACACAACTCATTGTCAGACAAGCCCAGGAGCCTTTGTCACTGGAGCACTAACGGACCAGTGTCTGTTAATGCTCCATAAAGAGAGAGTGAAACATGATAGTGAAAGAGAACTGCTCCAGTGAGTGCAATAGCGGTGGAAATTAATGATGTACGCTGTCTGACACAGTGACAGCAGTCTTTGATAAGACTGTCTGACACTAGCCCGATGCTGATGACTATTGCTTGGCTAATTACACTAACGACATTGTCCATTAATATGATCTATGTTGTTAACAGAGCAGGAACAAAAAACTCCATTGCATCTTGGCTAATTGAGATGTACAGTATCTCTCGGCGAGGGCAGGTGTGCTGGAAAGTGTCAAGATTTGGTGGAATCATTCGTGATTTCAGATTTACAAGTGGTGGAATCGAACTAAGTACATTTAGTCAAGTACTTTTACTGAGGTACAAATTTGAGGTAGTTGTACTTTACTTGAGTCTTTTCCTTTCATGTCACCTTCTGCTTCTACTCCACTGATTTTCAGAGGGAAATATTGTACTGTTTACTCCATTACATTCACCTGGCAGCTTAAGTTACTAGGTACTTTATACCAATTAAGATTTTTGCACGCAAAAACAAATGTAGTTTTTATAACAGGAATAATTATAAATAAAACCACCCATCAATATAAAGGCCTACAAGTCCAGCTGAAATGGTTAGCCGATTAACCACAGAACTGTTTTGATTGTTTCCAGTTTCTAAAATGTGAGGATTTTTCTGCATTGAGTACTTTTACCTTTAATACTTTAAGTACACTTTCCTGACGATGCTTGCATACTTTTACTCAAGCAACATTTTCAATGCAGGGATTTTACTTGTAACAGAGTATTTTTATTTTGTGGCTTTAGTGCTTGATCAGAATACGTTTTACACCTCTTGATGTTACTGAAAAAAAGTATCGTTGCCTGTGAATACTGTTCCCCTGTAAGGAGAACTTATCTTTTCATTCTTTGCTATGATTTGAAGCCACAGAACGGGAGACTTCAGGTATCTGAAGAGCCGCCTCAGCAGGACATTGCTCAGTGTTTGTCAGCATCTCCCAGTCTGCAACCTTTCTTCAACGACCAGGAGAACGCTCCCTCCAGGAACGACACCACATCACCTTTCTCTCAAACTGTAAGTAATCTCCGGATGGCATGGGTTATCTTTCCATGTGTTTGGATCACCCAGTCACATTGTAAAGGATTTTGTGATAACTTTGGATGCACAAAAATCTTACTTCTTTCACATCCAACTGGCTTTCACTTCATTCTCCTCTCCTTCAGGAGTTGTGCCCTGGTCTGGATGTCTTGTTTAGTCCTCTGTCTCCAGCTTCCATTAAGACAGCGGCTTCATCGCCTGATAACAGAGTATGACGCTTTACATGTCAGATTGTGTCAGTGCACACAAAATATGAATATGTTCATAATCCAAAATGTTTTTACTGCCCTTGGGGTGTTTCTTAGATTTTGCTAACCTATACTAAGCTAAGCTGCGTTGCTCTGCACTGTGGTCTGATATGTTGTTTTGCATTGCATCATTTCACGTTTCACATCAGCGCACTTGTGTCACAATGTTGTGTGCTAAGTGAACTTTACACACAGTTTTGAAGGGTAATGTGTTGTTCCCTCTCTCTGTGTGTGTGTGTGTGTGTGTG
>NC_045747.1:3274332-3274757 GCF_008692095.1 Etheostoma spectabile
TGTGTGTGTGTGTGTGTGTGTGTGTTTGTCCTCAGGATACAGAGCATGACGATGATTTTATTGACATCATTTTGCAGACAGGAGGTAAGATACAATAACATTGTCTGATCTGTTTGTTGTGTAATAACTTTTCTATTTTTACAGTCACTCAGCAGTTTGATGATTATTGTGTTGGGAGTGAGCGCCCAACCAAATGTTTGATTTTGGAAATTTTGTGGATTTTTTTTACTTCAGATACGTCAACGTCCTTTAAGCCAGTATCGGACCCTTCTCTGGATCATCTAGATCCACACTCTTCTCCCCCTCCCTCGCCTCTTCAGCTGTTGCTATCACCCCCCGTCCCACCCAGCTGTGACACCCCACAGTTTGCCTCCTCGATGCAGTCTGAGCTTCAGGCTCTGGCCAACACCATGGAAGAAAAACAA
>NC_045747.1:3274767-3283510 GCF_008692095.1 Etheostoma spectabile
GCGCTGGCAGTGGACGCCTGGAAGACTTTCTGGAAAGCACCACCGGTAAGCCTCTCCTGGGGGTGGAGCCTGGAGGCTTGTTGATGTTGATTGATGACCTCCACAGTCAAATGCTGTGCACCCCCAGCATCCTGGACCATCCTTTGTCTCCCATGGATACCTTCGGCACGGCAGGGGACGGGGAGCAAGTGCTAGACGGTATGGATTGGTTGGACCTCACCATGGGAGGAGAGAGGGGAGAGGAAACCTCTATACTGGCCCCAATGTACACCCAAACACCCCATAGTGTCTTTTCCATGGACTTCCTGGACAGTGTTGACCTGCAGATACACTTGGACTCCGTCCTATAGCCTATAGCAGTCAGGAAAACAAATATGACGGCTCAGTCACACACATGCACAAAAACAATGTTTTGCAGACAGGAACATGCGTCTAATGTTACATGTAATTGATTGATGAGGCTTCAGTATCTGATTAAAGCACTCCTTCTGTATCTTCTCACACACTGGTGTATGGAATCTCCATGCACTTTGACCTTTATTTATTTAATTTACATGCTGTTGTATTGATTTTTGTACATACACGTATTAGGCAGGTCCTACATCTTTTTGTGCTGCTTTAGAAGCAGTTTTGCTAACCCAAAAGGGACTGCTGTGGATTTGGAGCCGATAATTGATGAGACATTTTTAACTAAGCCATGAACCCGTAGCTTAAAAATAAATGAATCTCATCTTTTCTTGACACCATGTTACAGTGAAATATTAGATGTGTTTATTTGACCTTTGTCTCATTAGGAGTGCAAATCCTTAGTTTCCTTTTGTAGTAAAGATAATCAGTGGTTTACCACCACTACGACTAATCAATAAACAAAGTTTAGGTGAAAGATGAGAGTAGAGACACCTACTCACATCTCTCAGATTCATGGCCATTATTTCAAAAGATGCAATTCGAGGTGACACTCAGAATCTTGTGTGTTTTTCATATCAATTCTTGGCAGTTACAGTGTCCTCGCTTTAGACATCATGTTGGTTCTTGTAAGTTACAGCACTGGCAGTATTACTACAGTTGGTATTCTATTTAGTATTAAGAAAACTGGCATTACATACATACATACAGCAGGTCCAGACTACTTCTTTCCTTTCATTTAAATTTTCTCCAATGATAGTCAGTTGGTAGAGAAGTACAGCTTGTTTTTAAAATGTCTTGATAGTGTCCTTGTGCCATGTGTCTGAATCTCATATCTGCCAGTACTGCCAAGGTTGCTACTCACTAATTGAAAACAAAGAGATTTTTAATTCTCAGTCAAACTCTTGACATACAATGTTAGATTCATGCAGATAATGATAATGAAATAATGGTCCAATTTATCTGGGACAAAGAGTTGACGTAAAATTGCTCTTTAATATTTATGCATATTCAGAATGTTGTGTGTTCAATGATAGCATTGCACTTTGACTACGTCACATGTGAAGCCGAGTGTCTTAATGTGTTATTTGATATAAGGGGACTTTAATGTCTTTGGTTGGACTTCTTCTGAATGTAAACATGGAAGTAATGTTTGTGCATGATTGAAGTAAGCTCACATCTAGGCTCACAATGCGACATGTCTACATACAGTATGGTACCAACATGTGTTTGTGGTAACTTTGGACTCTTTAGTCTTGAAAACTGCCATACTGTTGTTTCACTCCCTTAACTTTTGAACTTAATAATGCACGTTGAACACAACATGAAGGGGAAAGGAACTCCTGCACAATTGCCTTCTTCATGAGGATTTTTGTAATAATTTGGTTGTTGCTCTTAGTGGTGATATTTGGTGGTCCTGTACTGTATCAGTACTTTTTTGCCAATGGGGATTTACTTATGTCCTTTTCCTCTTTGATATTTTTACAGTGCCGTAATATACCAGTATAGACAATGAAAATGTGTTATACGATGCGTTTATTTGTATAGTTTTTATCTGTGGAACACAGGTTTGTGTGTACTGTGACTATTTCTGACTAAATATCTTTATTGCGAATCCAAACCTCTCCTGAGAAAAAAAATCGAAGGCTTACTGCAAACTAACACAAGTTTATTTCACAAAATTTTTTGAATTTATCCTTTTACACTTTTATGCATTTTTCACATAGACTGCAGATAAAGATGGCCGGCGTGTCTCCACTTATATTTTTGCTGAAGCCAAAATCTCCCGTACACAGCCGCTGCCATCTTGCAATTTTGGAGCCCGAGTCAGCACAGTAGTGATTGGACGGAGCCGTGGGATCAAAGTCCCGCCCATAATAGGGCTCAACCAATCGTGAGTCAATCATAACTGTCAATCATGATGTTTTACCTCATTTTTTGTAGCATCAAATAACTTATTAAAATCAACCTTATCAGAAGACGGATCACCTGAGTAAACAACGCGATCAGAGCTGCCTTACATCAAACTATCTTTGACGTGTAGTTTGGTTTCATGTCCCATCTGCAAACATGGAGGGGGCGGGGTTTATGACATATACTGCAGCCAGCCACCAGGGGGAATTCTAGATGTTTTGGCTTCACTTTTGGGGAGCTGTAAACAGAGACGGTTTTGGACCGAGATTCCCCAACTCAGAGTAGTTTACTGTGTCTGTGTCACGTAGGCTCTGCCACGGCCACGCCTCTTTAGGAGACTAGCGGCGGGTCTGAGTGTTTTGATACCAATGGGAGAAGTGAACGTGAACACAGATTATGAGCCATTCTGTCGCCTCAAAGTCACCAAAGTAGATATTGCATCCATTTCTAACAAGCCACATATCTCCAGAGCATCCTGACACTAAAATGGCATTTTTCAGACGGACACATCAGGACAAAAATGAACTTTGTTCGAGAAATGTTTCTGTCTCAGAACAAAACTTTCGCGAGATCTGACAACACAGAGAAGCTAACGTTTGTGAACATCTTAACAAAGCTAATCTCCGTGATGCTAAATATGTCTTTTAGCTATGTAAATATATAAAGTTAGCAAAAGAATATATTAATAAATTATTCAAATACAACTTTTCAGAGACAGGAAATGTGTACCATTTCATACCATTGGCGCTGTTTGAAATCTTTACTATAAAGGATCTTTGCTGTCAAGCCGTCCATCTTTATATACAGTCTATGATTTGTTACCACAGACATACTACACCATACTTCAGGTTTTATTGTGTATCCCTTTTTATTGTGTTTTCTAGCTTTGCTGTTACAGTCCAGCTGCTTAAAGAATAGGTACACACATTTGCAAGTCTATCTTAGTTCACTCCCAAATGCGCTTTCAATGGAAGCGGCGTGAAGATGTGAACCTATCCTTTAAAGGACCGAACGGAGGGACTTTAAGGGAGTCTCCAGTAAATAGTCAGGTATCGTATGCCAGACCTCGGCTAAATACTGCAACCTCTGTTATTTTATTTTTATATTATTTTATTTTATTTATTATGGTTTATATACTAATCACATCTGTGATACGCTCACCTCTTATGTGGACATTCTTTAAGGAATTTAAGTGCCTGGCGCGATGTATCAAACACGCTTCAACTCTGTCAAACGTACGAGGATTGTGTTATTTCTGTAAGTGTTGAGGAGCCTCACGTAAATGATTGTAAAAGCATTAGGAAAAAGTCATTGGATGTGTTTTTTGTTTGAGCCATTTGTACACTTTCAATTGTGAGTATTTTTTTCTAAAAACAAAAGGAGATTTGTTAATAAAAGAAAACTTATTTAAGTCTGGTGTTAGTGTAAATTCTGATTATTTCAATAATGAGACAAACATGGCTGGTATACGAAACAACCGCAAGCAGCCAGTTTGCAGCGGAGACTCCAGGAAATTACTGGTCCCAGCCAAGAAATAGAAAAGCAAATAATCATTTTTACACTTCAGTTTTTTGTGATTTTGATACCGTTGGAAAGGCTACCTGTTTCCTGTATTTATGCTAAGCTAAGCTAACCAGCTGCTGGCTTCATATTTACTGAGAGTCGTGTCAATTGTCTCATCTTAATCTTGGTTAGAGAGAAAATAAGCATATTTCCTAAAATGTCAATCTTAACTGGATCCCAAACGGTGAGGAAGGTAATTACTGATAGGAAAATGGCATTTTTGTACAAATGTACCCAACAAACTGCAGAATAATTCACACTGCACATTACTGGGGAGCTGTCCAGCAGATGGAGTTTTTACTTGTTAAGATAAACTTTCCACTTACATCTTGGTCAGACAGCATATCCTGTGTCCATGAGACCTTTGAATGTTCATTCTGTGATATAAGAAAATGAATGAAATTGAACTACCGAGCTGAACATAATTGCATGCCCATATCCACAGTTATGTTTATCTTCCCACCCACAACCTCGCTTATAGTCTCGGAAGACGCCTAAAATTACAGACATAGAAACAACAGGCCAGCTCAAACCACTGTAAGCCTAGTTACCGCTTCATGCTATCACTAAAGAACCATACACACCTACACAAGCCTCCATCACACAGATACACACTAGGGCGGTTAGAATGTGTGTGTTTTTAAAAAATCAAAAGAGTGTGCAGAAGTAGCATACACACACACACACACACACACACACACATCCTTGCCAGACCAGGATATGGGTGGGCATGTGAGATAGGCGGATGATTGGCTGATAACAGCTCTCTAGCTTCTAATGGAGGGGAGCAAAGGATGCCAGGCTAGCATCTACTACACAGTGGGCTCCCCAAGCCTCCCACTGAAGCCAATAACAAAAGAGTGTGTGTGTGTGTAGCTGTTGGCCGTGCTGGTTGTTCTTCACCTCCATTTCACCTTCTTTTCCCCAATTTCCTTTCATTCACCCTCAAGCTTCCGCCATCAGACGCTAGCACCGAAGTGGTGTAGGTGGAAAAGCAGTTACATCTTAAATCCTAAGGATGAGACTCAGGCACGTAATGTGTGTGGTTCAGGAATCATTACTTTTTTCAAAGGAAAATAATTGTAAAATGTATAAATGTACTTTGTCATTATGTTTCTGATTGTAATATCTTCCCTGCAGTGCTCTGACTTGTTTACACTGACATTTTAATTCAGATTGTAGTTTGAAGTCTCGGTTGTTGATCATTATGCTTTTGATCACATTTCATGATTGTCATCAGTTGCAAAGTTTCTATATTTCTATTTTTATGAATGCTATAATGACCTGAGAATTTGATATGATAAAAAGCTCCAGATTATCTACTTATTGAATCTTGTGGTGAGATCACAATGCTATAGAGAACGATACATTAAACGTTTTGTGGATCTGGCACCACTATCAACAGGACGATGTTTTACAAATTTTTGGATTGCTGTAATTTGTGATAAGGTCTGGGTCAAAATTATTACTTTAATTTACGTTAATGTTAGGGTAAAATTGATAACCATTTGGTTACAGTTAGAAAATTACCACAGTCATGCTTTAAATAATCCAACCTTGATCTCCAACCTCAATGGATCTTGGTCCTCTATAATAATGTCTCTTGAATTCCTTCTTTGCTTCCGACAGACGAAGAGTCATAACTGGTGAGATTGTTTGACCAAAACAACCAAGTCCAGCTGAAAACAACATTTTCCTTGTTTGGTGATGACTAAGCCAACCCAACTGCTGATGTGAAAGCCCCCACTGTTACAAAACAGAAAGCTATGGTGTGGAGCTGATGTTGTTCTTGATTAGATGTGACAGTCCTTTGAAAGCTCAGGTAATTTTAGACCAAACGTCATGACATCTCCACAGTGGATCAGAGAGGGAAATTAATTTGTGGTCAAGAGGGGTGAGGTCTATCTGCCCAATGAATCCTTTCATACTGTACAACAAGTATTCTTAGTAAGATCCGCAATGCAAAGCAGTCTCACTCCAGATGAAAACCAGCTGTGATGACATGTTCACACACACACACACACACACACACACACACACAGAAACACACAGCCCGAGCTGCAGACTAAAAGTGCTGACAGCCGCCTTCAGATACACATGCAGATAAGTAAAACATGGCTGAAAGCACACAAGCACAGACAAACTATAAAATGTGTTTTCTTGTATTTATTGTTACTGATATGGATTAAGGGTAAAGCTTACAAAATGGTGAGTGACTTTCAGTGAGTACACAATTTAGGGTGCCATATTAAAAAACCGAGCAATAATGCACTGTGGTCATAAAGAAGAATAGCTGATTCATTGTGTTTTAATGAATCAGTTATTAAATGGGTCTGGTTTCCACCCACTGGCCACCTGTCTCACCTTAGCTCTATAGAGCTACAGGGAGGCTATCAGAGCATACAGGAATTACATGAATGTGACGCTTACATTGAGGCAATAAACTGCAAAAGTGTAATATAACTGCAAAGGTAATGGGGAAAAAAAAACAAAAACAAATTGTGTGGCCACTGATCTGTCTACACCTCCCATCCAGCATGAGTTCAAGTGCATCCCTCACAAGTAGGCCTGGCCTGTTTCTTAATTAGCTTCACTACAAGGGGCGGCTATGGTTTTGGGGTAGAGCGGCCGCCTGTCCCCTAATCCCTGGCCCTGCAGTCCCATGTCAAAGTGTCCATGGGCAAGACACTGAACGACGAGTTGCCCTCGATGCTGGGCCTTTGAAGTGTGTGTGTGTGTGTGTGTGTGTGTGTGTGTGTGTGTGTGTGTGTGTGTGTGTGTGTGTGTGTGTGTGTGTGTGTGTGTGTGTGTGTGTGAATATCTATCTGATGAGCAGGTGGCACCTTGTACGGCAGCCTCGGCCACAGTGTATGAATCTGTGTGAATGGTGAATGGTTCCTGTACTATGTAAAAGCGCTTTGAGTAGTCGTTAAGACAAAAAAAAGCACTATGTAACAACAGTCCATTTACACATCTGTCTGGCACACTCCATTTTGATTGGTCAAATTATTGTGGCATTCAAAAGTCTGCTATTTGTAAATCACCCTGTCATTCATCCTGTCATTCACAATAATGACCCACTCACTCTACATTAACTCTAACTTAAACTAGCTACGTCAGCAGTCAGTATAAATGCATCTATGTGCTATTTACAAAAATTCTGCAAGCCAGTAGGCTGACATCACCATTAGTGAAGACACAACGATGCAACAACAATAAATCCTGTGGTATAACCTCTACCCCCCCCTGCAACACAGATAAAACCGACTAATCAATGTAATGAAGCTGGAGGAAGTGCTAACATCACGTCAATTCAAAGCGACACAAAGGGAACAAAGGAAATTGTGATAGAAAAGTGAGAGCTGTGTAAGTAAGAAAGGAAAAGAGGGGGAGGTATGTGTGATGTGCATGTGAGTAGGAACATTTCAGCTCCACCTGGAACAGAGTTTGACGGTGAAGAGATATGTGAGCAGGAGAGACTTGGGGGAGAGAGAGAGGTTAGAAGCAAAAGAGTGGAGAACAGAAATAGCTGCGGACCATTATCATTACCTCTACCTGTCTGGCTGTCGCACTGCTAATTACTTCTGCCACATCGCTCCAAATAGCACACAATGAGGTGTGTGTGTGTGAATGTGTTTGTCCTCGTGTAGATGTATTGGAGTACAGGACATATATTCATGTACAGGATATGTTTTTTGCTGTAGTATGTGTGAGTGAGTGAGTGAGTGAGTGAGTAAGTGTGGAGATTATACCTTTCCTGTTAACCACCTGGAGAGAGACAGCCTGGTGAGAGCAGCTTAAGGAGAATTTAATCCTTGCCGTAATGTGACAGCAGCATTTTCTGCGAAACTACCATCATTACTAAACTGTTGAGCCTTGGTGTTTGTGTGTGTATATGTGGGTCTGTGTGTTTGTTTCACACACACACACACACACACGCACACACACCACCCTCAAAAGCAGACATTTAGCAGGAGGACACAGTAAGTGTGACTTCATGTGTCGTCTTAAGCACACATGCGAACAGCCAATGTAGGTCAGGCGTATTGCAAACTGAGTCCCTGACTGTTCTCTGACTTATGCTAGAAACCAAATTCTACCAGGGGGATTATACAGCGACAGTGGCAGTCCACCCACACACACACACAAACCTCACACACGTGCGCACACCATCAGACAGACACATAAAAGGCCATTGGAATCTAGGTCAGCCATGTGGTGGAGCCAGTTTACACAACACACATTACCGGACAAAAAAAACTACAGGTATGAAGAGGACTTGTATGTTTCATACAAGTGTGAAAAAAATATATCCTCTGGGATGTCTCCACATCCGTGCCATTAATCTCTCTTTATTGCTCCATGTGTAAACTGCAGAGGCAGCATCATGTGGCCCCTGACAGCTTCCATACTTTCTCCCTCTGCTCAACAAAACTGCTGAACCTTTGCCAGAGAGAGAGAGAGAGAGACGGGCAGTTCTGCATCCAGGGTTCCCATCTGTTTATGGTGATCCCGTTTGTCTTGTCAGGTTCTCTGTCAGGTTTATATGTTTGATCTCATAACTCAGTGTGTCCATCTGCCTGTATTCATGTCAATGCGCCTTTGGCTGTAGAGTTCAGTGTGTCTCTCTCTGTGTTGAAAATTTCACTGGCCTAGGTAGACACCCAGTTATGATGTCTGACTGCAGCTCTTGTTTGGATTTTGTTTAGGCCCCCTCACTTTGATGCTGCAGTAGGCAATTCAGTTCCCGGAAATCTTGTCAGTACAGCACAGTACATCGTAAAATGAGGAGCGGCACACAATCCTACAATTTAGTAGCCTGACAAACTTCCAGCAAATTTGAGATTTGCTCTGCAAGTCC
>NC_045747.1:3283520-3298667 GCF_008692095.1 Etheostoma spectabile
GAGCCCATTCAAGCCCATTTCCAATTTTGCAAATGGAGGCACCAATCACAACCACTGAGACAGGCTTTACACGATGACGATAGCGCAGCGACGTTGAAGCAGATTTTGTTCATGCTCTGATTGGATTAAGGTCTGTCCAACAGCACCTTGCCCAGACCCACTCACAGTCACAGCTGAGAAGGGACTGGTGTCAACCAGGCTAATAAATTAGCTATCTGGGATGCTGTGGGCTACAGCAGAATGTGAACAATCACAGTATTCATTTTGTAACCCTGGTTTCCTGTCTGATTAATGCTCGAGATTTGTTCTCAGTCCCAACAGGATGGGATTGTAGCTTTTTGGAGCTTTCTCACTCAAAACTCCAGGGTAGGTGTGCTCTACTGCTCAAGATCTTGTTACAAACTTTACTTTAAAAAAAGCCCAAAACAAGCTGTGGAATAGCAAATTGTGTGCAACAAAGACTTTTTATTCAACAGCTGATGTTTCTGCAACAATGTGCCTTCTTCAGAGCTTCAGTTTAGGTGACCTTGGGTTGCAAAGCCAAGAGGAAAATCAGCGCAGTGCTCGAGACTATCATAACCAAATACGATGTACAAGTGCACAAACAGAAATTAATTTCAAATGATTACATTAATACAGTACCAATACAATAAGGAATGGTTACAACACAAACACATGTTTTAGGAAACTTCTGCTTGTTTTCAGCCCGAAAGTGGACCAGCTGCTGTGTCCTCCTGCGTCCCTGTGTGACACAGGATGGTAAATGTGAAGCACGTAGCGATGTCTCTAAAGCAAGTAGTGTTGTGCACTGATATCAAAAGAAATTCTCTGCTAATGGTTAAAATTTTAGACATGCATGGAGTCCATTCAAGGCAGAACAATGCAGGACTGTTGTGCAAATCAGCGGAAGTTAGCAGCTAGCATAGCAAGCTAGTGATTTAGAACAAGTTTAAAATAAGAACATGGTTGTAAGTATATATGTACTGGACTGTGTAGAGCACAAAACAAGACTGCCGTAATTTTTAAATCCATTTTTGAAACTGAAAATACTTACATGCATGGGTCTCTCTGCTTGATGCTTGTTGCGCAATGTATATGGCTACCGCTTGTTTACAAGTCAGTTATAAGGGCCATACACCCCTTCGTCTTACCCATACCCCTCGTTAAAAATGAGTATTGGGACAGAACCTTAGTCTTGCGTGAACGTGCAAAACCTAGAGGAAGGGGTAAGGGGTTGGGGTAAGATAGAGAAATGAGATTCAGCCTATGACTCGCGCAGATGCCTGGGAGAGCACAGGCGTAACTGTGGAAATGATGGCCTCTCTGCTCTGTGGGCTTTTGGTGTGGAAGCCCTGACAGGGGGTCAGACTATAGCAAGCATTCAGCTAGTCCTGTACTGTGTGGACCTGTTAGTGGCTGCTTTGAGAGCTAGTTTGAATTAATGTTTAGTCAAATTTGAATTAGTCAATTTCATTCCAAGGACCAGTGACCATTTCTGACAATCAAAAGAAAATGAAATAATAGAATAATTTGCAAATGCAAACAAAACAAACACACATCAGATCTATAGTGCAACCATTTGTGTTCTTCTTTGTGCAAGCCCCACTTTGGGATCCAAGATGATAGGAAATGTGTAATTTAATACAGAAATCCTGTTTTTAATAAATTGGGGCAACCCCACACTTTATTAGATTATGCACATATGCAGTTCTTGTTACGCTAAGAACAGAAAGACTCAAATGCAAGGCTCAGAGGAATGCAAATGGGTTCATTGACTGATAGGAGAGAGGTAGTGGGAAGGCAGACGCCAGTGACAGGGACAGTGACGAAGAGACGTGGAAGCTTGGGGAGTCTCGAGGGTGCAGATACTCGGGGGAGCGTGGGAGAGCCAGGAGCGTGGAGCCGAGGAGAAGACACTGGAGCTGGGAGTGGAGACAGAGACAAGCTGAAGCAGGGGGCCGTGGAAGGGGGACCCAGAGGAGAAGCCAGCTGACCGGAGACAGAAAACAGGAGCGGCGGTGATAACTGCTGGGTAGAAACAAAAGAAGTAAGTAAACATCAACCATAGAACACTCGAGAGAGACAGAGCTTGTAGAGAGTTTCACCAGAGTGACCGGAGCAACGATCAAGCGAAGAGTGGTTGGAGAGCCGGGGTTGATGTACTGTAGTTGATTGGAGATGGCAGGCAGGTGTGAGCGGCAGGAGCAGGTGATATGGTTGAGACTCAGGTGTGCGTTGTCAGCTGGCTTCGGAAGTAGGGAGAGTGAGAAAAAACAAAAAAAACAGCAGGGACAACAGGGCAGGCTGACAGAAAACTCCCCAACCATAACAGTTCTCCTGCTCCCTTTCTATATTTTTGTGAGATTTGTTGGAGCCATAGTATTCTCCCCACCCTACATCATCAGGTGAGAGTTGTAAGATGTATGACGGATGCAGGTGTGGCCTGACCTGCCTTCTTTTAAGTAAAAGACTTGGCCCCCAAGCAGGACAAGGACAGGGAAATACCATCAAATGACTTGAATTGGAAGCGTTGTGGATACATAAGCCTTAATGTGCTATTTTCACATCTTTCTGTCCACACTGCTCGCTTGTACAGCAAACGTCTTCACTGTTTCCACAGAGCCTGACTGCACACAGAAGCCATACCGCATTATGATAAGAGTTTCTGTTTTACCCTCAGTCTGCCCACACTCTCTGAAAACCCTCCGGCATAATCAATGAGTCAGTTACTTTCCCCTGTTTTCTCAGTCAAGCATATTAAGAGGTATTTGTGATATTCCCAAGGAGTGAAGATCAAGGCTCCAAGCTTATCCACCTCCTGTTCTGCAACCGCACATTTCCCATGACATTGGGTAGAAGGTAGAGTTTAAATCTTATTATTCTCTCTCTGATCTCTTCTTTCTCCTACAAGACAATGTCTTATGTCCTGTCTACCGTACAGCTAGTTGTCTAACTACTATTGATGTTGTTAGTAAAGCTGTTTTCCCCCTTGCAAACAGGCATGTATAAAAAACTGCATACATGTATGTGGAGCCAGTCCAACCTTTTCTCTCTTTCCATCTTTATGTGTATGAGTGTTAGCTGATACCAAATGGAGTGTGGATTGTATACACTTATAGTAAAATTTGGGTAGAGAGGCGTGCAATATTGAATTTTACCACTACACCAGTTAATGTCTTCATTATGTCTTCATTCATTACATGTCCTCTCAGGTGAAGGGAGAAGAAAAGATTGAGCAGCAAAGGAATGAGGTCAGCTTCACACATACACAAATGTTTACACACCCTGGGGAGCACACACACACTTTGCGCAATTACTGAACGTAGAAATGCACGCACACTACTATTTCAATATCTAGGATCAAACCACTTTGTATCTCACGTCCCTTGCTCTTTCTCTTATTCCCCTTTTTTCCTTACTCTTAGCCTCCCTCGCTCCCTCAGCCATTCACATTTCAGACATCCTCTTCATCCTCACCTCTACTTGTCTCACTCCCTCTCATCCTGTCTGCACATTTCAACTTGTTTCCACACATGGGCCACAGACGATACTGCTACAGAAAGCGCTGCTTAAAGGTTAGGGGCTGTGACTGAACAATCAAAACACAACGCACACTTCACCACTGCTTGCAGCTCTGAACTTTCATTCTCTGCTCTCACTTACTTGCCACTGACACTGTCTGATGTAAAAGCCGGTTCAGTGTTGCAGAGTGTAACATACACTCACCTATAGGATTATTAGGAACACCATACTAATACTGTGTTTGACCCCCTTTTGCCTTCAGAAACTGCTTAATTCTACGTGGCATTGTTCAAAAAGGTGCTGAAAGCATTCTTTAGAAATGTTGGCCCATATTGATAGGATAGCCTTGCAGTTGTTGAGATTTGTGGGATGCACATCCAGGCACGAAGCTCCCGTTCCACCACATCCCAAAGATGCTCTATTGTTGTGATCTGGTGACTGTGGGGCCATTTTAATACAGTGACTCATTGTCATGTTCAAGAAACCAATTTGAAATGATTGGAGCTTTGTGACATGGTGCATTATCCTGCTGGAAGTAGCCATCAGAGGATGGGGACATGGTGGCCATAAAGGGTTGGACATGGTCAGAAACAATGCTCAGGTAGGCCGTGGCATTTAAACGATGCCTAATTGTCACTATGGGGCCTAAGTTGAGCTGTTGGGAAGGGGCGTCGGACTGGGAGGAAAAAGGGGACTGAGTACCTAGGGCCCATGTGAGGAGGGCTCAAAAAGATGCTAGAAGGAATAGCTGTGGATGCAGGGAGGGGCCCATGCAAAATGTTTTTTCTACAGGGCCCAGAATTTTGTGCTATGCCCCTGTTCACAAGAAACCCATCATATATTATAGATCATCATTTTTTACTAAATTGTAACCTGCATAATTCTCACAATAACTTTTTTTCCCTAAAAAAAAACAGGGACCCTGTTTCCAGCCACTTCCCCAGGCCGCTGCAGTGCTATTCACCCAACCACCAGATGCCCTCAGACTTTCTCCCCTGTAACAGTCACCTGACGGTCCACTCATTCCAGGCCAGATTGTCAATGATGCTGATGCCTTTGCTGTCCATCCACCTAGACCCGCTTGCTTGTGTGTGTGTGTGTGTGTGTGTGTTTGTCTTGAGTCCTCCTCTCTTTTTTTGCTAATACTCTCTCATTCCCCTTATTTCACTCTCTCTTTTGAACCCCCCCCCCCCCCCCCCCCCCCCCCCCCCCCCCCCACACACACACCTTTTCCCAGTTCACAGCTAACACATGAGGTCTCCAACACTTTCCCAACAACACGCTGAATGGATCTTACAAAGAGTTGAAATAGTATGAAGAAGGAAATGGGTACAGGTTGCAGTGATTAGAGAGAAGAAGAAGAAGAAGAAGAAGAAGAAGAAGAAGAAGAAGACATTAACAATTGACATAACTCTTCTTAATGCTACATCTTTCCCCTTCATTACAAGAACAGCTGAAGATGTATGCAAATACAGATCAAAGCTTTCCCCTGCACAAACCACAGGTGGTTTTGTATGAGATTATACTTAAAATATTGTTGACACTGAAAAATTTCCAAAGCACTGTTTTTTCACTACACTGGATCCGTATGACAGCTTGGAAAGGTTTAAAAATCTTCTTCTATGTCTACATCAGTTCTGAAACTGTCAGACTGCAATAATTATTTTCTTCTATTAAGCACAAATGTAGACGATCACACCTGATGTTAACAGATAGGGTGTCGTCAAACGTCCTGTTGAGTGTGAGCTAATTAAATCCTTTTTGTTAGAGATAAGACAAAATACAGTTGGTTTGAGGAGGGAAAGAGCTGTAGCAGGGCCAGTATCGTCCCGCTTGTTCATGTCGGAGGTAGCGCTGATGATCACTTATCAGAAAATTGAGTTATTGTTGAGAGATGGAAATGAGAGAGAATGAACTAATTAGAGACCGGGAAATGTGAGTTTATTCTGTACGTTCAGATCCCTCTTGTTCACACATACGCAGCAATTGACCTTTTTGTGCTTTGTTTATTCTAGGACGCAGAGTCAAACATTGTGGTGGGGCTCAAAGTGCACAACGGATGTCCTATGCTTATTGTCCAGGAGTTTTGATGTATTGATTTTTTTTTTTTTACATTTAAAGACAGTAGCTTTTTACCATGAACAGAAGCATGTTCACAGACAATCCTGTTTCCAGACCTGTCTCCTGGAAATTACATTTATATAACTAATTTTCAACAGCAAACATGCTTTGACGGATATGTTATGCCGACTGGTTTACAAAAAATTTTTGTTATTTAACATTTTTGACAGTTATTGATGTGTTGATACTGAAAGTATCAGCAAAATGTTAACTAACAACCTTTTTTTCAGCTAAAATATCTAATCCTGCAATACAACATCTACTTGTAGTGTGTGAAGGATGGAGCTGGCAGACGTGAGAAGTCACAGGGTTTTATCCACCCAATAATGAAAGATGCAATTCAAGAAATGCAACATGGAAAAAAGTTCTGAACTGAACTGAACACAATGGGGAACATATGTAACAGCTGATCAAACAATTTTTGAAACAAAAGGGGTAAGATAAAATCCAATCCAATCCCCCCTTATAATGTGTCAGGCACTTGGTACATTCTGATTGGCCACTTCCTGTATTTAAGAGCTCTTTAGGGGGCGCATTTTTTGCTCTGGCCTGACAAGATGACCCGCCAGCAGCAGCAACTGGTAGCAGCACCCTCAGCACTGGTAAGTCAAAATTTAGAACGACTGAAAGGAAACTGTGGCCTGGCAGTAGTCTGACTGTACAAAAAGGTAACTAAATGCGCTTCATACAAATGTAAAAGTAATGTAACACCAACAATCCTCAACATGGTGTATAAAAGAAAAGCTATGTGTCATTGGTCATGTTTCCTGATGTACTGCATGTGCAATGTGAATGTGAGGTCAAAATGGCAGCTACAGACCACTTTAGGTATGTGCAGGAAGGTTACCGACAATTAAAGCATCTGTGTGGCCGCACCTGTGGCCATCTCAAAAAACTTCCAACATTATTCAACTTTTGTGTGGTAATGTTGTAGACTGGTCTTAACAGACTCCGGTACATGTCATTTTTACAGAGATTTCCAAAAATTTGTACATTTGTTCATTTGTACAAGTGTTCCTTGAAGGTGGGTACTCTGTTGAACTTTAAAACTATTGGATCTGCCCAGAACCCCTCTGGATCCGCCATAACCAATCGCTAATGTTTGGTCGTGATGTTGGCTTAGCATTGCTAGCGTTAGCCTTAGCCACTCCTTCACCGCTAACAGAGCGAGCTGGTAAATCAAACTTTTCCCAAACCCCGTGGGGAGGAGGGCCGCAACATCATGGCCACCAACAAAACTCAGCAAAGATTGTTCTTGCTCGGGCTTCAACTTCTGGATATTCGGCAGCGTTGCCACAACGGACCGAATGGCTTTGCTTGCATCTTTCTCCGCCGCCATTACAGAACTACAACTCATAATAGCGCACAACCTTAACGTCATCGTTCTCAGCCACGCCCTATGTTCGCTGACTGGACCGGTAAAGATTTGACCGGAGAAAACCCAGACATATGTAGTACTGAAGGAAATTGACAATCAAGCGGAAGTATGTAGGAGAGCGGAGCCAGGCTAGTAATGTTGAGGCACAGGCAGCACTACGAGTATTTTTTAAATTACCATTAAAATGAAACTTTGACAACTTGAGATTTTGAAGAATACAAAGACTGATCCCATGAAAAGACTAAAACTAAAAATGAGTAAAGTATAAGCCAAAGCATGATGTACTAGGTAACTAGCCATGGAGCTCCTTCGTTCAAAGACAATTAACAAGACAGAGTCTGCAGCCGTGCTCTAGTTTAACACTGTACACACACAGTGGTGCTTTGAGCTAAATGCTAAACACAAACTACATCTGAGGCTGATTGAGATGTCTTTAGTTTGGCAGGTATTAGGTCGTACACCAAAAAATACTGGACCAATTTAAGTTTGGAAGTGATATGGGTGCTATATGGAATCAAAATCCCAAATGTCAAGCTCATGGTGGCGCCACTAGTGTGGCTGAAAACACGAGTGAGCCAAATGTTTGCACTCGGTGACATGTTATTACGATGAAAGATGTTGCGGTGTAGTTTGATTAGAATCAATCCCACATGCACTGTCCTGCGGTAGGTACTTACCAGTGCACTACAAAAATAGTCAAATGAATCCACTATTTATCCCTGCTTGTTTAACATTTGAGGAAATTACTTTTTTGAGGAAATTTTTAGTATTGTGACAATTTAAATTGACATCTTACGGTAGGTAACCAATGGGCTTACTAAGCGCCACAGACTGGGGAAGTCAATAAATACTGAGATGGACTAGTGCATGTTGGCTTTTCATTGCATTTGTTGCAACAACACTACAGAATATACGCTGCCTTATCCTTTAATTAAGACAAACGTGTGCTGACCATAAGAATTAATTGTTGTTATTTCTCAGTGCAATGTGGACATACTTTAGCCCCAATCGTGGCTCGCGCATTGTAAAGAAAGATGTAAAGAAAGATGTATTCTTTGGTCTGTCAATTTAATAGAGATTTTAATGATTCTGACAGACTCTCGACATATACAGGAGCAGTGTTTACCTCCTTAGCACATAAGGTACATTAGGGACACTGGAAAGTGCAGTGCTATCTGTATAGTTTGCCTGCAGAGAATTGATTTCCAATACATGCGTCAGCAGAGTGGGGGGAAGTGTGGCAGGCAGCATGCGGTTTAACAAGCAAGTACTGTGTCAGGCCTACCACAGAAACAGACAGTGGAGCATGTCAGAGATGGGGTGCAGTGGGAGTCTGTTCCTGTCCACCAAGGTACTGCCCCAGTGACAAGCCGCACCCCTCCAGGTACAAATTTAGCACATTATTTTTGACAGTAGGGCTGGCAGTGATTGCTGCCAATTGGAGCACACCAGTGTTTTGTTTTCTGTGGAGAAGTGTTTTGTCCCATGTGATTGCAGACAGTATGTCTGTGCGGTTCTGATTTTGAGAATCACTATGAATGATAGCAGGAGATAACTTATGGGTTTATTCTCCAATTACCGCCTTGGATCGTCATCAGTTATCACAGGGCTCATTGTTGCAGTAAAAGAAATATATTTTAAGCCGCTATTTTATTTTGCAGCCTTGCCTCAAATGCATTTTCCTATGTTTCTCTCTTTCTTTCCTCTTCTCTGTCCTCCTGCTTGTTATCCTGATTACCGCCACAGCATCAAAATACTGGCCTGGACACTGCTGCTGTCATGCTATGAATTAGGGAGGTCTGTGCCTAAGAGATGAAAGTGGACGATTAAACAGGATCTGTCAGCAAACTAAAGTACTCCACACATTTGACCTCTTTCTGACTAACATGAATTTACACGTGTGATGTTGCCATGAATGCAAGACAAAAATACGTTTGTTTGCTACCATTTAGACGCTGGTTGAGCGATCTGTTGTTTTTAGGAGGCAGTTGGTATTGACAGATGGTTGAATGTTCTCTGCATGTCCGCAGTTTCTGTCATGCTCGGTTGACGGCATGAAAAGAATTTAAACTCTCCTGACAGGAAAGTAAAGGCCTTATACCCTTGTATGTATTTCTAACAAATATATCACATTTTACTGGAGCCTGTCGAACAGAATGCCGTAGCTGCTCATTTCGTAGTACAGAAGCTCCACAATGTTTGTTTGTGTCAATAAGACACCGTGTTGTTAAGGCTCTTTCCTGCCATGTGGTAATTGGCTTGTAGACAAGGATGCTGTTATTCTAGAAGTAAGGGGGTAAATGTGATTTTTTTTTTTTTCCCTCTCCATCATTTTTCTGATGTCTCCTCCCCGCCCTCTTGCACAGACCATCTCCTCTCACATAATCTTCTACTCTACAAAAGTTGTTGCAGCGCAGAGTGATTCTTCAGTGCAGACGTATAATTCAGGGTTGAACTTTAAAGGGCTCTAGAAGTTAATCCGTCTTCCGCAGCAATGCTTCATTAGCGTGAAGTGAAAGAAGTGACTCCTGCAAACATACACTCTGTGGCTTCGTCATTCGACAAGTCCTCCAAACCATCCGACATTATTGGTAGTTTCCCTTCAGTTCCTACGCTCTAAAACGACCTATAGGAGCGTTTCATAAATTAGCACCCCTAGCGGTGGCAGGAAATACAATCCCCAGGAGTGTTTGCCCTCCTCATATCTGAAGCACAGTACATCTACTACGTCTACTACTAGTACTACGGTCACAGTTTTTAAACCTGTCATCAACATTGGGAAATAGTTGCAGTTTGGTTAGGTTTGGCTGCAAAAACTACTTGATTATGCTCAGAAAGAGGTTTGGCTCAGAATCATCCGTTACATTACTTCACTTCTGGTTATGCACTTGACACAGAACGTGACATAGTTACTTTTGTTTGTATAGTAAAAAAACAACACTTGCTGTTTACTTTTATTTTCAAATGGGACAGTAACATCAGGTTTCTGGCTGAGAGTCCAATGTGTTTGACCAATCCACCCCCCTCCCCAACCTACCGCTTACGTGGAATTTGGCTCTCTTATACTTTGTGATCTTACTTACTCCTTTGCTCCCGCCATAATTACTATGGCACTGCCACTATAATTACTGCCGGAACAAACGACTTATGTTCAAGTTTTTAGAGCGGTTTAATATGTAAAACCATTTATTGTAATTCAATAAAAAAGGTCATCTTAAAGGGTAACTACCATTCTTTCAACCTGGACCCTATTTTCCTATGTTTTTGTGTCTAAGTGACTGATGGGAGCAACAATCTTTGGCACTGGTGCAGTATGAAGCAAGATAGTTGCAGTCGGCGGCGGCGAAACAAGCTACAATGTAAGTTAATAGGGCAATTGTCCAGCTTGTATTTACCTTTACAAAAGTGGTCGTTTTGCCACTGACGGACTCAGACTAATATCGAGTGTTTGTTGACATTTATGGAAAAGATTCCTACAGTGATAGACCTTTAAAACCTCTATGAGACATTTCTGTTTAACCAGAAACGGCTTTGTAGTTGCTAGCGCTAAACCCACCAGACTCCATTTAAAAAAGCAATACTTTAAGCGTGTATAGAGCCAACATATTTTCACAAGTAAATTGGTAAACTTTGTTTTTGTGATGATTGGAAAAGTGGAAAGATGACCCAAAATGGCCTGCGGCTCTTTGCTGCGTGTCATTCCCCCTTTCATGTCTTCTGCTGACATATCAAAATAAAGGCTGAAAATGCCCCAAAACAGTAGTAACCCTTTTAACAGAGCTGTAAAAAATATTTTATTGTAAAAAATTGAGGTCATAGTTACGGTTGTTGTGCTGGGCCTCTTGGTATTTCTTTTTTTCCTTCCTATTTATATACATAAAGGGAGGGTGAATATTAGAAACACCATAAAACATAAAATTGAATCAACACCTCTGCTTTATAGGCATTATAAAAGGGACTATTATGGCAGCACAGTTGTGTTGGATTGCATTACACTGTACAGGTGAACCCAATAAAGTGGCCACTGAATGTAAACATCCACCGGATGTGTAACGGCTGTGTGTCGGCTCCGCCGTCCGTCAACACCCACCAGGTACGGATTTGTTGCGGAATGGCTACAACCATGACTGACAGCTGAAAGCATGAGGACCCACAAGATCTCGCAAATTTATGTAGAATAGAACTACAAAACCAACAATAGTTTGTTTCCATCCAGAGGAGCGGAGGGGAAACACTCTGTTAGATGCTCAATGATTGCATGAAGGGCTTTTTTATGTATTTAAATTAAGTCATACATTTTACAACCATTTGTTTCCGTGATACAGTTTAAGAGAGATTGTAGTCTCAGCTCTTAGGGAAAGGGCCTTTAAATTTGCATGCTTGTTGCAGTTAACATTCTCATATTTCCTAACTTTTAATTGGAACAAGAGAAAATTGTAACGGCAAGGAATCTAATAAAAACTGGAGATCCATTTCATCAGCATATTCCTGTGCTCATACCAGTGATAAGACCGACTGTCCTACTTACTGTTTTTAATTGGCTGCCTTTCATTTTTGCATGCGATTCATGTCACACTGCACTGAGACTTTTCCACACAACAGACACAACGCAAAAATGCAAATGGCATGTGGCTGAATCAATGCGCATCGACAGACAGCCAAGCAGTTAAACTGAACACATGTGTGTGTGTGTGTGTTTGTGTGTGTGTGTGTGTGTGTGTGTGTGTGTGTGTGTCTCCT
Source organism: Etheostoma spectabile (assembly GCF_008692095.1). Taxonomy (NCBI): domain Eukaryota; kingdom Metazoa; phylum Chordata; class Actinopteri; order Perciformes; family Percidae; genus Etheostoma; species Etheostoma spectabile. Next base: position 3,295,282 of record NC_045747.1, read on the forward strand.
GCATATGCCAATGCGGCACACAGGCTGAGAAAATGCTGACACAGCGTGTGGTAGGGGGGAAGCGTGATAATGGGGCAGTGGGGCCGTGTGTAGAGCGGCGAGAAAACACTCATCAAAGCTGTTGCCATCGTCATGACCTCATTGGCTGTTATGACGACAAGCTGAGTTTGCACTGATCACGGTTCTGCAACGGCACGGAGAAGGGCAGGAAGAAAAGAGCAGTGTGTGATTAGAACGAGAGGACAAAACCTTTTAACATGCTAATGATATCAACATGTTAACATGGCCACAATATACTTCTCAAGGTCTACACATCAAGGGCAAGAAGCTCACGCTAACTTAAAGGACTTTAGCTTGAAAAATGTCATGTGATGTAAGACCATGTATCTTTTTTTTTTTTTAGTCAAGCAAATAATCCTGTAATCAATCAATGTCATTATAAAGACATTTTTAAAGTGACTATGTAACTGCTTGCCAATCACTACTCAGGCACACACATTCATTCTCCCTTGTGGGGCTTAGGAGACCGTTTGGGCTTTAGCAGAAGGGGGGGGAGGGGAGGACTGAGAAGTTGTCAATGTTCAAATTCTTTGGCTAAATCCTGGATCTTTACAATCCTACATACAGCACCTTTTTAATATCTTTCACCAACAATCCCAAAATGTGTTCAATTCATATTTATATATTGAATCAAAACACAGCCTCACAGTGACTCATTATTCACTGGTGTCCACAAAGCTCTGTGCCAAATTTTCATGCCAATTTTAAGAATAAAGCTCTAAATTTTGAGTTCACACACTAACCAATATCACCATCCAATGAGCCACCAAAAAGGAAAAATAGGGAGAAATGCTTAACATTTGAATGAGAGTGGGACAGCGTGAGAAAGAAGAGTGAGGTAAAAGGCAGACAATCTATATTTAGCAAGGAGCTATTGTTTTCTGGCTGGGGGAGAGGGGGAGGGGGGAAGGAAGACGGATGGCTTGCCAAACTGAGCTTTCTCAGTAAACCTATCCAAAGTGCACAATTGCTCAGCCATGCACATGCAATCCACAAACAGATGCACCAGACCCCCCCCCACACACACACACACACACACACACACACACACACACACCACACACACACACACACACACCACACCACACCCACACACACACACACACACACACACACAATTCCACTGTGCGCCTGCAAGCTCCTCACCGCCAATTCATGGCTGGAGCTCATCATATTATGATCATTATTCAGGCGCTAACCTTATCAGTGTGTGATTTATTGCTGACTCCAGTACAATATTATCATCCCCTCTAATCTCACAGATTGAGAATTTTGAGTCACCATGTACACACCAAGGTGTGTGTATGTGTGTTCTCTAGAATGACACGTGAGTGTTTTCGGATCATTTTATGCCCTGACCAGGATGGGATAGCTGTGCCTCACAGAATGTTGGTGGTTTGATTCCTGCCGTTGCAGTCTCATGTCAAATTGTTCTTGTGCAAGACACTGAATGGTCCGTCATCGGTAAGTGTATGTTCATCTGATGAGCAGGTGGCACCTTGTATGGCAGCGTCAGCCACAGTGTATGGATGTGTGTATGGTGCCTGTACTAGTTGTTAAGACTAGAAAAGCACTTTTTAAAAATAACTACTAACTACTTGAATAAAGTTAGGAAAGATTGATGAAACGTTGAAACAAACGGGGTCATGCACAGGGGCGCAGTCAGGAGAGGCAAATACCAGGCAGAATGTAAGCCCACGACGGCCACAAATAGCCTACTGGGAAATGCTTCAAACTAAGCTGCACAGAGTTTAGCAGCATCCGCCCGATCAGGAAATGGCATTTAAGATCGATCGCCCTGGTGTTTTCCTGTGATGTGTGTAAGTGTTAAATGGGCAAAAAGTTGGAAGTGGAAGTTGTGTAAAAGTTGAAGTGATGTCGCACCCGGGTGTCATTAGCATTGATCAGGTAGTAGTCGATGGCTGGGTGGCACCACCCATGACTCCACACAGTCAGCTGAGAGAATCAATGGTCAGCCACAGCCTGATGTGACATGACATGGCAGAGGGAGAGAGAGAGAGAGATGACCCAAAGGAAGTGTTGCCACAGGAGGGTTTTTCCTGTGTCCGTGTCTTAAAGTGGCACTGCTGAGTTGGCGGATGATGTGACAACTGAGCCTCATTAACGTGCCGTATTTGTATTTCTTTAGAAATGTGAGAACCCAGGGGAGAGAGAGCCCTGTAAGCCATACACTGCTGTGCAAACAACCTACAGGAATGAATGTGGGGAAGACCGTTGACAGTGATCCAGAAAGGAAAACAAAAAGTGCCTTCTTCTCACTTTCTTCAAAAGTCAACAGAGCGTTTCTACACGAGGAATTGAAAGGGAAACAACATGTAGCCTGAGGCAAGCTAGGGTGGGCTTGGTGAATTTAAAATAAAATAAAAAACAATTTGAAAAGGTGGCTTGTCTACTTCAATTCAAGTTTAATATTTTTGAATGCTCTAATGATCTTTATTCATTTATAGCTACTGTTTGATTTTATTTAAACATAAATTACAAGAAGTGAAGAAAACATTCAAGTTGGTCAAAATAGTTTAAGATCATTTCAACACCAGATGACAATCATTTCATGGATGTTCCATCTTAGAGTGCCCCATCCTCCTCTTCCCTTTTTATCGTCTTGGTTTCCATGGAGATGACTGCACCGTTACTTGAGGGCCACCAATCACGTCTCGGCATGAAGGGCAGAGGGGGCACCCTGTCTTCAGGTTGAGTCAGGGAGAGGAGAAGAAAATGGAACATGACGACAGATTCAACTTTCTGACCCCAACATGGATGATGTTTCAGCCAAGTGGGTTCAAAGACAATTTAAAAAATATACAGTGTATACATATGTCCGCATGGCTGAGACAGCAAAGAAAGAGCTAAAGGGCGAAGGGTAATGAACTGTACAGTAAGTGGACATTTAAAGGACCTACAGATGCTGGAACACAAAATAATATACACACTGTGACATGTGCTCCTACTGCTGCTATAAACAATGTTAGAGGTGGACCTTTTTCCTATATTTGTTGTAACCAAAGAGAGGCATCAGACTTTATTATCATAATTGCATTGGAGAGCAAATCAATAGAGAATGGGGCTCTGTGTCAGCCTCTGAGGTCAACTTGGATTTTTCTATAAATTTCTTAGTGTCTTGCATCCATTTCTTCCAGCAGTACTTTCTGAATGATGAGGACAGAAAATCTATCTCCACACCAAAACCTGGCCTCTCAGCAGTGGATTCCAAAGCACCAATTCACTGGTTTTAGAAATGCAAACCTTATTATATTGCAGATGCAGTCATCTAGAATTTATTGGAGGGTTGTAATGAGTCTGCCCCC
>NC_045747.1:3298677-3299120 GCF_008692095.1 Etheostoma spectabile
CCCAGCGGGGATTCGCCACGGATCTGCATTGGGCCCCAGCATGGAGATAAGAAAATGTGTTGTGTAAATGTAATCATTTTTTGGTCTAGTTTTAAAGAAAAAGTTTCTTTTAAAACTATTATAGTACAAAGAAATTTAGGTGTGACCTCACAATATCACATATTTATCTAGCTGAAGATTTTAGTGAAGATCTTTGCAATTTTTGGATTTGTCTGTCATCCTCAATGGGTAAATTTCTACTAATACTAATTTGTCAACAAAAATTCCCCTGCAACCATGACCTACCATATTTTGCCGAACACAGTGCTCCTGTGATAATATTAGTCCCGTTTTGAATTGTGTCTGGGATTTGGTGAGGTCGTATATCCTTTTTCAAGGTTTTTGTTTCCTGTGTGCCTTTTTTTATCCATCTCACGAAGACGGAAATGGGATCTCGCGGAGGG
>NC_045747.1:3299130-3300402 GCF_008692095.1 Etheostoma spectabile
GGTGTGCCTCTGTTAACCTCTAACAAGCCTGGCCCAAAAAGATACAAACCCAGACACAAGTGCCCTCCAGGTAGCCATCTTTTGGAGTAATAACATGTAAATAAGTTCATGTAAAATGATTGATTATCCCATGCGAATGCGCCACACAAAACTCAGATGTGGAGGGTTATTTTCTAAATCACAACACAAGGTCCCCTGATGATCCTTATACCATGCCAACAGGGCTATAGTCCCTACATTCACAATTCACCACAAGTCCTCCGCCGCTGGTGAACTTTGAAAAAATCTTATTTTGCACAGCTACACGTAAATGGGAATATTAGTGAATATTCACTTCCATTAGCCACGTAAACCGCCAAGTCGGAATCGGAGATGCCTTTTTCATAATACGGGCAAAAAACAGACTATTATGTACATGTAAACGTCACTGTTTCATATTGCAAAACAATGATAAAATGAGGGACATGTGTGATACAAATCCATAACCTTTAACCAGTGTCCCTACGAAAACCCCCATGATGCTTCTTCAGTGCACCATTTTGAATCACACAAGCTGAGGCGATTGAATTGATTAGTGTGTCAATATCTTCAACCGTGCGGTCCTTAACCTGTGCACTGACCCGTTCACACACGCCAAGGTGGTTATGTTGGCTGTAAAGCAGCCAGCAGAAAGTGCTGGAGTAAGAGCATGGGAAATGAGATGGATTTTAGGAATCAAGTAGTGCTCTCGTTTTCACATCTTTAGAAAGAAATATATTAACAAAAAACCTTGAATCTCCTAAACTGGAGCTAGCTTTTTTATTGGCGGGGGAAAAAAAGCCCCTTAGGGAAACAGTTTGCAATGCTGTGTGGATAAATGGAAACAAAATTAGTGAGTCGAACAAATGTGTTATACAGCTGCAAGTCACAAAGAGGACATCTACTGTAAATATCAGCAGGGGGTTGCACTTCTGTCTCTTGAAGGTGTGATAGAGATAATACAGAGACAAAAAGAATAGAGGAAGAAACAACTGAGAGAGATATTGATAGAAAGTCTGATTCAAGCAGCATTTAATTGCTAGTTAATAGGATAATGTTTGTGCTGCAACAAACTGTAAAGCCTTATGGGATCTTAACAGTGGCTCCTTATGATGTTGCCTTTAAACTGCCTTTGGAACACTGATTAATTCACATCCTGCTGCTAATTAATTTGCCACCCCTAATTAAACTGAAAGGCACCTTCTTACACTCAGTCCCCTCTGTCCCTCAGCTCCTCTCCTCTTTACAGTTTCT
>NC_045747.1:3300412-3305413 GCF_008692095.1 Etheostoma spectabile
TTTTTTTTTTTTGGCCTCCCCTGATTCAACAGCTCATCCAGCAAGCTCAACGCTCGCTTTCACCGCAGTGTCTTCACGGCTGACAGCTGATGCTATTATTGTGTTGTATGCCCCTAGCTAAAAGTGAAACATCTTGCTATTTGTACCTTTTTTTTCTGCACCAATTTAGCAGGATGTCAAACATAATCATGCAATATAAATCCCGACACCACACTCAGCTGATAGGATCCAACCTACAGTCTCCCACACAGACAATCAACTATAATGTACGTGGCAAATGGCTTCCGGAATTACGCAATACTTGTTTTTCCTTTAATAATGAAAAATACTGCTAATCTCTATCCTTAAAAAACACAGCTGTTTCCAACTAAAATGTCTTCAGATGACTCACGACAATCCACAATGTGCTTTACTTTCATGCCTGTAATCATTTTGTCGGGCATCATCTCTGGATATCTTGCTTTGAATGTATCAGAAGCATTGCACTGTGGTTGAACCGTTGAGCGAGAGAGCGAGAGAGAGAGAGAGTGAGAGAGGTCCACTGAGAATTCCTTAGTCTTGCACATGAACCTTGATGCACAGCTGCTGATTTGTTGCTGTATGCTATATGTTGACTGTTGAGGAGAAGGCAGCTGTACCGTATGTTGCACATGTTGGGTGCTGTGTGATTCTGGCCTCGCTTGGACGAGCTCATAGCGAGTTTAGTTCCCCTCCTGACCCTTTCTCAATAACTGTCATGGAAATGTATTGCATGTCAATTGGGCCAAGGCCCTATACCTCCCACATCCACAACGGAAACTAGTGTGCATAACAGGGCATGACAGTTCAACTTCAATATAAACTAATTTGAACCTCACAATGGATGAATGGATGGATTTCAAAGAATTTATTATAAGTCATGCAACATAACGTGGATTTCATAATAACCAATTGCAAGTTATTTTTTTTATTTAACCTGTTATTTATCCAGGTAGAACAATTGAGACCCCATTCTCATTTACAACAACAACCTGTCATATTCATACAGTTACACATTCCTACCTGGAAGTTGCCCAGTACAAACACAGTCTGATCTGCTGGCCACTGACGGCTCCACTAGAGCAGTTTGGATTAAGGGCCTTGCTCAATGGCACCTCAGTGGTGGTGATGAGGGAGGGACAAGGGCTGCTCTTTCTCTTTCCCCACCCAGATGTTATCCTGTTGGTCTGGGGATTGAACCGGTGACGAGCTCGCTTCTTTAACCTCTAGGCCACAAGTATCATAATTGAAATGACCATCATATCTGCAATTTAGTTTACTTAGCAACTGATACATAATGACCAGCCATAGAGTTTATCACAGCCTGAGGTTATCTTAACCTGGGTTAACTGCTGGCTGAACAGACATAAACCTATTAACTGTCATCTTGGGTCAAATGTTTCACATAGACTAATTAACTATTTAACTATTAACTACTAATTAAACTAACTGTGATTTTCAGAAAAAGTCTCCTATCATATTTCATGCAGCAAGCAGATTATTGTCTCTTATGCTTTATCGCCCTGGTGTGTGCTAAGCTTAAACACTGGCATTAGGAACAATTTGAATAATCAGCCATCAAATATCTTTGTCTGATTTTGTGCTGAGGGGCAATACAAGTAACTTTTATAGGAAACTTACAGATATATTCAGACAGATGGTATGAAAATGTGTATTTCAAATATTAAAGCTTGTAAACATGTTTAAGTAGAAACCCTAACCCTAAACCCAAATACAAGAATGAATCTGAAAATTAACAGATGTCCCCTTTAATTCCATATAATCCATATTCACTCATGTTAAGTGAAACTTTATCTATGTTAACATACTTTAAAGCTTTAGTGCATAACATTTTGATATTAATGAATGTCCGTTACATTCGATCCATAGCCTAATGAGATGCTACAAATCTAATTAAGACCATCAGCTCCACGCAACTCTCTCTGTATTTCTCAGTATGGCTATGTTCAGAAGAGTGTGGCGTCTGGTGACTTTGGCGCACAGAAACTCTAGTGAAGATAATTACTTCTTCTGAAGAGGCCATCATGTTTTTTTTTAATCCTCCGTTTCCTTCTTGGCTACTGGCAACTGTGTGGAGGAGGGGTGGGGGCTGTGCGCGATCACGGAAGGCTTGTATCATGTGGACAACAGTTTTGTTGTCATTACTTAGAATTCCTCCTTGGGGTGACAAACTATGCAATGCAAAGGAAAAAAAACTGCCTCCACACTGTTATCCAAATAGGCCAAAACATTTGCTAAACAAATAGCCTTTAATGGAGTTTCTCCCTTGCAATTTGCTCTGACATGTTCAACCTCTCTTTGACCTAAGGAACAAGCAAAGAAAAAAAAAAGCAACGTTGCTATAGTTCGTTCACCCATGTAATTGGAAAGTATTTTGCAGCTCTTGCAACAGATCTTCAAACTAACTGATCTTGCAGAGGATGAGTGCAGTGCTTCCCTGTGCTTTAAATATCCATCCACTTACATCAGTAACAATTATGACGAAGAGTATGATGATAAAGGATTGTGCTACAGTTATCTCGGGCTATGACGTGATTATATTACTTATGACAAAGATAATGAAAGTCATGCACTATTGATTACTGCTGTGATAAACCTTTATGGCATTGAATCTAAAGTCAAGAGTGTGTGTGTGTGTGTGTATGTGTATCATTACTGACAGTACAATTACTTTTTTAAGAGTACTGCTGTGTTGAAGCAGACATATATCATGTATAAACATCCACAGCATAAAAACACGTCCATTTGCTCTGAATAGAAATGTCATATTGTGTGGAGTGGGAAAACTGGCAGGTGTGTTTGATCACATATTGAGAGCTGGTATTTCAAGCTTTACCGAGACTTATCAATTCACAAGAAATCATATATGGCATTTTCATTATTTTTTTCCAAAGCCTTTAATCTGTGGTATTGTTGTGTTAAAATTCCATTTATCCTTTCGATTATTCCTTTCATGGACAGTATACTAAGCAGTATGACTGCATTGGTAACATATGAAACAATGAAATTATGCCACTTCATCAGCACAGCACATTTTTTTCTTTTCAGATCTTTTCAAACTCCCAGACAAACCATCTTGGTCTGCTCAGACACTCCTTTGGTCCACATCATCTTGCATGCAATGAATATCTGATGACTTGTCTGATAGAAATTGTATTTTAGTATTTGCTCTCTTTGTGATGTGTATGTGTGTGTGCACACACAAATCCACTGGGAGATGTCAGGAAACAGAGTGTGCCTTTAAAACATCTGCTTCAGGAACCCGATGAGTGACAGATGTGGCCTGTGGAACAATTGTTTTCCACTGTATTTATTTTGAAAAGAGGATATAATCCTAAAGGGAGGCCTCAACAGGAATCACACAAAATATCTTAAATAATTAAAGGAATATGCCACCGTCTGTTGAAATAGGGCTTATCACGTTCTCCCCTAGCTCTAGATAAGTGGGCCAAGGCATTTTTTGTCTCAGTGCATGCATTGTTTTAGTCCGGTGCAACACCGGCAGTGGCGCCGCTAGTTAGCTTAGCGTAGTGAATGGAATCCTATGTTGCCGGTTAGGATGTTGTGAGTAAAACTGAGACAACAAAAAACAACCTAATTACTTCTTGTGCCCTGCGTATTCACAGTGAGTACAAATAGCAATGCAGATTAAGAATAGACAATTTCCTAGACAGATATTGATTTGGGACTATATTGGGTGGAAGCACAGCCGAAGCACTGCTACATGGATGCGGAGATCACGCAGCACCTTCAACACCCTAACTTCCGTAAACATACCTGATGTGATTAAGTGGCTATTTTTCCTACAGTAGACAATGAATGGCGATAAACGTGGCAGATTTTGTGAGAGATGAAGAGGATGACTGCAAAATGCATTGGGTCCACCTATCTACAGCTAGGGGAGACCCTGATAAGACCAACAAACGGTGGCGTATTCCTTTAAATAGAGATTTTTTGTCATTTCCACTCCTTCAGGTAAAAGAGAACCTGTAAGATCAAAAATTGCCTGGCACAGAACTGACGGGTTAGCTAGCCAAGATCAACTCAACTTGGGGGGAGGCTCGACGTGTTGCCAAGGATAGGGAAGGATGATCAATGTGTCCTATGTCCAACAAGGGACGGAGAGGAATGACTAAATTAGGAATTTTAAGATTCTATTATACTTACTTATACTGCATTAAGGGGTTATGCAATCCCTACGGCAGCTACGTGCGTGAGCTCAAAAGGCCATGCAATAGTTGGCATGTGCAATAAACAGAAAGATGTCTAATGAGCTTACCCTGATTTATATAATTGGGGTGCGCAATTTAATAGGAACACCGGTCCGTTCAAGAAAATACAATTCACCTGCACCGCAAATGACATCCATCCAAAATGACCATATCATTTTGTTGAATCAACAGCAAACAGTTTCTACAAAAACATTATAACCTCATGACAGGACTGTTGTATTAGACTGTATTCGTTTTAGCATGGTGTACCTAAATCAACCGGCAACTAAGTGTAAGGAAAGACCCAGGCCTGACCTTGGTCAAGCGTTGCTGTGGCGATATCAGTGGGAAAAATCTGATGTTGATCTATTAATCAAAACCTTCGGTGTAGATATACAGTACAGTAAGGCTGCACGATATGAGGAAAATATGCAATTTGCGATCATGTTGAATATGGTGATAACGATAGTATTTGCGACAAATAAACAGATAAGTGTACTCAGTTCTGCATTTTGGCTGCCTTCAGTAACAAATTACTGATTGTATTCAGAACAAATGAAAGAAAATCATTTCCAACATTTTATTGAGCAATTTATACATAAAATTAACTACAAAAGGCACCACTAAAAAAAAGTGACAGTAACATTTTAAAGTGCAGTTTTCTACCGATATTTTCTTTCAACAAACACAAAAACTTTGAGTACCTTTGACAATATGATGCAGCCTTCTGCGATGTGTACACCACTATTGC
>NC_045747.1:3305423-3310635 GCF_008692095.1 Etheostoma spectabile
ATGATGATTTAAAAAAAAAAAAAAACGTATTGTTCAGGCCTAATCTCAAGCAAGACTCCTGTTGCGTCGACCATGAACACTGTTTTACTTCACCGGAACTATTGATGTACCGCTGGATTGTAAAGCAAAGAGACATGGAGGGATACCTGTCTTTCAGGCAAATGGAATGAAATAAAACTACATATCTTGAAAAAGATGATTTTTTTTTTCAGCAGTCTTGGCTAGTCCTTCAGGAAATATCTCAACAACTGGGCCTATTGGATGGATTGTTTAATCATTCGAGGTTCTCAGAGGATTAATCCTACTGACTCTGATCCACTGACATTTCCTCTGGCACCATCACGAGGTTTACATTTCTGGGTTTTTGGTGAAATGACTATTGGTTACCATGGAATTTTCCACAGGTATTCACAACGCCACCAGGATTAATTGTCAGAATTTTGGTGATTCTGTACTTTTCATTGAATCCTGTGATCAATTTCAATTTGTCCTGTAGTTTAGTTTATGACCAAATACCTGCAATACTAACAATATTCTCAACATGGTCAGCTGTACTTTGGGTTTAGTGATAGTTAGCATGTGTTAGCATGCTAACACAAACGATCTATCATACTGTTCTATTCATGTGACAGCAAGCCATCCTTCCTGCATATATCCTCTTCTGGTCAGGAGCGTTGATGCCTCAGCAGTTACTGCTAGAAATAATGGAACCTGATATGTTTTTGAATAAATGGACTCGTGCATGTAATTGATACAACCCCGGGCGGGAGGCTAACAGCCACTGGGGTCAGATGGAAATGTCACAATGCAGGTGTTTGTAGAGCAGGGTCAATTATAGACACTGAAAGTTCAGTGTCACCGCAATGTGCTGAACAATACATCAACCCTGATAGTTAGTCTTAAAAGCTCTCACTTATATTGCGTATATTGAATTATCTAAGTAATAAAGCTCATGTTTGAGATGCCATATGACAATTTAACTGGTTTGCAAGTGTGTAGTTTGAAGAAGAAACAAACTTCAATAAGATTTATTTAGATATTCAGGGCACTGCTGTGTGCTGAGTAATTGACTGTAAATCAAATCTAATAGTAAAATCTATTTTTCCCTTTTAGGTACAAGGATATTCTCTGTGGCTGGAAAACCTCATTTTGATTTAGATTGTTTGTGATTGGCAGAGACAGATTTTGTGATGAACCCGTTTCAGAAGAGCTTTGAAAATTTATAAGGGATAATGAGGTCACTGCAGCGGACTTTGATGATGGTGAAGAAAACCTAGCTGTCATTCTTAGCTTCCGTGCACAGTGAGCTCTGAAAGGCTAAATAGTTTGGAATATGAAAGAGAACACCTTGTCTGTTTTAATTCAGTTTGACCCAAGGCGTTTTAACTGGAAACATGTCTTCTCTTTTTTTTTAAAGCGTACTATCTGTGGGACAAAGAAGGGGGCGAAAGGTGCAGTTCAGTGCTCGAATTACATGGGAGGCAGACGGAGCTGAGCTCCCACAGAGTGAGGACTGGCCCAGGTGACGGAACACCCAGGTGTTATCACTATGTCACTATATCATCATAAGATTATAACATAGTTTGGCTGTGCAATGGCGTTATTAATTTCTGCCAGTCAGTGCATTTTCCCTGTAAGTTAAAGACTACATGCATTATTGTGTTTGACGTGACACTGAGGATATCTGAGACAGTGGTCTGGTTCAAATGAGTTACATTGTTTTTTAACTGTGAAATTGAGAATGACATTCAGACTAAATCGTTCAGTCTATTTCTTTGTATTACAAAATTTAAATGAAATATGGACTATTACAATCAATATGTCGAAATTAATTAAAACGAAAAAAAAGCAACTCTCTGTCTGTTGTGTGGGTGTGTCAAGTTATAGCCTAGGTATGCTGTGTGCAAATACTGCGCAAAACGCCACTTGAGCCTATAGGCTATTTAATTGTATAGCCTTGTTAGGCTATGTGCAGGGTGTGCCAACTTTTTTTTTTATGAGATAGATAAGACACCCTTAAAGACAAAAAGATAATTTGAGCACTGGTGCAGTTCAACATCAAGGATTTACCAGGACCACAAAATCACTTGAGGTTCTAATAAATCTCCGATGCACGCAATGTGCCACCTCCCTGGACTGTTAACTTTTCAATCGCGGGTAAGTGCTCTTTTTTAAGCCAATAACAAGAGAAGTTTCTTGGTAGGGTAGCGGAGTGTGTTAGAATGGAAGAGTTATGTGCTGTCACAGCACTTTGTTGGAGACTATAAGGGGTTTTCATCTTTTTTGAACAATAAGAAACCGACTTGTTCCAGCTCCTGGTGCTAACTGACACGAGATGCCTACAAAGTTTGCAGCCCAAAAGTGCTAATTACACACACATGGCGGCTAAATCTGGACTGTCCAACTGAATTATGAATGGCGGACCTCTCTGGATAAATATTTGAATGGATACAATGAATAATTTTGGTTAATTTTGAATATTTCAGTGTTTAGATTACAAAATCAACCATTAAATATTCTCAGCTTCACTCCTCAAGTAAAAGAGGTTCCAGTAACTCAGGCCTTGGCATAAGCCTCCTTGACTCGACTTTCCCTTTGAAGAAGTTTAAAGACTCAAATTATAAAGGAAGTCCAGACTTTGATACTTTCATACTGCCGCATGAACATTTTAGATTAGATCAGGAAAAATATCTTCCTAGAGGCAATTTGCTTTCCAATATACGTCATATATTTACACGCTATAAAATATATGCATAGGCTTATCTCTTGTTTACAGCCCTTCATGAAAATTTGAAGGTGCCCCTAAGCTCTTCATGGCACGTAGGTAATCGACTGCACATGGAGTGCGTTTCTCTAAGTGTGATGAAATGATAAATATAGAGTTGGATAAACCGCTCTCGAAAGAAGGACTGTGAGATGATTGGTGATGTCAAGTGGTACCAGACCAGATTTGAGTCATCCACAAGCTTGGGAGCCTTGGTGATGAAAACATCAGCCCTCAGCTAGGCTAATCCACTAAAATCTACAAATTCGGAGTACACACACACACACACACACACACACACACACACACACACACACACACACACACACACACACACACACGAACAATACACACACACACACGAACAAGACACATACTTGAACCAAAGTGGTGTCTGCTTAGATCATTTAAAATGAACAAGAGATTAATTATTGAATACTACATGTGCTAATGCATGTGTGAAATATAGATCTTACACTGTACTGTAGCTATCAAAGATGTTCATTTAAAGGCTTTACATTTCCATGTGTGCGCGTGCATGCACAGATCAGTGAGCTGCAATAAAAGCCTACTGGATTTTACAAATCCTCTTTGTGTCACAAAACTTTATCAGAAAGAGAGGGAGGGAGCGAACGAGGGCAAGTTAGTGAGTGTCTCTGCATCAACAAGGTCGTCTTAGTGCAATCCAACTCTCATTTTCTGTTTGGGTTTTATCGTTCTCTGCATTCCAGGGGTTCTTTGCCAGAACATCTGTTTAAAGTGACCGTTTACAGTTCTTGCTGGAAAGTCTAACAACAACAAAGAGACAGAGAACATCCACACAAAGAAAACAAGACCTCAACTCGATGGCAGAGAAACACAAAATAACCACAGAGCTGCAAAGTGACACGAGACAAAAGAGACAAAAAAAACTAGTGGAGGTGCAAAATGACCACAAAGATGCAAAATGAGACTACAAAGAGATGCAAATTGACTGAGAGACACAACTACCAAGAGACACAAAACAACTACAATGACACTCAAAATGACAACCAAGAGATGGGAAATGACTACAAAGAGACGGAAATAGACTACAAAGATTCAAAATGACCATGAAGAGACCACAACTACAAAGAGATACAAATCTACCACAAAGATATGCAAAATTCTAATAATCAATCTGTGGGTTTTTCTTTTATTCAGGAGAGTTGAGGGGCCTTTTACATGTCTGTGCCCAGGGACCCACTGTCTCATAATCCGTTCATGCCTGACATTTGTGCGCCTCTTTTTTGTATTTGTTCTGTCCTTCAGCTCCTTTCCTGCCTCACGGTTTCCCCATATCACCCACACCACCTCCACCTTTATTTGTTCACCTTTGGGTGACCCGTATCTCTCACACACTCTTTTTCCATCTATTTTCACTCTGTCCCCATTTCTGAGGACAGATCTCAGCTCTGACTGGCTGATTGGATTACTGCGCCGTCACGAAACTGAGAAACACAGCTAATTATGACACGGACCTCCCACGGAGACGCTGTCGGATAATCCTTTATTGACAACTGCTGACTGACTGCACGGCTAGTTATCTAGCCTGGTGGCGCCTTTTGTGCTAATCCCTGGCTGATTTCCATCCATCCATCCTTCCAACCATCAATCATTTATACCTGCTTATCCTGTGCATAGTGGCATTGGGATGGAGTGTGTCCCAGCATTTAGTGAGCAGCTACACCATGATCAGGATGCTAGTCTGTTACAAGGCTAACACTTGTACACAGACAACCATTCACATTTTAAAATGGCAGACACAAGAAGCGATACTAGGAATGGCAGGCTGTAGATAGTAAAGAGCAACTTTTTTTGGGACGTGAAGGAAAATGAGGTTTGTTAACTGTGATGCTCAAAGCTGATTGGTTAAGATGACATTTTGGCTGAAAGATCAAGGGTGTTCTTAGCCATCATCAAACTAAATGGCTGTTTAGATACATCGGACTGACAAGATTGAATAGGCTGGTTAAAAAGTACCTAAAAAGCATCATCAATACTTAAATACATTAGCAGCAGTCATCAATTCCGCCCATGGAAGGGCATTTGGGGTAGTTTTAAAAATGATCATAGATCCATAAGAACAACATAACATGGAAATAAAGGACTTTACATACACTATACACCAAATACAGAAACAGAGTATAACACCACTCAAAAGTTATGCGCTCCAATATTAAACTACAGCAGGAAATTCAAGACACCCAATAGGTGAGCTCTTTGTGTACTTTCTTTTGATTGAAGAAGAGGGAAAGCTAAGAGGGTTGCAGACAAAGAGGGATCACAGTACAAAAAGTGCCACAATTGGAAATTAGACCTGCATTGGGGGGGCAGGGGGGGAAATTCATCCGCAAATTAAACTTTTATTTTAAGAGAGCTACTAATGAGAAGAGCCCAGCAGCGGCTTTAAACCTCCAATAAGACATT
>NC_045747.1:3310645-3319973 GCF_008692095.1 Etheostoma spectabile
GAAACTTTAAATTTTTTTTTTTTTTCTTTCATCTTTAACCTTTGGGACACAAATCTATACTTGGCTGAAAGTCTACACTGCCAGCCATAGTCAGCTAATTTCTGCCCAAGTTTTAATTGTCGTTTTTGGGCAAATGCTTGTTGACCTGGTGACCAATCCATCCCGGCTGTCCGATCTTATTGCGTAACACTGCAGTAACATTTTCTTAGCACGGGTCAACTGGCCGGTCACAACATGGCTGCTCACACTTAACATAACACAGAACCCCCGGTTAGTATTGTCAATTTTAAAATTGTATTCAAAGACGTGAGACGACAGGGGGACAACAAATTTCGAGAGCCAGAAAGTTGATCGTACAGGGAATGATTCCCGGTCCCCCCTCCCCCATCATACTGCAATCCAAATGAAAACCGATTTGGCAGAGATTCTATAGTCCGGGGCTAAATTACTGTTCCTTCATACAGTTTTGGCCTGGCTTAACAGAGTCAGCAACACGTTTAATTTGGTCATTGCAGTGAAAAACACCAGTGTCACGGTCTGAAAGATAAAGGCAATAAAATAAGGCCGCAGAGACACACGCAGGACACAAACGCTTTTATTTATAGGTGTGTGTGTATGTGTGTGTGTGTGTGTGTGTGTCGAGGTTGTGGAAGGTCACCTGATCGGAGCCATGTGGAACAGTGAATCAAAAAAAGAGAAACACTCGTACAATCGCATCCATCCATCATCCCTGCAGATGTCTCTATAACCTAATCCCCTGATCTATGTCTGTTTTTTTTTTCTTTCCCTCGTTAGCTATTTATTTTAAATCTTTATTTGTTATTTTGGTAGCAACTTCATTGCTTTCAGACTTTCACTTCCTCCTAAATTTCTCCATCTTGTTTTCCCTCTCTCTCTCTCTCTCTCTGCATCCTGTCACGGCCATGTCTGAGTAACCCTCACATAACTACATCCGTTTTCTCTGTGTTCATCTCCAACCTGAACTAATCTATATTGAGTGACAGTCAGAGAGTACAGGGGTGATGAGCAGCTATGGCTTATGGAAGGAAGTGCCACAGAGCGAGACAAAAAGGAGTGACAGGCGTGGCGTGGCACATACACTGGAATTTTAGAGACAACGGGAGACAGTTTGATGAGAGGTTGGGAAAGATGAGTTGAGAGTTGGAGACAGGCTTAAGGAAGGACAAAGTAAAAGGGGATCTGGTTTAAAGTGGCAGCGAGGCAGGTGACAGAGGACGCGTGAGAATGAGGTTGACTTTTAGGAAACTTAGTAAGATCTAATGAGAGGAAAGGAAAAGAAGTTCAATGTACTGATGATACCTTTAGGTACACAGTGTGTTTTTGCATGTTTATAGCTCCCTAAGTGGAGCACATGGGCCCAGGCATTTTGTAAGTGTGCAGTTATGTGAAATTTTATTACTAATGCAAAACAGTATATTTGTTGGATCATGTAGATACCAACAACATTTTCCTCTATATCTGATTCAACAATGTCGGTGACATCAGGAAATCTTAATGCTGATAGGCTTAGGCAACACAAGCTTTAAAAATTCTCAATTTGCAGTGACATAAATTGCGTTGGGTCATTGGCCCAAATTTGTATCTACTTGCGTTTTTGCATCGACTTTGCATGTAATCGCCCTGCATGAAAAATGTGCTCTACATTAGGGGTGTGAACATAACATAATATATGAAACTACTACTGCATTAAATATGCAGGAGAAAGAGAGAAAAAAAAGAACATGCCAGAGAGAGAGAGTGGAAAGAGAGAGTGCTATTATACCATAGCCAAGCAGAGGGCGAGCGGGAGAGACAGAGATATGATTTAAGACAGATTTCCCAATCTGTACTCTCTGCCCTCCATCTCTCCCCTAGGACTCCTCTCCATCCATCTAATCCCTCTTTCCTTCCCATCTTGGTTTTCAGCAAACACCCTTCGCTTCCACATCTCAGCGCCTCTCTGCGTCCTGCGTTTCTGATGGTGGTAAACCACTCTTTATTCCCCACAACTTTTATTTCTATTTCAAAATGAATGACCTCCTTTCCATTACAGTAAATGTGCCAAAGACACTTTAATGTCAGTCTGCAGGAAGGAGGAGGATTAGCTGATTTGTGGCACATTACAGAACTGCAGTGTGAAGTCCTAGGAGTGTGTGTCGGCTTGCAATGTTTGTGTGAATGCCGTCAGTGTGCTTGTGTGTATTTCTTGACATAACTCCTGATGCACTCCGCCAAAAAATTTTAAGCAAATTTAGGCTGAGAGGGTTGGACAGAGTACACACAGCAAGAGAAGATGAACTGGGGGTACTTGCAGCAAAAACAACAACAAAAAAGACAGTGTGGCTCAAATGCATGAAAGTCTCTGGAGTGTATATAAAGATAAAAAAAGATAAAAGGAGAGCGTGACAGGGAAATGAAAGAAAAGCCTTTTAAGCGTTTTATGTAAAAAGATGAATTTAATGTAACCCACTTAGAAACAGAATAAAATATTAAGCATTGCACCCCCCCCACACACTCAGTGTTTTCCGATGGGGTTTGCCCGGTTCATAATCAGACCCAGAGGCAATACTTCTTTGTCTTCAAAATCTAGTTCATATTTAACATTATATCTGAGATTATTCAAAATTTATAACACCCCTTCCAGTCAATTTCTCGGGAATATTCTGGAGCCTTATATTATGGGACTATTTCTATTTTACCCTCCTGAATTATCACTGAAGACTAGTCCCTCTCTCTTCTCTCCGGGTCTAATATGTCCCTTTCCCTTGAGATAGCTTTTCTTTTTTTCACCTACCTGTCTGCACTCCCTTCCTATCCCCCACTCTCTCCCACTATCCCTCTGTCAGTTCCTATTCCAGTTGCTTTCCCTATGCTTCTTAATCCCCCTCCCTTCCCTGCTATAATTCCTCTCCTCTTTCCCTCCCCTGCTACTCTCTGTCAAGCCTTCTCTTTGGCAGCCGCTCCGCTGTCCAATTCTCCCCTCCCCTCTCTTTCTTCCTGCCTCGCTCTTCCCCTCTGTTTATCTCACCCTCGCTTCCTCCTTCCCTATTTTTCTCTCTTCCTCCATCCTTCTCTCCCCTCTCTCCAAATCAGCTCTTAAAGACTGCCGCATCACACATGTTTCAGGCATGCTCCCACAAAGACGGGGATGTGCAGAGGCATTAGCGCAGTGATTATAAACACACACACACACACACACACACACACACACACACACCACACAGAAGCACACACACCGAACACGCACAGAGAGCACACACAGAGGGCACACGCAAACTGAACAGGTAGACAGACGAGGTAAACGGTGATAATGCATAAAAAAGCTGATGAAAGGAATGGAGGGAACATGAAGGGGAAAATACAAGGAGTGAGTTGTAATAGTTGGAAGCCAAAAAGAAAAGAAAAATGTGGTACTAACGACTAAACTGGGAGAAGAGTGTCAGTGACACATAATGAGAGAGAGGAGGAGAGCGAAAGGGAGAGTCTGCAGGCAGAGCTGCGTTCATTAAGGCACAAAAGATGTGTGTGTTGTGTTTGTGGTGTGGTTGTGAGAGACCGAGGGAGGGGAGGAGAGTGAGTGAGTGAGAGAGGGAGGAGTGAGTTTGAGAGGGAGAGTGGAGAGAAAGAGGAGAGTGTGGTTGTTGTGTCTGTGTTGTGGTGTGTTGTGTGTGTGTGAGGGACATTGTCATCCAGTCCCCCAGAAAACAACAGCAGCACGCGAGCATCACCCAGCAACGGGATACAGACGCACTGAGCAGACTGAGACAACGAGGAAATAAGGGAATACACACTGATGAAGAAGCAACAACAAATGGAGATGATGGAATAAAAAAAAAAAAAAAAAAAAAAGCATTTTATTGCTTTCTCTTCCCACTTCCGTTTGGAGCATCCCACAAGCAGAGCACCAGTGAAAACACATACATATGATATATATATAAAATTCCTATACATATATATCAAATTATGCCTGTTTTCAAAGAAGCTGAAGCCGGACAAGGACTGAATTGACAGCAAAATCCATGGCATGAAAATTTGGGAGATAATATGCAGCATGTGGCTAAAAACTGTTGCATATTAATGCTTTGAGATTTTAGATTTTTTTTCAGACGGGGAAAAAAAAAAATACAAAAAAAATACATTCATGTAAATTTGGAGAGAAAAAAAAAAAAGGCAACTGAGTTGTTGAACAACAGAGTTTCTGCTGCAGACAGTCCTATATTTCCAAAGGGGGCTTCTTTTGAAAACGGGAAATTTTTTGATCTGCCCTCATTGCCACGTTTGGCTGTCGCATCTCCACTTGTCTCTGTCGTCCGTATGGGCTGGGGGAGCATTATTCCAGTGATGCTTGCACAAGTGCGACACTGAAAGTGCAGAGGGCAGTCCACAGGCTCTCTCACCCCCTCGCTGATATTTCCTCAGCAACGACAAAAGCCCATACAGCCCTGCTCGGGCTGAGAGGAAAGGGGGAGGTAAGTTGTGAGGCAGCAAAAGAAATATCAAACAGAGGATAGAGGGAGAGTTTAAGCAAAGAGGGGTAGTCAATAGCTAAGCCAAAAGCAAACCACTGAAGGAGAGACAAAAACCTTTTGAAGCCACGATCCGTTATGTGGGACACTCCACTCTGGTCAAGTATTCCAGCATCTTTTTTTTACAGCTTCCCTTGAGTCTTGGGTGCAGCAACGCTAAGACATTAAGATCACAGATTCAGTATCTCAACATCAGCCCCCCTCCCCTCTCTCTTTCGCGTCTTCTCCCATTTAGTCTTTGCACTTGTTGGCAGTACAGAGCAGGCTGACAGAACAGAGCATACAGCTGGTGTCCCGGGTCTGTTAGAGACCCTGGGATCCACAGAGAGGAGGGGTTCCAGTGGAGTGAGTACGCAGCAACAGGAGCCCTGCACACGGCCAGAACAAAAGCCATTGGACTCCTTGTGTGTCGCTTTAAAGCTACAGACTGACACTGACAGAGCACTGTCACAAGGGGGATTTCAGCTGTATTTGTGTGTGAGTGTGTATGTGTGCGTGAGTGAGTAAGTGAGAGAAAACACGCCTCAGGTGCAAGAGCTTTTGGACTGTAATCATCAAAGGATTTCAGCTTGACGAGAGCCTGGAGTAATGTTTTAAAGAATATTGCACAGCTGTTGTTACCTGTTGGGTCTTTGGTTGGAAATTGGAAGGAGGTATCCTACACAAGCTTTACAAAATAAAAGCTCAACATTTAATATCAATCATAAAAGACTGGATCCACACTTCTCAAGGAGGGACTAACGTTCACCAACGTGGAGCAAGGTGGCAGCGAAAAAGATGCCCACCCCAAAAATAAAACACCTTGTTTTGAAAAGCAACATTGAGAGAAGGGTGACGATAGACTCGAGTTAAGCTCTGAGAGACAGACAACTCCAGAGGAAAACACAGATCTCTGGTCAGAGTTTTTTTTCCCCAGGATATCAGAACTGATTTTATTCCAGCGTTGAGCATTACAGTTGCTATCCACTCAGGAATATGAGTCCGTCTCCGAAGTGAAAAGCCTTTCATGTGGGAGTGTGTGACTATCTACAAGTTTGAGAGGAAACTGCCTTCTTTTTCTGCAAGGAACCAAGACTTTCACTTCTGCGTCTGACTGTCACTTTTCCCGGATTATCCATCCACTCAGCAGGGGAGCTTAATGCAAGAAATGCCAGAGGCAAGTTCATTCAACACACCCTCCTGAACTAGATTTCCTCCAAGCCACCAGGATTTGGATTTGTCTACCACAGCCTCTGCTGATGACATATGGCTTTCTGAAAGGTGACATAATCCTGATTTGTTTTTTGTTGTCTACTTTGATAAACACACACCTACACACATAGGACAGTTCCCATCTGCCAGGGACTGTGATACGTCTGTGCATGTGAGTGCCTGCTCACAAGGGACTCATTCACTCCTGTTGAGATGTGAGATTGATTTCTTTCACTCACTTGTTCCTCTGCACCTTGACGCCAATTCCATGTTCTGTAATGCAAATTCAATGCTCTTTATTCATTTTTCCAGGCATGCATATATGGCAAACCCCCCTCAATTTATCAAAACTGTTATCTCAATGGTTTCTTAAAAAGCTCACAGATTCATTCAGTTACAATACTATAATGGAAAGCTCTGGACAAGAAGGATATTTAACTTTCTATGTATTTGTTGTTGTTTTTTGAACCTAGGCGCTTTGCTATCATTGAAATACACATCAGCACCGAGCCACCACAAGATACTGGAGTAAGTTCAAGATGGCCAACTCCGTGCATCCACTCTTGGTAAACTTCTCCCTGGCCATTCTCCTAGCGTTGACCTCTCTGGGGGGACTGAACTCTTGGCCGTCAGGTCAGGCTTTGGCCCAGTTCTTTTCCAGCAACGAGACAACCGAGCCTTCTATAATACCAGAGGCCGCGCTGGCAACACCCACACCAGATGCCCCACCCGAGGACAAAACAGCTCCAACTAGTGGTAACCGTTGCTGGGGTTACTATGACGTCATGGGCCAGTGGGACCCGCCCTTCAACTGTAACGCAGGTATTTACCTGTTCTGTTGTGGCTCCTGCTTCTATCGCTTCTGCTGCCAGTTCAAAGTCCACAGTTTGGACCAGACTTCCTGTTCCAACTATGACACACCCGTCTGGGCAAACACCGGGGGGCCAGCGGCAACCGTCACAGAGGTCCAAGAGGAACCGGACAAGGATCGGACCCACATGATCGTGTATATTATCTGTGGAGTGGTAGCCATCATGGTGTTGGTCGGGATTTTCACCAAGCTTGGGCTGGAGAAGAGTCAAGGAGGACAGGCAGATATGACCAACTCCAGGTATGAACTGAAAAAGATGGGTGGAAGGATGGATGGATGATTTGGGGCGCAGAAGGGAGCGATGATTAATGGGTAGATGACAGATGTGTTAATAAGCAGTGAAATGGGTAATGATGATGATGTCTCCAACAATCATGATATTGATGCATTTAGTTTCATAAGATTATCTGGATGGATGATGGGAGGATGGATGGATGGATGGATGGATAATTATTTTCAGAAGGAAAATAGTCCTTGCTGCTTTTGTATTAATCAGCTAATGTAAAAGAATGTGTACCAGACTTTCTATTCCAGTTCTCATCTAAATGTTTAGATTCATTCTAGACATTTCAGATCAACTTATAAAGCAGCTTATTAAGAGCTATGTCGGGCGCCCATGGTTTTGGGGAGTAAAGGTCTCATTTTGGCAAAAAACATCCATCACACAATTTAAAATTCTGTTACGAGCGTTGCTAACACTGAGTTAAAGCTGAAGGTTTCTGTCGAGAAAACTGACAATACAGTCTGCCGATCATACCAATTAAATGTCAAATTTAGATGAATTCAGAAACTATGGTGCCCGGTTTTTTCACAAATGAAATGTTTTGTTTTGAATTGGCTATTTCTCTTAATCACATTCTTCTCAATAGCAACAGTGGTTGAGGCTCATTTCAACAAGACTTTTCCTCATCTGAATGCAGAAACTAAACTGAGATCAACTCTCCATAAAACTCCCAGCAAGACAACCAACAAGCCACAAGCAATTTCAAAGTATTTGAGTGTTACTTAGATAAGTTACTGTTATGTTTTTGTTACATTTCAAATATTGTTCAATTTCCATACACTGCTCATTACTGAAAAGGTTACAGAGTAAAGCATTGCTGCCCAACACTGTCAGTCACGTACAGAATTAATTGAAAAAAACAATGAAATTATCCAAAAATAGGAAACGTGGTCTGTATAATCAATTGTGTAGCACATATGTGTACATCATGTGTGCAAACAATGCAAATGTGCATGCCTACATGTGTGAATGGACTTGTGTGTGTCTGCATATTTCTGCATATGGGTTAGAAGGTCACCAGCTGGGAAATGAATCAAGAGACTGAATCACAGAGAGGTGATAATGGGTGTGATGTCTGTATTCATCCATGAGCTATGGACATAGTGATGAAGGAAGAATGAGAGAAAGGACCGGATGGAGATTCCAAAGGACAGATGTCGGGGGGATAGTAAGGGAGGAGTTTGGGGGGGAATTACAGTGCAGTTGTTGTGTTTTCTCTGTGTCGGTGTAGCCGTTTCACATTGATGGGTGATTGATTGCTCTGACACAACTATGACTGTGGCAATGTGCGGCCTCCAGTGAACAATGAGAAGAGAGAGGGCGTTTTTTTGGAAGGGTGAAATATTGAGCAGATCTGACTGGAGAGCAGCCGGTGGCTAATTCTGATACAGAGAACAGGGGTTTCTGTTTGTATGTGTGGGGGGGAAAGGGAAATAGGGAGAAAGTGTGTGTGCTGGGTGTGACCGGCCAGCCTTTTGGGTGTTAAGAGTTGGGCCATGGGGGCTCCTTTAAAATCCTGTCATTACCGGATCTGCTCTCATCCTTCCAGGGGAGGATGATAAGAACAGGAGGAAGAGGATAGCGGTGGACATCAGCACTCATTAGTGTTATACTGCACTGAGCCACCCATAACATGATGAAAGATGGCAGCTCTTGGCACATTTTCCTCCCTGAATCAAACAGTTACATGTGAGGCTTTATTCTTGAATCAAGGGGTGGTTTGGGAGATATTTCTAAACTCTGGTTGGCTGTCTTCATCACATGCAGGTCATACTGTCACAAGAGATTCAGCATTCCTTTTTGAAGTTTCTCAGAAGTGACATGGGTATGCCTCCAATCAGCAGGACAGACGCTGGCAAACATCTGTCCTGCTGAAGTGTCCTGGAGCAAGACAGTGAAACTCTGCTCACTTGACCATTTACTTTGACCTTCCTGGATGAAAACTGTTTTTTTTTACTGATTGTAAATGCATAAGATAGGATAATAGAAAGAATTGTCCTCCTTTTCCCGTTCTCTTTAAAGTCAAGTAAAGAAATTGGTGAAAATTTGTTTTTGTACTTATTAATGCAGGACTTATACTTTTAAAACTTTATGTTACTGTATATTTTTACTTAAATAAAGGATCTCAATATTTCTTGGACCACTTGTACAATTTTGATATGAGAACATGTTGTCTATAAGACCAAATGGTTTGAAACTTTTTCAGTATTCTCAAAGAATTGCGTTTTTGGTGGGTTGCCAAAGTGCCCTACTGCCTGCATTGCAATAATTCATATTTAGCATTAAAGGAGTACTCCGACCGATTTCAACACATAGCTCTGTTGTTTGTAAATTTGGAGTGCTGTCAGTAGTAAGAAAAACAAAACCAATCGGTGCTGCCTACACAGTGTTATCCTCCTGCTAGAGTAAGCACCCAACAGGCTCAAACAGGGCAAGTTTTAAATGTGTTTTTAGCCT
>NC_045747.1:3319983-3320934 GCF_008692095.1 Etheostoma spectabile
TCAAAATGTCATTACAAGTGCCTAGCCATGTGCAGTGATTCCTTCCGAGGTGACACAGTGAATCTGACTGCAGTAGGTGTGACAGAAAGACATAAAAGTTGTGTTAATCAATTCCTCTTATTTCCTGTTTTCCAGTGAAGTCCACACTACTACTCATGCAATCCAATATTCCAAAATCTTTTATGATTTGAAGTTGTTGTGTCCTTAGTTATGACTATGTAGAATCACAAGCCAATGCATTAGGAGATATTTGTAGCAACCAATATAATATTATCTAAGATTAATATAGCATGTTTCATTAAAGCCACAGACACTTTACACAAGTACATGGGGGACAAGGGAAAAGACTTAAAGGAATAACATGGCCTTTCATCATGTATTGTAAAGTTATTTTATGAATGAAACAGACATATTTTTTTCTATACTGTATACATTTAGTATTGTCATGCTGAAATCTGTGACCCGTCAGTGTGTGCTCCTTAGTGGCGTCTTCCTGACGCAAGTGACGGGAAATATTGGCCCCGGACAGAGGCATTGATAAAGACTGTAATGACTAGTGTTCTTTTCACTGTTAGTCTCATTTGCTGTTACAGGTCATTTATTATCATCAGATGGAACATTACATTCAGAAACGTGTACAAGTGACTCATAGTCACTTTAAGTAACAAAAATGTGAAGTTTCCCTATCTCAGGTTGTATGGCTAAGCAGTTTTGGCCATTTCTTCACTGTCTTTTTGCTTTTTGCTCTCAGGTTTCCCTATAAAGCCCCCCACCCCTGCAGCTTTTGAATAGATATTTGGCAGCTCCGATGTTTACTTGTGTCTGACTCCTTGCTCGGTCAGTCTGCCGTTTCCTCTTTCTCTGATCCCCAGAAATTGCTTTCCTAGCTTTCTGCTTTTTTTTTGCCGGCTCGGCCATTAACAATAGTGTGAAAAACTCCATCGCTACCTT
>NC_045747.1:3320944-3330145 GCF_008692095.1 Etheostoma spectabile
CCGGTTCCTGAATGGGCGTATGTGAGCAGTGGTGAGAAGCAATTTGTTACATTGCGAGACCTGATATTACGCAATACTTCCTGATGCTTGCAAAAAAGTTGCAAGGGTGGTTTTTCCGCTCATAGGCACTAGGGGGGAGCAAGACGACCACCATTCAATTCGGAAAAAAAGTCTTGTAACCATGCCAATGTATACGAAGCTGTTCAGTTAAGATAAATGAAACTAAAAAAACTGCATAGTTCCCCTTTAATTTCATGTGTATATTGTCAAAATGTCTCATTTTGAGCTGGTTTCAAGTATAGGGGAATAAAAGAACCCCTAAATGACTAAATTAATTGACAAATATTTAAATGACCAAATAAATTTGCATTGAGTTTGAGACCCCAATTATAAAACATGAAGTCATGAACTCCGGTTTGCCTGAGAGACAAAACAATTCTTGGTGTTTCTGTGCAGACTGGATGAGCCTTGGTGAAGTTGTTTTCCCCATTTTTGAATTCATTCTCAACCTGCATACATTTGACAACGAGACACTTTTACCCAGCTGTGGGTCTGTGTCTAAACGTGTGTGTTTGTGTACATGAGTCTGGGTGCACACGCGTGTGTCTGTGTGTTTGTGCCTGTGTGTGTGCACTCAACAAATAAATCCAACCACAGAGCTGTTAAGGTGGTAATGTGCTGAAACCCTAGGTCAGGCAATCACAACAGGCAGCAGTGCAATGATTTATAACACACACACACACACACACACACACACACACACACACACACACACACACACCCTCTCATTATAACTGTACGGTGCCCCCCACTGTGTCCCATCCATTGCACTTTTTTCTCACCTCCCAAGCGGCTGTTTGTGTTTTTGTTTTGCTGTTAGTCTGTCTGCTGGCGTGTGTGTTGTGTGGAAACTGCTGGAGAGCAAAATTAAGAATGTATAATATCCTTTGATGCGTGATTCAGCTGTGGGAATTAATGTGCGGTATCAAGTTTTCTTATTGAAATTATCGACAGCTCAGCTCATCATATTCTGGACTGCAGCTTCACTAAAAGTGAAAAGTGGATACTGTAAGACAGGAAAAAAAGACTAGGACACACACAAAGGCCTTTCAAGTATTTGTGTATATTACCAGAAATGTTTAAAGCTGACATTTTGCATAATTGAAGGAAAACTGTAGAAATCATGTAGACAAAGTGCCAAATAGCACAGAGCAGTGGCTCTGATATGCAGTGCCAGTGACATTATGGCGGTGGCCAATAAATATTTGCACATCAACCTTCTAAAAATCTATTTAAAAAAAAAAAAAAAAAAAAAAATGTTTGTACAGCATTACGAAACACAGCTACTGGTGCATTAAGACATAAACCCATATGCTAGCCAACAGCATAAATAATCTAATGCCAGCAATTAATGCAGTGGTTGCATCCAATAAGCACAGCGTGAATAGAACAATGAACAAACAATACTACAATAAATACTATTAAATGTAATTACACACACACACACACACACACCACACACACCCCCACCAACACACACACCACACACAACACACACACACACACACACACACACACACACACACACACACTCACACACTCACATTAGACTTGTTTTGCCAGACCCTCCTCCAAAGTGCGCTGCAAGAGGGTCTGGCCACTCCACAGCATTTGCTGATGGGGGGGAAACGTGCTCTGGTTCAATGGCATTTCTTTAACCAATCCGAATTGTCATGGGCGGCCTTTAGCTCCGCACAGAGCCGCTGCATAATGGTCGTGTGAGAGAAAACTCAGATTGGACCGATGGTTTAACTAACTGTCTGGCCTGTACAAGGCTGTACTTGATATACTGAACATTAATAGAGCAGTAGACAAATGATTGCTATCTGAAGATATTTACAAGTAGTTACATCCGGAGCAGAGAATAAAGTTTCTCTGTTCTTTGTTTTGATATGGGTCTGCCTCTCATCCATTAGTGCACGTAAGTACCCTGTGCATCGGTATCTGAAGCTGATTGACGTGACAAAGCGTCGGTATTAGTTGCGTTGGGGATCGGTCTGTGAGAGCCGTGTGGAGGCAATCCCAGACTACTTTTTTTCTGAAAATCGATTATGGCCCCTTTAAGTAAAGTATGGAAGTAAAATCAGTTATTTTTACTTAACCTATCAAAGGTAAAAGTAGCCTATTGTTCAGTTAAATGTTCTCTGCAGTGTTTTACTGTTATGTATGACATTTTTGTATAAATCTGACTGCTGCATTAATGTGTATGTATGTTCAAAATAAGCAGAACATTCTCAACATTCATCAAATTTGCAGATACATGGTTTTCACTGGACAGGAAGGGGATGAACAATTGTAATCTGAAAAGCTAAAGCTGTCAGACAAATGTAGTGGGTGTACAGTGTTGGCCTCTGAGGTGTAGTGAAATGGAAGATTAAATGTGCACACAATGGAAATACTCCAAAGAAAGTACAAGTACCTTTGTAATTTGAGTGAATGTAGAGATGCATTCCGCCATTCTGCCATTATGGCACACATATGTCACATTAGTCAACAAGGAAGGTCCAGGTTGATGGAGAAAAGTATTTCTAAAGGAAAAACTGTCATGCTCACATAACTAATCCTTTAAGTAACACTGTTCATGTGTTATGTAAAGACGAGTGCTAACAAAGAAGGATTACTCATAACAAGTATTTGCCTTCATCAGGGACCTTGTTAGCTCCACAGACGATGTTCAGAATATCATCACGCAGCTCAAATGCCCTTTGTGTTTTTGTTTTTGGTGGAACAAGTGTCCACTTGATACCTAAATCTGTGACAACAAAACACACACATACACACACCTACTCCCTTTAATAGCATTGTACCACTTATTATAAGTTATTCCACTGAATAGCCATATGTTCAAGGGCACAAGCAATTGAATGACCCACTGCGGATCCAAACAATCGTTTTCATTGGCCATTCTATTCCTCTACTGTATTATTGTGCTTCATCAACAGCGCTTCCTATTTCCTTTATTGTTCAGCCTCAATGGCGCCTTCCATCATCGCCTGTGACAGGTGTTTAGAGCCAAGAGATAAACGTGTGCACACAGCTCTGCTTTCCTCAAATGGTTACGGCGGCGGCCACATGACGCTAATGCGTTAGAGCTTGGTGTGCAGTCCAAAATGAATCTCTGTGCCGAGGCCCGTTGGGGTGGAATGAACTGATGATGTGGAGTGTGGTTGCTTTTTCATTTAGAATCAAAGGTTTTTAGGTACCGTGATTAAAACAAAATATTGATTTAAAAAAATAAAAAAAGGAAATGACATGAAACAGATCAAACTATTCTTCCAATTGAGTTTAGAAAGAAACTCATTGTTGATGTCAAACGGGTCCTCAGGTTCCAGGGCTGATCTCACCTCTGTTGTTATGTGTTTTAGTAGAGCAGTGAGGCTTATTAAGCTCATGTCCTCCTCCCCCATGCTTAATCTGGACCCAAAACAAACTCTTTGATGCTGCAGCATTATAAAAAATAGAATTTGACCCTCCCAAAGTGCTCTCAAATAAACAATGAATAACTGCTAATGCCTTTTGTTAGCCCCTGTGCACATTTAGGGAAGTCTGTTTAATTATGAATATTTTAAACCCGGACCTTCCTTTGATGTGTTAAACATTGTATTACTGACTTCACTTAGTTCTTCACTTCACTACTTACCCTGCTCCTTAAACCCAACTCCGAGGCCAAAGTGATATTTGGCACTTGGAATGTAAAAGTGATTAAAACACATATTTTTAGCACTAAAAACACATTTTGCTCTTAGCCGACTGCTGGCTTTCATGCACCTGCCTAAAGTTTTCTTCTACAAATTGTACTTTTTGGAACTCCTACATCCAAATAAAGAGGGTTTATACCAGCACACTTGAGGTGAACAGCTCAGAGAGGCAGAGCTGCACTGGAGGATGCATGATTTATCCTTTTATGAAGATCAGACCAAACTAGTTTATTTAATCCAAGCAATGCATTTGTGGTCCAAACACTATGTTGGTATTCACACAAGTGTACTGCTGGGACAGAAATATGATTAGTTTGTAGTTGTTGTCTTGATTTACACATCTTGTTCTTATGACTTATCAATATTTGATTAAATATTCTGTAATACGCATGAAAATGTAATGTAATATAATAATAAACAGAGGCAATCAAATTAATCTACTGGTCGCCTAATTATTAGTGCTCTGCCCCCCTTTTTTCTCAATAAATGTTTGAAGATTAATTTAATATTGTTTAATATGTTAAATACAGGGATTCTAAACCTTGAATAATGTCGAAAGCAATGTAGGCACTGGTAGAATGTTAAAGTACATTTACTCAAGTACTGTACTTAAAGTGACTATATGTAACTTTTACACTTTTCTGAAACTGTGTAATGTTCCATCTGACGATCATAAATGACCTGTAACAGCAAATGAGACTCACAGTGAAAAGAACAGTAGTTGTATATACTTTTTTTTTTTTATCAATGCCTCTGCCCGGGTCCGATTTTTTTTCACAAAGTCACAAAATGATTTATGGCAGGTAGACAGCGCTACAGAGCACACATTGTGACGGGTCACAGATTTTGGCTGAACACCGGAAAAGTCTGTTATTGTAACCAGCAAGGTAAAGGGTAGCAGGAGATTTCTTTGTGTAGGCCTAACTGTATTTTGACATTATTTAATAAGTTGTAGTTATGGCTGGTACTGGGGCAGGGCCATCACAGAAAAAAAGGAAATTAAATGAAAAACAACTTAAAGCTAAATGGGAAAGTGAAAGAGGACGGGCGAAACCGAGTCAATCTCGGACTACATTTACACGTGGGTGGCTGTTTTCATAAACAGACATTTCAACCTCTCCGGTTTCAAAAATAACATTGTGCACAGCTCTCAGTTTTTAAAAAAGTATTCATTTACACGATCCTATGCATATATGCTGTCAATGCCGTCAAGAGCATGCCAAACCTGTAGGTGGCGGTGTAACGAGAAGCTCAAGCCCACATTAGCCAATCAGAATCCCGACAATAGCAACAATAGCAACAATCCACTTCCTCTCTCTTCTCTTCCTCACTTCCTCAGCTGGCTAAACCTCCGTTTGTCTCAGTTTACATGCAAACGAAGATTTCCAAAATCTCCATTCTGGCCTTAAGTTTTGAAAAGACTCACGTTCAGAGGCGAATTCTCCGTTTGCTTGTAAACAAAGGAAATGTCTCTCGTTTGTCAAAATAACCATGTACTGTATGTGTGAACAGGGTCTCGGTCAGGCTTTCAACAGATGCCAATTACGGTACTGTAGATGATTGTAAAAACATCCTGGATTTGGCCTTCAGGTATGTAACATGTCTATTTCATTCATAAAATAACTTTACAATGCGCGATGTGATTGTACGTCAGTAGCCTAGATTAAATGATGTCCTCCTTCCATTTAGCACAGACATTGTATCCGTTTCAGTCTGTTTGTGTTGGCCTACTATTTTCTTTTTCCTTGTCCCTCTGTACTTGTGTAACACGTCCTTGGGTTTCACGACACACACTATATTAATCAAGTTATTATGTTGGTTACTACAACAATCTCATAATGCTTTGGCTTGTGACACACTGACAGTGGTTTAGCTCATGATACATCCAAAGTAGGCTAGGTTATGTGCAACACTTGAAATGCAACAATGCAACTGCAACGTCTTCTCCGATTGTAAATGAATTGTTATTTTTTTGCCTGAGCAACATGTGACTATGTGACCTCCCAGTAATGCTAACTCATTAATACAGTGGGCAAAACAGCATCGTAAAAAAAGACCTTTACGACGGCATGTATGGTAAAAACACTACTGCTTTTGTTCAGTGTGGCCTCTAGTATCAACACAAACTGAAAGTTACATGTAGCCACTGTAATGTAAGTAGAATTTACCTTTGACTCCACTTTCTAACAGCTACTCGTTACTTTGTAGATAAAGCTTTGACATGAAAAACATAGTATCTTATAAAGTGTTTCATGTAGTTATATAGTAAATTACACAACAGTACGTAAGGTAGTTATAATTAGCTTCATCTTAATCTGATACAACGTTACCAGTAGAGAAGCAAACTTGTGACCGGGAAGTTGTCGGTTCAATTCCCAGACAGACTGGATAAATCTGTGTGGGATGTGAAAGAAAAGCAGCGCCTGTCCCTCCGTCATAACAACTTCTACTCAAAACTGAGCAGAAGTCTTGCATTGATTTTGTTCTTTATTTCTTTTTTTTTTTTTACAATTAGGTACTTCTACTCATTTAAAAGATCTCAACACTTCCTCCACCCAGGGTGTATGCATGCATTGTATTTCTGTGTATATGGACAGGGGTTTGTCGTTTCACATGCATGTCCAAAAGAGGCAGTTGTTTCAGTTGTTATGATTATAACTCCACACCACACCCCAGTGCAGCAAAGCTCAGAGAGACAGATTGCTGCAGAGCCCTGAAGTTCCATAGCTCAACTGTTGCTGCAGTGGCTCCACAACACGTTTTCTAGCCTATCCCCCCCCCCCCCCCCCCCCCCCCCCCCCCCCCCCCCACACACACACCCTATTCCTATTCTTCTTTCTCTTTCCCCCAGTCTACCCATTCCAAATACAGCATCCTATTATTTCTTCTCTTGTTTCTTCACCTCATCTTCTCCTTTCTCTCATTCTCTTCAGGGGTTTAACATATATAACAAGTGGCAGATATCAGGCCGGAAAGTGTGCATGGCAGGTGGTCAGAAAAAAATGACACGAGAGTTTGCATTTCATAGAGAAATTAAACTCTAAAAAAGTACATTAAACATTTTGAAGGCAGGCTTTAAGTTTAGGCAAACCACAGTGCTTTAGGACATTAAGAAAATATAGAAAGTATAACAAAACATCCTCAACATACTAATACTTGTACAGAGTACAGAGCACTTGATCTTAAGTGTGGTGAATTGCTGTCATTAGGTACAATATATTTCAAAAGCTGAATAACAGTTAGTCCTTTCCCTTTTCTAGTTGCATGCATAATGATAAATAGTAAAGATGAAAAAGAAGATGGGAGATAAGACTAATGCTTGTCTATATCACTTCCAGTTTCTTGTACATTTTGTGAACGCAAAAGGTTTTATAGATTTGAATATAAATGTTTGCATAAATTGCATATATAGGTTTATAGGTTCCAGTGATTAAATGAAAAACATGCAGAGAGGAACATCTACTGCAGTGAATGCTTTGAGCATTTTCACTGCTATTTTTTATCCGAGGCACTGCTCAAAGTATTTTTTATCCGAGACACAACATCTACTTACATTATCAAAATTGCAACAGCCTATCTGGCAGTTGCCTCCTCTCCTCTCCTCTCTGACTTTAATTTGGTTACTTGCTAAAGCAGCCAAAAAAGCATCCAGAAAGTCATGACTCTTCTTTTTCTTCGTCATCCTACTTCTTACGTGCGTGATATTTATATCAGGTTTTCGTTAAAGCCCACACACCCAAATGAACAGATAATTACCATAAGAGAAGTAGCTAAAACAGCATATGCCATTTTAAAGAAGGCAAAATATAAAAAAATGAAGTGTGAGAGTAGAAGTGTGTGAGATGTTTATTTTTTTAAGCAGGGCTTCGGGCTAACAAGGATCTGTGTTACTTTTGACTTTGTAATTTTAATGCACTGTAGGAGGATTGTGGGAGGCTCCATTGTTATTTTCTTGTCTATATATTTAGTCTAACAATGTTTTGCTAACTCCTCAGAACTGGCTGTGTGTGTTACGTTGTGTGTCTTTGAGCCTCTCTGTGACTGTGTAAATTTGTGTACAGGGAAGTTGGGAACAGGCCGTCCAACATGGGCTCCATTTTCACTCCAGTGATCCTGGTAATGGTCTTGTCCCAGTGTGGATTGACGCTCGCTCGAAGTCGCCCTGACAGAAAATCCACTTCTTACATGTAGCTGTTTGCTGGAGCGTGCACAGTAGCAAGCATTATCACTCCCAGTGTACTGTAGCTGGTCATCTGTCTTTCTCCTGCTCCTCTATCTCACCACTGACTCAAATTTCCTATCTATCTATCTATCTATCTATCTATCTATCTATCTATCTATCTATCTATCTATCTATCTATCTATCTATCTATCTATCTTCTGGTTTATCTGATGTATATTCATCTCCATACCATTCTCAGATATTATGCATAGCCTATGCTCATTTCTTTGCAATCTGCCCTTCAACCTTCCTTCTATTTCCTTCTCATCTTTTAATATCTTTCTGTCAGACGAGAGATGAATACTAAAACGTTTTACTCTGGTAGAATTGCTGTTACCCGATGCAAGTAAAGTATTCTAGTCAAGTAGACTATTCCTCAAATAATATAGAAAATAGAAAAATGTATTATCTATGTACATGGCACTGTAAATTAGCTCACAACTATATGTTTGTAATCAATTACAAATTATTACCGTATTGCAAATGGGTTGTAAAATATGTGTTTCTATGAATCCTACTGCAGTTCTAGGCAATACCCGCCCGACGGTTGAGGTTAAGCATTGACCTTGAGTAGTAACAGTAAGGTTAGGATAGCCAATTTAATGCTGTAAATACATAAGGATTATTAGAGCCTAGTGTAGAAGAAATGGGTAATAATTTACTCAGGTAGTCATGTAAGTAGAGAAATGAAAGGTTATTATTTCATCGTTAACTAACAGCATTTGTAAATTTACACACGTCCTCCTGGAGCTGGTCAGCTACGTAGCTGACAAGCTAGCCACCAACATGCTAGCTAGCTGTGAACACAATAGCGCCAGTCAGTGGAAATTGCTCACCAAGCATCTTTCAATTTTCTCTGTACTGTACTGTCAGGATTGTCCATGATCTCATTCTATCAAAAATTACTGAAGAGGGAATAAAGCCATCCAAGCTAACAAACCTGCTAACTGACAGCAAATGTGTTAGCTTGGTTGCTAATGGGTCAATGAGTGTGTCATTTATTCGAAAGTATTTTTACCATTGACTCTTAACTGTCTGCCAACTATTCCTCCTATTTTGACCACTACAGAGGAGATTAAATAAAAGTAGATGGTGTAACACACCTAAGCTGCATTAGCTTCCTCTATTTTGGGCTTTGCGTTCCCTTAAAAGGCAGCACTGACGACACAGCTGTCAATTTGATGAACTTGACTTGACAAATGTGCACAGAATTGCACTGAT
>NC_045747.1:3330161-3332831 GCF_008692095.1 Etheostoma spectabile
ATTGTGATGCAAAATTGAAAATGCTGGCATGACGAGGGCTTCATAACTGATTATTATTACAGAGTAATTAATCTGTTTTAGAGGTCTTTTACAGGTTATTAGTAAAAGACCTCACCCATTAAGTTTTTTTTTTGCATGTGAGTGTGTGAGTGCTTTTCTCCCTCTCTGGCTCT
This sequence comes from Etheostoma spectabile, assembly GCF_008692095.1. Taxonomy (NCBI): domain Eukaryota; kingdom Metazoa; phylum Chordata; class Actinopteri; order Perciformes; family Percidae; genus Etheostoma; species Etheostoma spectabile. Next base: position 3,330,335 of record NC_045747.1, read on the forward strand.
CTTTCCCATCCTTCCCCTCTCATCCTCTTTGCCTTCTCAGTAATCACCTCTCAGCTCTTATCTATAAACACCATTGCACCTACAGGAGAGCTTAAACTTAGTAACACAGTGATTAAACCAGAGAAAAATATCCATCCCTTTTACATTCATTTCCCCCCCTCTCCGTCTCTTCCTTGCAGCTTTCACCATCCCTCCATATCATTCCATCTCTCCCCATTCCTTCTTTATAGTCAAAATAATTACCTGCTAGCTGGCATTGCCCAAACCGTACATCTCTAGCATTGTGCAGGGATGGAGATGAAACAAGAGTGTGGATGAGGGGAAACTCAGAAGGGGGAGCTGGATGGCACAACAAGAAAAAATTCACTTCTTTACTTTGCTCTCTTCTTTCATCCCTAACCATCATCCTCGTTCATGTTTTGTTTGCATTTCATACTCGAATGCTTGTGTGTGTGTCTCATTCCCCATTGGTCTCTCTTTGTCTCTATCATGCTTCCATTTCACTCTTGATCCTTTTGTCTGCATCACTCCTTTTTCTCTCTTCCACTTAGCCCCATTTCTTTTCCAAAGTTTCTTTTTTTTTGCATAACAGCAGAGCGTACACTGTGCACAATGGAGTCTGTAAGATGCACATAAACATTGATACAGCCATCATCTAATAATCCAATTACTGATCTGTTTTTTCATAAATATATTTTATAATTGTCACATTTGTAGATAGATATTTTTACACATACACCTTTTCAAAACCACTTACCCTCTCACCAACACTAAGCACACACATATTCACCTATACACACAATAACACACACAAACTTGTTGCGACAGGCTGCAGAGTGCAGTGCCTTTATATGTTGAAACCCATCTAAGCAGTCGTTTCTTACCTTTGGGGGGCGAAAACCTGTGTTATTCATCTTCCTCTCATACCAGACCAAAGATGGAAGGACAGATAGAGAAGGAGAGAGAGTGCGAGACAGAGAGGACAACAAAAAGTTGAAACAAGAAAGGTTCCATGTTTCTTTCCAGCAGTGTTTTCCTCTCAGTTAACTATGTTTTGGACTTAACCTGATATTTACTTCAGAACAAAGACTTGAATAAGAACTTATGGTTTGGTATCTATCAGTAACAGACAGACTGGAATGTTTTGGGATGTTTTTGGACTGGCCTTTTTGTAATCCAAATTTGTTACTTTTACTTAAGTAAAAAAATCAGAGTTCTTCCACCCAATGTTTGTTATAAATATTTTAACTTTACATCAGTTTGTTATTACAAATGGGTTCTAAATCATGCTTACGATCCTTAGCAAGCAGAAGAAGCCAGCCAGAAGAATAAATCTGTGTATTACCAAATTCAGACCACTTTGTTGTTGCAGTCAGAAACAAAACACACTATAGTTGCTGAACTCCAGCATTGACCCAGAATGCAAAATTGAATTAACTCCAACTGCTGAATGTATTACAGAATGATTATAGTTTCTTCAGCCTGCATTTGAATCATGTTTCCCCTTTACCAATGCTTGTGACAAAATGTTAGGGTCTTCGAAACAACTGCTATACTCAATTTAACCCCCCACCCCCTACCAAGAACAACACACATTTACTATTTCAAAAGAGAAGTTTTCTGTTATACAACAGGCAAAGGCAGCAGTTTGTCCAAATCAGACTGGAAGAGAACACCATGTTTTCAGGGACTAGATGAAAAACAACAAACAAATGTATCAGAATAAATGTCCCATGGCATGAACATTTCACTTTCCCCAGCCTGCCTATGATACCCCAGTGGCTACAAATGGTGATAGGTGTAAACCAAGCCCTGGGGATCCTGCTTGGCCTTTGAGAAAAGCTCAGATGGGCCAATCTGGTTACTTCCCCTTTCTCTGCTTTGTCCGCCCAGAGAATTTGGCCCACCCAAATAAGGCCCACCCTGAGAGAGAGACATCATTGCTTTCAAACGAGCAAAGTGGCAGTTGGTTTTGCTTTTCAATATAATAACAAAACAAGTCTGTCCAACTACTTCTATTCCTCTCTTTGTTTTGTCTACCCTGTTGGTTTATAATACATCACTGGCATAGTTTACCTTACATTGCATTTTCAAGAGAGAGTCATCAACCACAAAAGACATGCCACTTTAAGTATTTTATGATATTAAAACACACCACAAAAGCCTGTGTGCTTTACCAAAGCAGCGGCAGAGTATACGTATCTCTGTGTACTGATCAGGATTGTATTTGTTCTTTGCACTCAGGATTAATAACACGGTGCCTGGGCTATAATGAAAATCAATCAGGTATTTGGCCTGCAGTTACAACGCCTGATGACGCTGTCATAGTACACAAGAGCCAGAGTGCAGCAGGAGCCATGGTGTTGTCTGTAGAGCCAACAGCAAACATTAAATTCAATATTTTACCTGCATCTTTCTAAGTACTTTGGAAGCCTCCCATCATCACTGGAAACATGCCCGGTGTTTCTAATACTCTTGACTGTCAACTCTTTCTACT
>NC_045747.1:3332841-3352770 GCF_008692095.1 Etheostoma spectabile
CCCCAAGCTGGTCGCAATGATGCCAATGCTGTGTCAAGTGCTGTCTTCATTTATAGTATTGTTTATTTTACAAACACATACGCACACTCACATTTGGCAGCAGTGAAACCGTCAATATGTGAGTCCTAATTATACTGATGCTGTAGCAACGTTTTAAATGTCTGCGTGATGCAACTCTGACGCTGGACGAGGGAAAGAATAATAGGACAATAGGTGGACAAGGGAGTGAGAGAAGGAAGAGAGGAAAAAAGACGTCTTGTCCTTGAAAACCATATGATACTACCAATGGGATGCTGTGAAATAACAGAGTCAATAGAAAGTGACAGGGGAACTGAAATTTCTCATCTTTACATGACAGCTGTGATGGTCAGAATCACAACTCAGCTCATCCGTCCACTCCGTTCCTCTCTCCAGTCATCTCCCTTTCAATCCATCACCTTCATCACCATTTGATGCTTCTTTCCCTGCTTTCCTTTCCCCTCCTTTCCACAGTCTGCCAGCCCCTTCATTAGCATTAGACCTACTTGTTACGTAATATGTCAACAACACCGACATTTTTGTTTGCTTAAGTATACAGCTGCAACTGTGGAAACACCCTGTGCCTTCAAGTCACTGACCATACTGTGTCCTTACGTTTTAAAAATAAGAAGCTTGGCTAAAAACTGAAATGAAATACAAACTTAGTTGATGATTACAGAGGCTACCTTTTGACAGATCAGCATCATGCTCTCCGGTAGGTTGCTCTGAGGATTGTGAACAGACATTAAATGCTTTTTCTACTGCAGATCCTGGCCTGCTAACATCTAAAAGGCCAAAACCGGAGGACAAAGGGTGTACTAGGAAGGAACATAATCTTAACTCAGCATGTCTGGGATCTACTCGGATGAATTTTGTTAAGCCATTTGAAAGGAATTGGCAAGTAGAGGGGGATCATCACTGCATCATTTATGTACAGCAAGAAAGCTTCTTTATTATTTAAACGTTTTGTTTGATTTTACATGCTAAATTAAACAGTTTTATAATGTTTTATTGGTATTTCAATCATAAATTGTATTTACATGATGGATTAGCCTACCATCAAACAGTTGAATTGGAACGCCCTACAAAGGCGTAGTCTTTTGTGGAGAAATTTTGATTTGGTTATCATTTTACACTAGTTATGATTTCCAAAAATACTTTTTTTTTTTCTTTCTGTTTTTACATTGATAGTCCAACATAAAAAGTTGTCAGTGGTCTTATTTCTATTTGGGAAATATACTGTAAGCTTTGGAATTGCAGTTCCTATAATGCATTGGGGGAAGTAAACAGGAAGTATAATGTTGCCATTTGTTCCGTGAGCCTCTGTTGTAGGCCAAGTTACCGTATGCAACACATGAAATGGAACAATGCATCTAAAACGTATTCTGTTATTGACTTTTTAAAGCTGCACTACTCGATAATTTATCGTACTGTTACAAGACCATACAGTGCTTTGAGCTAATGATAATGCTACCATGCACTAACGAGCATTTTAGCATCTTTCAGCTAATTGTTTTGGTTTTAACGCAATTTAACTTCACTGATGTGTAGTTGTAACCCACAACAGGCAAATGTTTTCAGCGATAAGCTTTAATAAATCAACTGAATTGGCAAGCACAAAGTGGCACACAAAAAAAGTTAGCAACTAGCTACTATCTAATGCTATTATTTCTCCATGTTTTCCAGATGTCTAAATTGGCAACTGTTTGGAAATAAGTTGGTCAAATGTAGGCCTACTTCATAAGGTGACGATATGTCAATGTTGTTTTTACAGTTTGTTGAGCTGCCCCCAAGTTGCCAAACAAAATCAATGAATGCAGGGTTAAGTAATAAGACATATGTATGTATGAATGTATGTAAACTTTCAATATTTTCTGCAATTTTAATTGTTATGATAGTTTATATCCTTGACGTTCCACTTACGGGATTGCCCCGATGCTGCAAGATATTCCGCCGAATGCATGCATGCATTTTCTGTTTCCTTCCGCTTTCCTTGTTGTGTAATTTTAAACTCCGGTGGACAGCTATACTATCTGTCCAATCTGAGTTCACTCTACCCTGACTATATTGCAGTGGCTCTGTGCAGTTTAGCACCGCCCATGACGATTGTGATTGGTTTAAAGAAATGCCAAAAGAGCCGAGCATGTTTTCCTCCCATCCCCGAATGCTATGTGGAGTAGCCAGACCCACCTTCAGAGAGCTTTGGAGGAGGGTCTGCAAAGCGAGACTACTGTCATGATAACCATGGAATTAATATCAATCTTGGCTTTCCTATTTCCTTTACTGTAAGTAAAACATCAAGCGGTTTAACCATTATCCCCTTAGGGACATTCTCTTCTGTGACTATAAACGTTGGCATTGGTAACCACATTGAAGATTATCCACTCAGGTATACTGGAAACAAAAAAGCCCTTAATGTTCTGTTCAGTCGAGTTTCACAGTGGCTGATGTGAAACAAGCACTTTAGAGTTCAGTTACTGCTCCAGAAAACAAAGTTGTTCATTACTGCTTTGTCCTCAGTGAAGGACTAAAAACACTGGTTACCGCTCGTCCCCATAACCAACAAGCCCATCACTGTGCCCCAGTGCTCAGCTGCAGTGTTTAACCAAACAGGGTCCTCACACGAATGTGGAGCACGAAGGCACGGAAGCATGGTTACATAACACAGGACAAGAGAAGAGAAGTGGATAGAGTTTTGGGTAAACAGAAACCGAACACATCAGAGGGAAATAGAGAGCACGGAGATAAAATAAAAAGATAGATGGGAAGGGAATGTGGTTTGGTTCGTAAAAGTGACGGATGAGCACAGGGACATGAAGAGAGAAAGGCAGAAGGAAAGAGGAAGGAGGATAAAATATAGGGTCTAGAACAGATTTGCATTTCTTGTTGATTTAGGCCAGTCTTTATTGTCATGAATAAATGTTACAGATATTTTCTCTAACTGTATTGCAGCCGTCTGGTTGTGTGCCTTAATCCAAAAGTCCTTTACGTCTGGCATTCAGTGTGACTCCCTTCCAGCCGCTCCATCTCTGTGACTCTCTTTCCTCTCATTTCCTCTTTTATAACCGTCTTTTCTCCTTTGACCACTTCTTTTGTACCTACTCCATCCATTCTCTTGTCCATTCATTTGTCGGTCTATCTGTCTCTCCCCCATTTGGTGTGTTTATCAGTATGAATCACTGAGAAATGTAAAGAGCCATTTACATTCCAGCCACATGCTTCCTCTCTTCCCTACCTTTGTACAAATGAGTGTGATAAATCTTAAGGGAGGGAAGGGTTGCTGTAGTTGCTGCATACATATTGTGGCACAAAGGCAGTGACAAAAAACCCGATGTTCACTGTTTTTAGTTGAAAAACAATATTAAACACTGCCAGCAGAAATAGCCTCCTTATGCACCATAACTTGTGTCATGCCATGGCACAAACTGAAAGTGGATGTTTAAAAATCTAACAGCCCTGTGGCATTTCAGATTCATTGGACTGGACTATGGAAGGGGATAGAAAAATTGGAGCGAGAGAGGGCGACGACATGCAACGAAGGTTAAAAGTCAGATTTTTTTCCTTAGGCCAAAGAGTAGTAAAAGGGATGCATGTGTTTTTAATCCCAAACAAAACTATTTTTGGGTTCATTTTGCTTTTCGGTAGTATTTTATTTCTTGGCATCACTGCCAACAATTAATCTACGTCAGAGCTGATGTTGAATGAATTGATAGACATTTACAATGTCGTCCAGAGGCATCAGGTGAAATGTCACATATTAATAAAAAATAAAGTAGAAGTAGATTAGGGAGTAATCATTGAAATCACACAGTGACTAATGTACTGCAATTTTTGGTTCGGCTTATTTATTCCTGCCTCTTATTTATTCAGAGGGGAATAATTATTAGACATCCTTAAATTAAATATAAAATAAATCATTTATATTGTATCATTAACTGGTCCGTCTCTTGTCAAGCATTACCACCATGACAAAGTTAAGGCATTTTGTCACAGACTTTTCTTTTTCCACTTCCTTGTCTTTTTTTCATCTCTGGCAGTGGAAGATGCTTTAAAAAAAAAAAAAAAAAAAAAGCAAGCTTCAATAACCATTTCCGCCCTGTTGACAGCCCTCCAACACTTATGAGAGCTCCCTGGTAAACACAAAGCAGCCTTAGATTTGTAGGTTTCCACCACGCTTTACTGTGTATTGTGCTTCTGAATGTTGTACACTACAACAGCAGACCCCCAGTCTTATCTCTGTCAACCCTCTCGTGTGTGTGTGTGCGTGTGTGTGCATGTGTGTGCGTGCGTGTGTGTGCGTGTGTGTGCGTGTGTGTGTGTCAAAAATTACAATATTACAAATTTGATACGGGTCATGTAAACCGCATAATCCATTTGGATCTTCCAAAATGGGGGAGAGACAATTAAGAAATGTGGTAAATGCCGGTAGTTTGTGACTGTTTAGGGACAGTTTATTGTCTGTTTACAACTTTACAACTCAGCTATGTGCGTTACTTTTGGTTGTTTTACACAAACAAATAAGCCAATGGTTTGCAAGGCTTGGGTAGAAATGAACGCTCAAAAGAAATATCAGCTCTGAAATTGCTTTTAGATATAGGATTTTTTTCCGGCATCAAGGATAATGTGTTTGGGTGATGTTTCGTTCATTTGTTTACAAAAAACTCCACAGAGTATCTTTTTAATTTGTACCCCATGAATGCATGTTAGTATATGCCTCCTTGTTCCTTTTTGTTAAAAAACCTAGTCATGTAGTCATTTGTTTATCATTAATTTTGTAGGGATTCACACATCATGCTGTATATCATCAAATATTTGGTGGTAATTTTGTACAGTAGGTTTCTCAACTGAACATTATTGAAAATAATATGCCTTTTTTACCCTAATGTTTTCGCTGGTGTGTACAACAGCACTTGCAAACATTATAAACTTACAGTAGATAAAGTTTTTTTAAGACCTGCATTTAAATGTGGGAGTGACAGCAGACAAGCGGCAAACCTGTATGGTGGAGCGACATTTTGTCAAACAATTGTGTTTGTGTACCTTCAGTGGTATGTGCACAGGCATTCATTTACACTTGCACATATCCATCCTCTTAGTCTGTGTCTGTCTCCCTCCACCCATCTCTACCTTCCTCTTACCGCTAAGTAATGATTATCCCACCAGCTTAGCTCATGCTAATATCTGCAGCCATTAAGTGGATCTATAGCCCTGCTTTTCTGTGAGAGCTATAAAAACCTTTCTTAAACTCCCAGTCAGTGCTCTTTCTCCCTACATACTGTATGTCTGCCCGACCTGTTTAATGAGCGAGGGGTTACTCGGTTTGTTTATGCCAGAAACATGTCACACACTTATAGACTAAATTCTTCAATTAATAACATGTTAAAAGCCATCTGTGTGATGGTGTGTCAGACTGTAAAACACACAAACCAGCTCCAAAACAGTGGCCATGCACTGGGAACAAACACAATTGTATTTTTATAATCTATTCTACGTTTGGGGCATTTTGCATGTTTTGCATTGGTTGAATGAGGTAAACAGCAGCTTTGACATCATTTTCAAAAGTCTACTATCTTTTTAGCATTAAAGTAGGAAATAATGTATGGTGTAGCCTTAATTTGCATACATTAAATTAACAAAATTACTGCTTCTAAATGGACTTTTTTTCTGTGATAAGCTTCACAGATCAGCCCATAGCAGAGCATGACCTCTGTTCCTCCAAGGCCCTAGGGAATCATGCATGTGTTATTTACATAAACACACACACATTAGCACACATTAGTCCCCAGTGTTGCCAAGTCCGCAACTTTGGGCTTGTTTTTCTGTAAAGTCGCTTACAAATATTGGTAGTTGCGGGTCTTGTTTTTTTGGGCTTGTTACTAAAGTGTAGTTGCTTATTTGGGCTTGTTCCCAGCTCCATATAAGTTGTCAAGCTGATTATTTCTGCTATTTAATCGTAGGAGTTTGTCTTGCCTGTTCCCTCGGTCCCTTCACTTTGCCCATACACACTGGAGACAGCAGAGTTGTTTCCCGCCCACTTCCTGCTTCTAATTGGCTCTGACCCAGATGGCAACGAGTACTAGCCAATCTGAGGCAGAGCAGGGCAGTCTGTTGTTTTTTTCTGGTTAGGAAAATGCGCGAGGAGCGACTGATGGTGTCTGGACTGTAGGAGAGTTTTTGGAGGATATGCCCGTTGTGGGGAACAACTCAAAATCACTGTGAAAAAGTGTATATTTGATATCCCCTCAGTTTTCTAATGTTATATAATGTTAAAAGGTGGTTTAACTCCCTCCTGTGGTCATTGTCCTAAATTCCAGGGGGAGAAAAAAATAAACTCTACATTGTGTACAGTTCACCAATCTGTCCACATGGATGGAAATTGACAATCCGTCCCCACGGATTGTAAAACTGTGCACACAGTTTATTTATTTTTCTCTTCCAGGATGTTAGTGGGGCTCCGTAGAAAAAGTCACTTGTTTTCACAGGCCTGGTTGCGTATTTGTCTCGCGAGATCTGGCAACACTGTTAGTCTCGTCAACAACTGAGTGTCAGTGTTGTTAGTGGTCTTTTGTTATGGTCTGTATATCAGTTGACTTCAAAAAGTTACTGCTCAGTGTACTCCCCGATGTGAGTCGAGTAAAGATGTGAGTTGCGCATGCGTCAAGTCGCATACAAGATGCTAAGAGACTTCTGTAAAAAGGGACCTACTTAACGAAGTTTGTTCCCTGCTGGCTACAAGTTAGCAATCAAACACAACAAAAGCTGCCACTTGATTGGCGTTTTGAGCTATTGTTAGCAATCAAACAATCATAGATAGCTAAAACGTTTTTGAAATGATTCCCATCTTCTGTTATTGTTTGTCATGAGAAACGTTTATTATTTCATGGATTTCACAAATTTCAGTATGAGACGTTATGCCGCAAACCGTTTAAATCTGAGCATGTGCAACTCAAATCTGCACTCGACTTACATTGGGGAGTGACGCGATGGAAGGAACCAGGTTTGATTCTGAGCCCTTTTCTTGTGTTCCACCATCATTCACTATGTTTAGGATTTAAAGAGATACTCCAGAGATTTAGTATTGCACGTACATTAGGTTACTTGCAAGAGACAGATTCAAATACCAAAATTCAAAAGCAGCAGCGGCTGAGATATCCAGACTTTTATTTCTAGTATGTGTCACTCTTCAAAGAAACGCTGACTACTTTTTCCAAAATGCATGGATAGCATCTTTCATTAGACCCTAACTTGCCTGGTAGATTCCCAAGCCTTTCAAACTCTCACAAGCTCACAAACTACACACGAGTTCTCAATGCACACTCTCCTCCAAAGCGTGCTGGACGAGAGTCTGGCTACTCTACATAGTATTTGGGGATAGGAGGAAAACAGGTTCTGGTTTATTGGCATTTCTTTAAACCAATCACAATCGTCTTGGGCATCACCAGAGAAAAGCTGTGGTACCACTGCAAAATAGGCTTGGAAGGAACTTGTTTTGGTGGAACGTGTACGTTTAAAAGTTGTTTTTGTTGTGCAACAGTAAACTCAGACTGGACAGATAGTATAGCTAGCTGTCTGGATTTAGCGGCAACGGCACAATACCGGAAGTGGAACGTCAAGGATGTGGACCATGTGTGCATCAACTCAAAACAACAATAAGCCAATGAAAAACACGGAGATAGAGAAAAGGTGGTGGTGAGAAGACTGTGTGTGTGTGTGTCTGTGTGTGTCTACGTGTCTGTGTGTAAGTGAATCAGAGGGCAGTTTGTCATGTTGCTGCTCCACGGCCCTGATCCAAGCTGACAGGTGAAGCTAAGCGCAGCTAAACAGCACATGTAAGAAAAAGAGAGAGAGAGATAGAGGGAGTCAGGAGGCAGCGGCGATAAGGTGGAACAACAACAAAAAAATAGAGAATGGGAGAGTGTGGGAGATGAAAAAAGAGGTACGGACATAAAAGAAGCGTCAAGGGATAAGGAGATAGTCGTCGGTGTTAGAGAGCCATTAAAAAGAGAAACAGGCAGACTATGGAGGAACAAGCTGGGGCAGGAAGTGAGAGAGAGAGAGAGAGAGTGTGAATGTGAGCAACATAGAAAGCTTGGGAAATGGAGCAATTTAGATTAATCGTTGGGTTAAAGAGATTGGTTAATTGGCATTTTATCAAAAGAGTGGACTGAACAAGTTCATTTTTTCATAACATCATTCCATTAATCCATCCCTCCCTCTCTCCCTCCCTCTCTCCCTCCCTCTTTTCACTTCTCTCTTTTTTCTTCTCCACTTTGCCTGAAATGGCTGTTTTGTCAGTATGTGCCATCGTGGACATGGAAAATGATTGAATCTTTTATGAGCGCATTTATAATGAGAAACATATCATTTGTAGACATTAATGTCAAAGTGAATCACGGTTATTGCCTGCTGAAGGCATTTATTTATGTGATTGGGAGGAAAAACCAGGAAGCGAAGAAGATATGGAGAAAAGTGTTGGAAATAAACAAAGAACACCATCTAATGGAGGCTATACAAAATGTTTAGCAAGAACCTATTCAAAATGCAACTTTGTTACATTTGTGCCTTTTGGAACATTTATGAATTTGTGAAACCAGGACAAGTCGGGTAACACGATCCTATTGAACGATTTCCTGGAAAGTTTATTAAATTGTTGAAAAAAATGATATCAGAAACTTTCAGATTGAGGGAGGAAACAAGACAAAGGACACCTGAATGAAGAGAAAAAGAATAGGTTAGATGATGAATGCAGACAGTGAAAGTGGCACAATTGAAATTGATCACTTAAACACTTCTGAGGAAAAAATGATGTATAAGAAATGATGCAGAAGAAGACAGAGGTTGAGAGAACAAAAAGAAGGGAGGTGCGGAGACAGATTGAAAGAGAAAAAGAGAGCGAGAGATGTGCGTGTGAATTGAATTAGAAGTAGTCAAGTCGGACAGGTTGATAGATTGGAGTCATTCCTGTCACCCACCCTGTAGGTATACACTCCTTCTTGTAAAGGGAAAAGCCAAGATCAGACTTATTGTACGCGTGTTTGAGTGTGTTTAATTCCATGACAAATGAGGAACAAGAATTGGCTGTGAAACTTTCTTATCCATTAGAATATTACCGATTATCAGAGTGTCCTTGCACTCTGTACCGTACTGTACCGTGTGTGTGTGTGTGTGTGTGTGTGTATATGTGTGTGTGTGTGTGTGTGTGTGTGTTGTGGTTCGTGCTGTGTGTGTGTTAAGAGAGATGGACCACATATTGTGCGTAGCTTTGATGTCTGCGCACAAGGCTGAACTTTGAGCTGAATGCAGTGTGAAGGGAATAGCTTTGCACGAGCGAATGTGTGTTATATGATCTAAACACAGGTTGACTCCTGGCTCCCACTTCTGTTGCGCTGCATTGCAAAGCTTTTTATTGTGTAGCTTTCTGTTGCATTACATTGCATCAAATGTATTGTACTGCGTCAAACAGATAAGCACTGAGGTGTTTTTTTTTGTTGAACTGTGTGAACAATACTGATAGAGTGATCTATAGTGATCAGACAAGGTGTATTTAGTCTTTGGAGGGCAACAAGAGAGAACAGCTGACACATGTAGGTGCTATAACCAACAATATGTAGTAGAGTGGCGACAGTAATTACTGTAAGTACCCTCAAAGATACACGATTGTACCCCTTAACAAGGCTACATATTTGTGCTATTCCAGTTTGTACCCTATGGGATTAGTAACTGGTCCACTCTCATAACTGTTCGCTAAATATTAAGCTACAGTCAGCAGCAGGTTAGCTTAGCCTAGCATAAAGACTAGAAACAGTGTGACAAAGCTAGCCTGGCTCTGTTTAAAAAGCAACAAAATTCCCCAAGTAGCAACTCTAAAGCTCACTGGTTGTCATGTTGGACTACTTTTTGGCCGGGCGCTGTAAGTTTCTGGAGCCTTCACTGGTTGCCTGGCAATCTTGAGATGACTGTCAGTTGAGTGTCTCTGTATACAGTCTTTACGCTAAGCTAAGCCAACTGGCTGCTGGCCCTAGCTTTATATCTAGTACAAAACATCACAGTGGTATTGTTTTGTTTGAAAATAGAGTGGTTTATTGTCATATTGATTTGTTACAATATACATCAGTTCTTCTGCCTCGTATCTGCAGCGCCCATGAGGAATTCTAAGAAATGACACTAACAATGGCGGCACATCCACATGATGCAAGCCTTCGGCAATCGCACACCACCCCCCACCCCTCCTCCACGCAGTTGCTATTGGTTTTACCTGTCAAATCAAGGAGGACACAGAGGTTTAAACATTGATGGACTCTTTAGAAGGGGTAGTTATCTTGTAACTTGTGTGTCGTCTTCATCTCCAAAGCTGAAAGCTGCTGTTGTCCCTTCACAGCGGTGATGTAAAACGCATTACTCGATCTGCTGCGCTCGAATGTTGCCGGACCACGCCATGTAAACATACACTACCGGTCAAAGGTTTGGGGTCATTTACAGATTTCCATACCACTCCATTATGGACAGAATACCAGCTGATCTGAGTGGTTGGCTGATCTTTAATGCAATATCTCCATTGCCCATTATCAGAAACCATTCATCCAATGTTCCAAAGGCACATTCTGTTTACTAATCTGATATCATTTTAAAAAACTAAGAAAACATTGGAGAACATTTTGCAATTATGTAAAAACATAATGTAATCTGGAAACTGCTGCCCTGGTTAAAAAGAACAACAATGCAACTGATCTCAGCTGATATTCTGTCTATAATGGAGTGGAATGGAAATTTCTAAATGAACCCAAACTTTTGACCGATTGTGTAGCCTCACTGTGTTATGCAGAGAGTGTTTTGTGGAGCTGATAGGCTTAATTAGCTTTGTATCAACTAATTTGGCAATGGCTTGAATGTTCATTAATATAAATTAGTTGCACTGTAGCTTTAAACTAAAAAGTTTGAATAAAATCAGAAACGTGATTTTCTTTTTATTGATTTAGTCTGACATGATGTGATCCTAACATGATGTGAGATAGGAATCCATAGATATGTGTCTCATTCATCAGGCAGTCCTGAAGGTCTAGTCCATGTATGTCTGTGGATAGTGCACATTGCTGGCTGGACAGCTGCATCCCCTTAGCCACAAATGGCAGCACCAGTCAGGAAGACGCAGAGCTGCCACAACCCGCTGATCATGTAAACTGCATCCAAAATGTGTGGAGGTCCATCCTGATGTGTTTTTTTTTTCTCAACTGTGTTTGAGTCTGTGTGTGTCTCACCTCCCGGAACCGAGCACACAGCTCCCCTGGGCAAATGATCATTGTACTGGACATGCAAGCGCCATGTGTCCAGGCCTGCGGTCGTAATCCAAGGTCACTTACTCTAACTCCGCAGTTCGCACAACGCTTACAACATTTACTAGAGCATGTCAGAGTGCACTGATGATAGAGTGCTGTGGTATTGCTAATTTATCAATGCTGCCCTGACACGATATATTCATAGTACATGGCATGTACAGGTTGTGTGCCCAAGTGGGTGCATCCATAAAGGCATTAAAGGGATGGATGGTTGGGATCTTGACCCCACTGGCTGAATCAAATTTGATGAATGAGCTGTTATATTCATCCCTACATTGAAGTTAATTCCAATAACAGTCTACCACCATGAATTATGGAAACGTTTTTTTCAACAAACAAAATAAAGGAAGCTTGAGCACATGCATGCAAGTCCAAATATAAATTATGAAAGAGACATAAAATAAAGCAAATAGTCAAATAATGGTAGTTGCATAAATCTACGTATTCTAGTCTATTGGATACCTATAATGACTTCCCCTGCAGGCTTTCCTAATGAGTGGTTTAAGCTGTTTAGACAGTGATAGATATCTGATTAAACCGATCAATGTCATTCTGTCGATCTCACTGTTATGATGGAGGAGTACCTGTATATCATCAATAATGTCAAAGGCTTTACAGAATGATGGATATTTTGCTGACAAATGTGTGTCTGAGTGTAGGTGTATTCATGCGTGGGTTATGTGTGCGTCATACCGATGAATGTTTGAGAACAAATCCCTTGAGGAGAGTGAATCTTTGTGTGCGTGTGCATGTGTTTTATTGTTTCTAAAATAAAAACGGTCCAAAAATAATGAGAGCAGGCTGTGACTCAGAGGTTGACATATGGTATTTTCTGTGACATCATCTTTAGCAACACTACAGCCTGAGCGTTGAGATCCTGCCAGCAACTGATTCACGTGGCTTCCAGCATGCTGGCATTGAATTTTTTCATTTTATTTTTTGTTATACTGCTCCATCTAGGCACACTGGTGTAGAAATCAATGTAGCAAAATCAATCAAACTCCCCTTATTGTCTTTATTGGAGTGGAGATGAGAAGAGCACCAATGACTGACAACCTACAGTGATGACAATTTAAGCTTTATTCAGAGCTTTTGTCTAGAAAGCCCATGAGGACATATGTTCTCACATAATGTCATATGTGTCTTGTTTTCACCTGTACATTTTTAGCACGCATTGGTCATTTTTAACTATTCTGAGGCTACAGTTGTCATCGTTTTTGGTGTGTACAGGTACCATGGTTACAGGTGTCGTTCTCATCCATGGCGATGTGTCTGTAATGGTTGATACAACGTGTACGTCCCTCTGCTCTGCAGTAGTACAGCAGACTGACTACACCTGTCATTGTGAGCTGCTTGAATATAGCTGCCCCATTTCCTTTTGTTTTTGCTCAAATAGCTTTAGCACAGCACTGCATGACAATGGGGTCATTCAGAAGCTGGAAATTTCCTATTCACTAAAATACTGTTTAATTTATGGTTTATGTTTAGCTTGAGAACTAAAACTTTGGAAAACTTTAACGTAATATTTCTTTAGTGAACATCCAGAGGAAGGTTTAGATGGCTGACTGCTGTCCTTCATACTGCACTCATTTCTGATAGCACAAAGTTGCATTGACGTTAAATCCACAGCACTTGACCATGTTGCACTAATGTTAGGGTTGGGTGATATGTTAAAGATTTTCAACAGTCAGCCCATCAACTGGTAATTTAGTCTAAAAAAATTAACTTTCAAAAATATCAAGAAAGGATAATGTCTTACCTATTTTACTTATTACACAGAAAAAGCCAACCGTACACCTGCTGAATTCAAGGTTCTCTGACACACTAGGCAGCCTGAAAAGAACTAGTGACGAGGAAAGACGATTGACGCGTCACTCTTGCCTTAGCCAAAACTTGAACACATCGCAAAGGCTAAGTCGACATATGTTCTGCGCCTGCATGAGAGGGAATAACTCTCAATGGCAGTAGGCGGTTGTAATCTATTTGTCATTCAAAAGGGGGAACCGGATGTACTAAGTGCTGCTACTGTACAAACCCGCAAGCACTGGATTTTAACATGCGTCGTTCACGCGAAGAGAAGAAAACAACGGTAAAAATGTATTTTCACACGTACTATAATTAATGTTAAACATTTGATCTGCAGTTCACATGCATTCCAAACCTTGAGTGTTGATCCATAGGGACCACAGGTCAACTATGGTCTGTTACACCATGGATATGTAATAATATTGGTGTGTGTGCCTTGACTGCCTCTCGAGTTTAGTTGTTTGCTTGCTTTCCTTACTTCCGTTTTTCTTATTGTGAAAAAAACATAATGTGTCATCATAGTTTTTACTGACTGGTTCACTCGTATTGTAGGTTATACCACTACATAGTATGTGATATACTGATCTGTTAAAAACTGAACAAGATTTAGATTAACAAGGATATCTAAATAATCTGACAAATGATAACAGCAAGCCAGTCAATACGTTATTTTTCGGATATAATGTCAAAATGATTATTTATTCTAAATGCTGTCTCTGGCCATTACACATTCTTAGGTGGTAATAGGTAAACCTGTATTGTAAATATAAAGGCATAATTTTTGCCAACAGGTATACAATGTTTTGGAATAAAGCTCTTCCTATGTGAGGTTGTACATGCATAAACATACATTCATATAAGTGGATGAGAGACTATGCATAAACACAAACAGGCCCTGGCGTGGCAAGCGCTCAGCCATGCCAAGGGACATTATTTGGCAGCTGTCAGCTCTAATAGGAGCAAAGCAGGGTGGGGGACAGATCCAGGCTCTGTACCAAGACTACAAGGGTGCACTATCTGGCAGCTACAGCGGATCTGCGTGTCTTGCTGTGTGCATGCGTGCACGCACGTAAGTACGAGAATGTTTGTGTGTCAGAGGGGCTGGTGTATCAGACCCCCTTTGAGATAATACATGCTACCACTTGTGCCACTACAGTGTCCATTTAGCCTACTATAATATGTGTGTTGGAATCTGGCCGTGTGTGTTTGTGTTTGTGTGTGTGTGTGTGTGTGTGTGTGTGTTTGGTGAATTACTGATGAGAGAGATTGCAAGTGTTTGCTCTGTCACTTCATAACACCAAAAGACAAAGAAAAGGAGGGAAAGATGGAGAGACAGAAAGTATACACACACACACACACACACACACACACACACACACACACACTATTCATGTTAATATCACTTTCTGCCTTCTCTAACTCACAAAAGCTTCATTTGACATTCTAATTCAAACCACCCCTTTTTGGAACAATAACTATGAACTTCCACTTAATTTACATATCAGACTCTTCAAAAAGGCTGCACAATTGCTCCTTGCAACCAACATGAAGGAGAATGGAAACCTACTTAAGGACTGTTCGTTTTATATTCAAGGGGCCGCCAGAGGAATTTTGGGGTTTAGTCAAAAAAGACTTGATCCTCCATTCACCAGCAATACATTTTTTCTCCAAAATGATTGGAGGTCAAAAGGTATGACCCTCCCCAATAATTAATTGATGCCTTCTGTTCTGGTTTGCGCTTGGCAAAGATGTACAGATAGCCATTGTTTTTTTGTTTTGTTTTTTTACAACCAAGACATACATGACTAACCTCTGCCTTCTCATCTTACACATCACACGCCACTGTTATGGTAGCCATTTCAGTAGATTTACTCACTGACATTGTGGAAACACAATAAGCATGGAAACTGAACGCACACTCCCTGCATTACTACAAATACTAAGTTACTCATATAAAACGATAAAACATTGAGACCATTGAACAGGCACACTGGGTAATAACAAATTCAACACATGTACTGGTTGCTATGGAATCGTCACTAGACTTCCTCATCATTGTATATTTTAACATATAGGTGAAGCTGCTCGCTGCTTGCCTGGTCGTCTATGTATTAAACTGGTATCACAGATTCAGCATTCGGTATTGAATGTATATTCCACAATATAGTGGAACCATTCTGCTTTTTGTCTCTCAAAAAATGATGCAAACAGTTCAAAGGCGAAATCTAAAATTTTGATAAGAGGAGGTTAGCAAAAATTTTAGAATGAATCTTTTTGTATCTATCATTTCGAAAACTGCATTTATAGACATTTAATTTGTAAAAGTAGGATTAGAATTTCTGAAATCATAAAACATTGAAAACTGCATCAGCGTTTCATGTTGACGTGTAACCCACAACACATGGGAGTGTTTAATTTTGAGGTCCGGAAGCATCACTGAAGTGTACACTTGAGTGTAATATTGCTCTGTTTAGTATGCCTGGCATTTTGAGCTGCAGCTTTTTAGAGACTGTTGGATATCCCAAACTGAATAAATCTTGCACATATTAAAACACAAAAACTGCTTTGCTAGCTCACTCATGTTGTAACTATGGGAGGGCATGAGTTCAAGAGATGATGGCATGAGATGGGAGCTCTCCAGGCTACAGCCATACCCGACTTGGCACAGACTGAGGGCCAAATGGAAAAATGTGCATCAAACAAGCAACTTTGTGATTTTGCTGTTTCCATGAATACAAAAGTTGGGTGACCCTTCCCCATAGACCAATAAAACGTTGGGTGACCCTCCCCTCAACAAAGAATTCCATTCCATTAATACCGAACGGTCCGTTAATTGTATTATTGTTAAAGTATACAAACAAAACACTCAAGCACAATATGTTCAACAAGTAGGTGGAAAATCTGATTAATTGGTCATAATGAAGAAGGTTTCTTTGTTTTGATTTTTGTGTGGTCTCACATTTCTAATTAATAGTGAAATATGAGAGACAGTAGGAGAGGAAACATCCCCCGCATGGTCATAAACTCGCATACATCCTCCTAGCTTGCTCATTCAGTCATTTTAAAATTTCCCTGCCCTGGAGGATTCTTTGTAAATTAAACCACCACAGACCCACATATGTGCAATTCCCTCCCACTGTAACCTCTCTAAATTACCACCCATAAGAATTAAAGGGTGAGTCACTCCTGTGTGGCAGCAAGCAACTCCTTCTAAGCACAACCGTAGGTAGGACTTCAGCAGCTGTGTGTGTGTGTGTGTTTGTGTGTGTTTAAAGCTTCTGTTTGGTGTGTTTGTGTGAGCATGATCTGTGTCTTTGTGTAGGTTGGTCGGGTGGCATAACTGTAGGTGGCAAACAGCAACACAAACAGTTACAAACCATCTCTGTTTGAGCAGCAGGGTTGCATCTCCATGCTCAGTTCCATGCTAGGTTTCAGGGCCCTGGAATCGTCAGTGGGGGGGCCTTGTAATATAAACTAACCTGCTGTGACAGTGAAGAGTGATTCAGCTACAAAATGCTGTGTTATAGACCCAGGGGAGTAAATGTGTGTGCGTACGCCTGTGTGTGTGTGTGTTTGTGTACAGAACAATACTGAATGTCTTATTACATGACCATGGGGTGTTTTTCTCGCTTTATTTTTAGCACGAAACACACTTTGACAATTGAAAGCAATGGAGCACATTTAGTTACACAACCAAGACCGGGTCACTGCAAAAGTTGTGATACACTAACAAAAACACAACGGTATGGTGTCAAGTGATTTTGGTTTCCGTGTCTGGCCGCATTGATTTGCAATTTGACCATGAAATAAATAGTTACTTTCTCCTCGGGTGTCTGCTCGCAGTTTTCGCAGCTAAAGCTTTCTCCTCTGCTTCAGCCGTGGTAAAGTTAGAGGATGGAACTTAATAAAGACTTTTATTGAGTTTTCACGGTCTAACCAAGTGCCACATGTTTCACCCCTGAGAAGGTTCATGCTGGGTGAATATCAGCACAGTTTTCAGAGGCCAATCATTTTTCCCATATCTCAATATATAATATTCCTTAATTGTAGATGTCTGACTCCATTTTAAGCTATTACCACCGTTTCACTGGAAAACACGCTCATGCTCACTCAGTTGACTCATAAGGACTTTAAATGTGCCTGTGTCTGTTATTAGTTTAAACAGCCCCTTGGCTGCTGGGTTTTTGAACTTCATATGTATTTTCAAATCAAATTTTGAGGGACACCAGGATCTTATATTGTTATGTGTTTTCTTACTCTGCATTATTTAACAAGTCTCAAGCGGGACAGAGCTGAGCATGTGGTGCTTTATGTCTTTCGGACTGCATGAATATGTTGCAGAAGTTTCACCAAACCACACAGGATTGAAACCCTTGTTGGTGGATATCTTACAGCCTTCGGCTGAAAAATATTTGTTTATGAGTTTTGAAGAATGCAGTCTCAGTGTACATCAGCTTTTATTCATTATTCAATTCATATCCTGTCTTGCATTACACATACTTTTTTTGTGACTGAATAGGAAATAAGGCTCACTGGGCCTTGTGTGGATGCAACCCTCATGCCATTGATTAACAATATTCAATCTAGAAAACAACACTCCATAAAATTTAATAATAGGGAGTTTTCCATCTGAAGAAAGTTGACACAACTTTAACAAAACAATCTTTGCACTGTACAAAAATGAGTTAATAAAGCCAGTGAGTTGCACTGGAACTTATTTTTTTGTGTGCAATATGGGCAGAAAGAGAGCAGCTAACTTTGCTTTAAAAGTCACAATGAAATTAAACATGGCTAATTGAATCCTACAAAGATCACAGTACTGCAGACATACAACAGACAAAACAGATACAAAAATACACACATGATTAAGTAAAATTAAATGCTAATAATAATGCAAATAACCTAATATCCATATTATTCGTCCGACTCAGGCTCCTAGCATACCCATCGTGCTATACATTATGGCAGCAGAATCCCTTTACTCACAACGTGATATTCAAAAGAGACATATTTAAAAAAATATTTAAAGCAACAGAGGCAAAGATATACTGACTTTTAGTTCATGGTATTGATCAACTCTAAAAAACCATGGATCCTACATTCCCCATAATGCAACCAATAGCATGTTTTCACTTGATGCACCCTGCCTGATAAATGCCCACGTCTTTCAAACTCCATGTCCCCAGTTTGTGGCGCATGTGTTCTATTATACATTTTTTGTTTCCAAGCCTGGAAATTGACCTGGAAGTGACTCTGAGGACGTCATCAGGGTTATTTTCAAACACTTGAGACCATTTTTCAACCGTTACTCATATGACCAAGCGGGTAAGCCTCTCTTCACAACGCCATTACCTTGTACCTAACGTTATGGCTCCGCAGCAGACGTTTTTGGAAAAATAGGCTTGCGATTGTGTCTGTAACGACTATGTGTAGGTTTAATTACCAATGTTAACTGGCATTTTAGTTAGCAATAATTGGCCTTTGCCTATGTTGTCTCCTAACATATACCTACGCTCTCCATCTCTGCTGATTGGGAAGGATTGAGATTTCTCTTGGCACAGCTGCTAGAAGACTTACAACTTTCAGACAGGTTGCTCACGTCACATCTACGTCGTCAAGCTCAGTTGGAGGCTGCGCAGCAACGCTCAGCCCTCTGACGAATAAAGTTACCATTATTTTCCAAGTGTCCAAAAATATCAGTAACATCAGCTCAGCTTAAACAAACCCAGCTTTTAGAAAAAAAAATACGTCATTTGAATATAAGTTCCTCCAGAATGTTGAAAGCATGTGGTATGTACTGTATTTCATGTGTGAGCCTGCAGCATACTGCATCTTCAATCCTCTTTCAAATCTGTGCTAGAAGTGTGTGTTCTTTGAAGTGCTGCATGTCAACACTTAGAGCTTCCACCCTTATCATTAAAGAGTCAGATATCCCTCGGCATAAAGACTGATCTGGAGTTTACACAGCTACAACTAAAGCGTTGCACATTTTCGATTTGTCAAAACATGGGTGTGTGTGTGTGTGTGTGTGTGTGTGTGTGTGTGATGACAAGGAGCTCGGATGTCCTCATATCACTCTGTATCATTTCAAGAGTGCTAATATTGCAAGTTAGAATAGTTTATGTGACAGTTTTCTCAGGGAGGGGAGGGGAAGCAAGAGAGGAATGGCTGAGAATACTAAAGGGAAATAAAGAAAGGAAAAAAAGGGAGAAAATAGAAATTGGGCCAAAGGGTGAAACGGACCAGACACGACGATGTAAGAGTGCTAGAGCGACAGAGTCAGAGGGCTGAGAGAAAAAGAAAGAGAGACGGAGGGTTGAGGAAGCGATACAGGGAGAGATAAAATGCTCGTAGCGACGAAGAAGACGAAGCAGGGTTGGGGGGGGGGAGATAACAGGAGTGGAATGGAGTCAGACGCAGAAAGTTGAGAAGATAAGACAGGCGGGATTAGAAGGGGAGAGAAAGCAAAAGAAGATGCTGCCCAGGGAGATAGAGGGTGTAGAGAACAACAAGTACTCAACAATAGCGCTCTTAAGCATTCTGGAGGGGATGAAGGCAACAGAGCGAGCGGGCGAGCGGGGAGATGAGAGAGCGATGGAGGGAAGGGGGGGAGGGGGGGTGGGGGGCTGGAAGACAAATGAAGTAATAGAATGGAAGTGGACAGATATAAATGAGATGAGAAGAGTGAAAGACAATGGATTGGCTAGCAAGCAGAAAATGCAAAGGGCAATTGAGATGAATGTGTGGGGGCTACTGTATGGGCTCCCGTGGC